>NC_054824.1:2813358-3115233 GCF_018345385.1 Vulpes lagopus
AGATAGTTTGATAGTTGACGGCCGGTGCCCAACAGTCCACAGCTGCGTTTTTAAAACCGCTTCTGAGAGCGCTGCATACACGTGTAGTCCAAGTCGACATCATTCCACCCTGGAGGAGCAAGGGCAGCAATACCTTTTAGATTTAATAGGAATTCTGTTTCTTGAAGATCATTCTTTAAGGATTCATTCACATTTCGAGGCAGCGGTAAAACCCAAGCCCCGCATTCCCTGATGAAATTGAAAAGTTAATAACCATGGGTATGAGTTCATTTTTAAGATGATGCTAGTAGTTCCTAAGGTTTAGAGACTTGTGCGTGTCAGGGGTTGGGTAAAGGAGGGAGGCGTAAAAAGTTGGGGAAACTCTTCGGGCCCTTCCTGCAGCTGTTGGCTGCTAGCGACAGGGATAGGCTCCCATGAAGTCCACGCCCCTTGTCGCCGCTGGGCACCAGACTGGCACTGTGGAACCAGGAGGTGCACTCAGCAGCGGTTGTACGAACAGCTGTTTCTGGGCCCCTTTATGATGAGCCTTTGCTGAGGAACGGGGGGATGCCCAGGGCAGGATGCCGACTTGATAGGGAGAGCGGAAAAGTGGAAATACCAGGTGTCGTGATTGTTGCCTAATACTTTACCGTAGACCATTCAGCTGTTTCACCAACGGCCAACACCAGGTGCATAACTGAACGTTAGGATATCTCTCATCAGGTCGTCTGCCTTAGTTGTCTGAGGCTCATGCCTCATTCTCAGAATGGAATTTTTAGTTGCTTTCATTTGGAATATTTTTTGGTAATAATAAAATGTTGAAGTTGTCAAGTGGGTCGGGCATCATTGTGTTGATGATTAATGTGCTGCAGTATAGCTATCAAGCTTTGAACAATTAATCCCGAAAGCTTACATTTCATCACTCAAAAAAACCCTCGTTTGTCAGCCTAAAAAGGTAGTGGTGTTTCTTTTGGTGTGTGTGTGAGGAAAGATGCAAGTAAAGCAGCTTCTGCACCAAAGAATTGGGAGACTTGAAGGTATACAGTGTAGATGGGATTGGAACTAAAAATCTGCCAGCCTAAATCAGCTGGTTTTAACTTGCTGATCAAGTAGAAGGAAGAAAGGTGAAGACAGATGCAGTAGTAGATTCTGTAGCCACAGGGATCCTACCTTTAGGCTTAGGGGGACCATGAGGCACACTCTTGACGACTGTAGCAAAGAAAAGGGACTTCTAAAGACCTGCATCTTTTCTCTGTGAGTTTTACAGTGTTCAGCATTATACCCCTCAGACAACTGGAATGCTGGGTCCAGCTGACCTTTGGGCGTTGATGGATCACGTAGCCATTAAACGTTTGGGGAGAAGTAAGAGGTCACTTTTCTTGCTGTAGAGGTTGACCCATCCCTCCAGAGTTTCCAAAAACTTAATTCTAAATCTTGGTCGTCTTGTACGTATCGCACGACTATCAATACTCTGTAAAATGACGTACCTAGTGTCTGAGATCCCTGCTGACTTTAAGATGATGTGATTTCTCTCCTTAAATGTGATTAGCAAACCAACCCGTGTTAGGCTCCTATTACAATACTCACATCTATCATACTCTATCTAGGGGGCGCCTGGGTGGAGCAGTCCCTTAAGCATCAAACTCTTGATTGATTAATTTATACTACTTTATGTAGAAGTGTTCAGTGTACTTTGTTTCTAACTAAGCTTTAAGCCAGTCACGCTGAGTGCTTGTTTTGTGACATATAGTAGGGCTGTATACATAGACAGGGTTTACAGGATTGTTCAGACACTGCTCTGTGCTCTGTTTCATCCTCCTTTGATAGGGTACATCAAAGTGTTTGGAGGCTAGTGGTTCCGTGAAAAGCACTCAACACTACAGAGATAGAATATAAAAGTTACGAAGACCATGCCTCCCAGTATACTTGTAGTTTACTCTAGGAGATTATAAGAATTTATTTGGCAACCAACTAAAATGGATAGATTTTCTTAGACTTATTCGTAACAGTGGTGCCAAAGTCTTTTGGTAGATAGCCTTTAATAAAATAGCGCGGGTTCCTAGCTGTAGGATAAATATTATCCATAAAAATAAGTAATCATTTTTTCCAAAATAGGTAATGAGCAAATCAGAATGCTAAATGAATTATAGCAGTAGTTCATAAATACCAGTATTTTTTTAAATAAAGATTTTATTGATTTATCTGAGAGAGAGAATGGGCGGGGTGGAAGGAGCAGAGGGAAAGGGACCAGCAGATTCTGCACTGACCGCAGAGCCCAATGTGAGGCTCCATCCCACCATAACCTGAGATTATGACCTGAGCCGAAATCAAGAGTTGAGGCGGACTGAGTCACCCAGGTGCCCCCCTAAATACCAGTAGTCTTAATTGCACATCACTATGTAAAACATAGGAGAGTGTAACACTTACCTAAAACAGCTTTCTTTTTTCTTTCTTTCTTTCTTTTTTTTTTTTTTTTTTTAAAGATTTTTATTTATTTACTCATGAGAGACACAGAGGGGCAGAGACACAGGCAGAGGGAGAAGCAGGCTCTGTGCAGGGAGCCCGACGTGGGACTCGATCCCGGGTCTCCAGGATCAGGCCCTGGGGTGAAGGCGGCACTAAACCGCCGAGCCACCCCGGCTGCCCTTGACTGGTTTTAATGGCCCAAGAAGAGGTGGTCAGTACCTCACACCTAAAGATTTTTCTTCTTTCCTTTGGTGACAAGAGTGAAACTAAACTCTTCTGCTGCTACCCACCTCCCCCCAAAAGATATTAGTAGTTATTTCTTTTTCCTAACAAAACATGTAGATGCTTTTGTTGACGAATGTTTAAGGAAACAATGGGAACTGGTAATCTCTTAGGGAATGATAATAGCACTGAAACGTGGTTGAGCTCAGATTTAAAAGTTAAAAGTATAAGGATCTTTGTACTGGTTAAGAAGTCTCATTTCTCTGTTTCAGTAGCAGTTTATACTTGTTTATGAAATCACCTTTGGGTTTAGCAGTATCAGATGGGCTTAAAGCCCCTACTGTGTGCTAGGTGGACAAAAGATTATTTAAGTCCTAAGAAGGAAATAAAAACCTGTATGCTAGATAGTAAGATTTGAGACCTTTGTAGGGTACTCAAGTCAGGGAAGACCTGAAGGAAGAGAATGGTTCAGCCTTAAAAGAGTTTTCCTGTAAGATACTGCGAACTGCAAAGGTCACGGAGTTAGGATTTGGCCCACTAAGCAAAAAGATAGACACGGGGTGGGGGGACAATGGGATGCCAGGCTAGGTAGTAAAGGTAAAGGGCCAGGCCACAGAAACTTTGTAGGAAGATATTTAACTTGATTGAGGGAGTGGAAAAACCACTGAAAGATTTTTAAGTAGAACTCAGGTGGAGAAAGGATGGTGAAGAGTGATGAATGAGTGATTGAAAGCAAGAATTGAATGCATATTGGCCCATATAAAATATAATGGTTGTGGCTGACGGAAATGGACACATTTAAGAGCGGTTTTGGGAGTACAACAAATAGAACTTGTTGGATTAGAAATGGAGCTGGAACTGATTGGTGTTGATAAAGAATAAAGGACGACCCCTCAGTTTTCAGATTAAATAGTTAGGTGACTTATTCCCGAGAGAGGGGGATTTTTAGGGCAGCACTCCTGTTCACTGACTTACCCAGGCACCTAGAATAGTGCGTGGCTCACAGTAGTCTCTTCATCTGTTAAATGAATGAACCAACGTGGGAAACTGCTGATGCGTAAAGGTGTACAGAGGTGTTGTGTACAGAGGCTAAGGGGTGGAAATAGAATCCAGGGGAGTGGTATATGGAAGCCTGTGGCCAGAGAGTTTAGCTAGTAGTGGACCAAATAGTGTGTGGAAGATGAAAATAGTACTGTAGCTTTTTCTTTTTTCTTTTCTTTTTCTTTTTTCTGGATAATTTTTGTAGTCCACTTATCTTTAGGAATAAAGGCATATTTTACAATCTTAAAATTCAAAATTTTCTGAAAACGGGAAGAAAAATCTGCAACTCCTTTGGAATCAAGCTTATCTGAATTAATATTTATGATCTTTATTCTGCTTACTGTGAATATTCACACATTTTGCTGCAAAAAATTTTTTTATGGATTTTTTTTTAAGTTTTTATTTATTCATGAGAGACAGAGAGAGAGAGGCAGAGACACAGGCAGAGGGAGAAGCAGGCTCCATGCAGGGAGCCCAATGCGGGACTCAATCCTGGGACTCCAGGATCACGCCCTGGGCCAAAGGCAGACGCTAAACCGCTGAGCCACCCAGGGATCTCCGCTGCAAAAAATATTAATGTTTGATTATAGAATGGTGTGCAGACCCCAGGGTATCACATAATATATAGCAGATGTAACATGCTACATTTATAAAACATGAAAAAAAAAAATTAAAATGCACCTAGTCCCCCAGGTACTTTGGATAAGAGAGTGTAGACCTTAGTAGCCATTTCATTCTGATAGCTTCTTTTGAAGAATAAGCAATTTTCTCAAGTTTTACAAATAACTAATTCTTTATGGTTATTTCTTCATAGTGACAAAGTTTGTTGCATTCAAGGAACCACCTTATGCTAGTTTTTCTGGATGTTTGCTTCATTGGTAATGCATTTTTGTGTATTTGGTTGAAAATCAAGATAACATTTAAAATGCCCATTATGTTACTAACCGTTTAAATCATGAATGGAATTTGTAGGTTCTTGAAACTAAGAAAAGACATTTTATGTTTAATAAGAATTGGATGGCTACAAAGCAATCTTGTAGAGAATTTTGAGATATAATAGGATTAAGCCAGAGAGCATTGGGAGATGGTTTTTTTTTTTTTATAACCTCCTTACATTTTGGAGAAATTTTTGATAAGCAAAATAGCACTTATCTTTGGCTTAGCTCCCCTGTAGACATATGTCATTTAGGTGGTGCGCATACTTATGAAGGTACTGGGGCCCCTAAATTGTAAGCAGAGAAACTTGTTGAAAGTTATATATAATCTTACAAAAATCCAGGAGCCAATTGTTTTTTTTTAACTTTGATTAATTGGATACGTAGTTTCTTATATTCATTTTCTGTAAATTAACAAAGACTCCAAGCCTTTTTTAAAAATATTTGTATTCCATATTATATCATTTTCTTGCCAGGCTTTCCCCTACCATTTCTTGCTAGTGACTGTAGTGCCGTTGCTCTCCTAGTAGCTGCTGCTAAAGATTGTCTGTGTTGCTCGGCACGTGTTTGAATCCAGCTCCTCTGGCTTGCTAGCTAGCTTACTTGGGCGATATTACCTTACTTAGCTGCCTTTCACCTTTCTTCACTGTAGGAATAATAGTAATAATACCTACATCATGGGATTAATTGAGAAGATTAACATATATGTGAAGTGCTTAGAGTAGTACCTCCTAGTGAGCACTCAGAAAAATGTTAATTACTGCTATCACTTTTTTTTTTTTTAAACAGACTTGCTGAGAAATGAAACGGTAGTCTCCCTTCTGTAGGTTATTGGTATCCTTCCTGTTTTTAGATTATTGGTGACTTTCCATTGGATTCTAAGTATGTCTATAACTAGCATATTTGATCTTAAAGTGTGATAGGTGTTAGAGACATTTTGTATTAGTAAATCTTAGAGGCATTTGGAAGTTCTTTGAAGACTAATTTTTTTATTCTTACTCTCTTGATCTCTTCTGGTAGTGATGATTAGAAATACCTTCCTTGCAGTAACTTGTAATTCTCGTGGACTTTCCGTACCTTAAGAATTTGAGACCAGGCTGCTTTCAAGGACCTCTGTGTAGTGCCAGCCACGTAGAGACAAGGAAGCTTTACAGCAGACCCTTATGAAGGTAGTTTGTTTCATGCATAGACTCTGAATTGTGGTAAGTGCGAGGAATATGTTGCACATCCCTTTAGCCCTGCTTAGCTACTTATGTATATTGTCTTAGTCCTGTTGGCTCTTGTTTTAAGAAAGGTGACTTCACTTTAAATGGCTGTGTATATATTGTTTTCAGAACAGTTGGTGTTGGAAGTGAAGAATTAGGTAAATTAGTGGTATACCAACAAAATCAAGCAGTGGTGGCATTTAGAAATAGGTAAGTTATAAAATAAGCCTGTAAGAAAGCAGGAATGTGCATCCTGAACCATGATCAAGTATATGGAAGAGTGAGAAACACAAGTTTCTGAGTTCTCAGTTTTTATTAAACAAAAAAAGTGTGTATTTAGGCAGGATTTTGAAAGATTTTTTTTTTTTTTTTTTATCTTGAAGGTAAGGAAATAGCGTTCTTTAGCTCTAGCTTTTATATAAACTTGTGTTGAAATGACTGACTTCAAGCCATTAAAATCAACTTGACTGTCCTAATAAAATTTCGGAATTACTTATTTAAAGACTAGAATTAATACTAAAAGTGATTTCTAATTTAATACAAGCTGTTGCAAAAGGTGCTTGTTACATTTTAAAAATAGTATGTTTTTAGGGGTTTCCTTAACCCCAAGGTAACCTTTGTTTATTATAAAAACACTGGATCTGTACCCAAAAGTATTGATTTCATTGAAATTCAATAGATGAAAATTTGTGGTTTTAGTGTTATGTCTGTTCATTTTGAATTAAATCTTATGCATAAGTATTAATACATTGGTACATAAGATGTTATAGATAGGCTGGCACTTATGACTTTTAATCATGAAGAAGGAGACAAAAATATTCTTACTATCTTAAAAAAAATGTCGCAAGTATGTCTTATTAGAGCAAAAACTTTATTTAGGACCTAAATTTTATTTAGCAAAAATTTATAGACTGTGATATGGATATGTAGAACGTTTTAACTCCCATAATGCCAACTGTAAAAAATTTCTGGGATGCCAGTAAATATCAAGAAGCAATATTTGCGGGCAGCCCAGGTGGCTCAGCGGTTTAGCACCTGCCTTCAACCCAGGGTGTGATCCTGGAGACCCCAGGTCGCGACCCACCTCAGGCTCCCTGCATGGAGCCTGCTTCTCCCTCTGCCTGTGTCTCTGCCTCTCTCTCTCTCTCTCTCTCTCTCTCATGAATAAATAAATAAAATCTTAAAAAAAAAGCAGTATTTGCTGTAAAATGTTTAAATGACAATGAAACTCAGAATTTGCTTTAGGCGTCTGAATTTGTCCATAAATACAAAAAAATAATTTTCAAATTTAAGTAACAAAAACTACTTTTATAAGTATTTTATTAGGGCTAATCCTAAATAAATTTTGGCAAACTGAAAATCTGAAAAGCTTGCTTGCTTTTAATCTCTAATAAATGTGTATTAATGGAGTTACCACAGTTAAATGTAACACAGTATCTTGGCTTTCTAGTACAGTTTGAAAATTGAAAGATTTGAGATCATTTACAGTTTTAAATCTTGATTAGGTGGTAAGCGCCTTGTGATGATGAACACACACATAAATTTAGACTGTGAAGATTCTCTATTCAGTTGTCTTTTTTCTCTTTTAGGTGATATTGGAAATTACTATTATGGACAGGGTCATCCCATGAAACCTCATAGAATCCGCATGACCCATAACTTGCTGCTAAATTATGGCTTATATAGAAAAATGGAAATATACGTAAGTATACCTTTTGGTAAATATTCAGCAGTGTTTTTTTTTTAATCTACTTTGAAATTATTAATCCCCTTAAATGGCATTTAGCAGATGAAAACAAACTCTGGAAGAAAACAAACTCTTCTTTTTGTTTTAATCTTCAGAGAAAACAGTGTGGGAATGGTTTTTAACCCTCTTACTCGACCATTTTTCAAAAGTTTCTCCTATCCCACCTTTTCACATTTTGGCCAACAATTCAGTTTAGCAAACTAAATATCTTTGTTGCAATAGTGGTTCACCTGGCTGCGCTGCTGAAGAGTTGACTATTACAGAAGAATTATGTAGGAAATTCTACAAATACTTACTGACATATGGAGCAGTGTATTAGTGGACGTGTACAGTACAGCTAACATTTAGGATACACCTACCTTAAGTGCTTTTGCACTAATGTGGAACTATATGTAAACAAATGCAAGACACAGTTCTTGCCTGTTTGGGGAGAAAAGAAAGACTTGAAACAGTTACTAGTATTGAGTATATAGGAGTTACTTTTTTCAGATATAAATATTTACAGGAAAGGAGGGGTTGGATTATACTTTCTGGAATCCTCCTGGGAGAAGTGTGTTAAAAATGAAATTGAGCTCTTGGGAATAAGGATAATTAGGATAGGCAAAGGAAAGGAAGAGATTGTGAACAAAGACTTAAAATTGAGCATGAGTCTCAGTCTCACTTGATACAGAGCAGACGGTTTATGATGGAAAGTGAGAGTTTCTGAACAGATTCAACGTTATAAGCATTGACCCATTTCCACCGCAATAAAAGGAATGTATAATTGAGGGTCAGACCTGTCTGATGGCTTTAAAGGAGTAGGAATCAGCTTTGGAATTGATTACTCATTTCTAAGAAATACACGTATAAATTTGGATTCACTTTGGAATTTATTTTCTGGTAGAGCTAGTTCTTCTGAGAGGATTGTTAGGGGAAATTGTGCACTTGGTGTTTGATGACTCTGATGTAACCAGTTGTGGCTCCACCATTCTGACATTTGTTTTTCTTCACAGAGGCCCCACAAAGCCACTGCTGAAGAAATGACAAAATACCACAGTGATGAGTACATCAAATTTCTACGTTCAATAAGACCAGATAACATGTCTGAGTATAGTAAGCAGATGCAGAGATGTACGTTTCTATGTTAAAAGTCTATGTTAATCTTACTAAGGATCAGTGAGTATTTTCTAGAAGCATATCATTAGAATATCCACATGTAGGTGTTCCGCCTGAGGAAGATACTTCCTTAGTTAATTACTGGTTTGAAAAGTCAATGTAAAAATTAAAATTACTAAAACTGCTTTAAAAAAACAAACAAACAGGCACCTGGGTAGCTCAGTTGACTCACTGATGCTGAGCTCGAGGCTTGCGTCGGCCTCCACACCCAGCGCAGTCAGGTCCCTCTCTGCCCCTGCTTGTGGGTGCGCCCTCACGCGGACCTGAGCACTTTCTCTCCCAGAAAGAAGGAAAGAAAATCGTAAAACCCAAAACAAAATCTACCCGAAGCCTGAGCTCTTGGGAATAAGGATAATTAGGATGTCCATCTGCCAGATGGCCCAAGAGCTGTCTGGATGTTCCTCTAGTCTTTGTTTTGGTCCCATGTTATCTTGGGGATGATGGGTATTGGTGGGGAGACCTTACTTCCCTGCCTTTTTTAAAAAAAGTATACTTGGATTGGCCTTAGCTTGGTGTATATATGGATCTCTTACCTCTCTTTGTGTGTTTTAGTTCATCTGGATTGTTAATACATAATCTGTTCCATTTGTTAGTGAAGCTTTTGATTTTCTTCTACATGATACTCTCTTTTATAGATACGTGTTTTGTTATTAGCGGTTGCCTGGCTTGAAAGTGGAATGAGAAATGTCTTAAAATGATTGAAACAGTTTTTTTTTTAAAGCATGATACTGAAGTTCATTCTCATCAGCAGTTCTGTTGATAGACTTGAGTGATTTTTTTTTTGAGAAGAACAATTTCAGATACTAAAATAGGTGTAGTGGCTAGATAAGTTATATGTTCATAGAACTTTGTACCCATTTCTACCTTAGGTTATTTCATTTACTCAATAAAATGCTATAATGCATGTAGAACATATTTTTTATACCTTTTTTTTGGATAGAGGTTCAGGCTTAGATTAAAAGTCCTGTGTAGATAGGGCAAATGAATTAACAGGATTGATTTAATACATAATACTGAACTATATTAAGATTATGATTATATTTAAATAGTAAGAAACTAAAAGCTGTTCATTATCATGCTAATAAACTAAGGGTATACAAAGCTATGTAAAATAATTACCCTTATTTTTGAAGAGGTTATAATTGGGGTGGGAAGAGGCTGCGAATGGGCCATGTACATAATATGTCCCTTTTATCCTGTCAGTACTGAGGAACTAAATATATTGCAATGTGTCACGTACCCGTGTTGTTTCCTTGTGCTTTATATACCCCTTCCTTCTATGTCTTGGCTGCTCCGAACCTAGTTAATTCTTACTATCCTTTAAGATTGGGTAGGCAGCCAGCTGCTTTGTCTTTTTAGTACTCACTAAAATATATTTCAAAGTTATGGATGTTCTGTGCATTTAAGGAGTTTTAGAAAAAGTAAATCATGAAGGAACTAAAGTTGTTTAAACTTTTTAGAACCCTGATTAATTTATCGTATGTTTTAGGAGAAATGCCTAAGATTTAAGTGCATGTTTTAATTTAAATGATTCAAATACCTTTTATATTTTGGTGGCTATTGATCTTCTGATAATAGAGCTGAGATTTTCTACAAATTATCCTGGTAGGATTTGGTGGTGATGTTTTACATAGAACACTTAAAATTACCTTGGATAAAACGATAAATTATATTTTTAAATAGCAAACTTCAGATTTCTACTGTGATGTGTGATCCGTGATTACATCATATAAAAATATTTGTAAGGAATAGTTTTTGTAAGAAAAAACTTCATTAATTCGTAGAATGGATTGTAACTGAAATCCGTCTTTCACAGTTAATGTTGGAGAAGACTGTCCAGTGTTTGACGGACTCTTTGAGTTTTGCCAGCTCTCAACGGGTGGCTCAGTTGGTAAGTGTCCTGATTCAGATCTAAAGATAGATTTAAACTTGGTATTAATCTTCTGGTTTACCTGTTTAAAGCAAAGCGTTTTAGTGGTAATGGATTTTGATACTAAAAAGTGATCTGTATGTTTATAGTACAGTTGTCTTTAAAAATCCCCATCTTTGGGGCACCTGGCTGGCTCAGTGGTAGAGCTTGTGCCTCAGTTTCGGAGTCGTGAATTCAAGTCTCACGTTAGCACAGAGCTCACTTTTTAAAAGAGAAATAAAGTAATGATTTCTTTCTTTAAAAATAAACCCCATGTTTTATGATCGTAATGACACTTGAACTTTTTTTAGGTTCCTTACTTTTGTATTTTCACTTAGAGATTTCTCTCCTCTACCTCTCTTCTGGCTACCACTTTCCATATATACTCTTATTTAATCAGATCACAGCTATAGGATAATACTTACCTAAGGAGAAACTGATGTTAAGTGTCCTAGACAATGATCCTTTTCGTAATTTTAAACTCTTACTTGTACGTGGCATACTCTTTGCTGTAGGGCTTTTGTCTTGTTATATTAATTTTTTTTTATTTTAAACACTTTTGAAGTCTACCCTGTATTTTTTTTTAGCTGGTGCTGTGAAGTTAAACCGACAACAAACTGATATGGCTGTTAACTGGGCTGGAGGATTACATCATGCTAAGAAATCAGAAGCGTCAGGATTCTGTTACGTTAATGATATTGTACTTGCCATCCTTGAATTACTAAAGTAGGTTAATTTATGTTGATATTTTTCTTATGGAAAAGTTTTAATTAAAATGATATAAATCTATGACTTAAAAAATATCAAGGAAATGGTGGGTGAAAAATAGTTCAGTGCTGAGTTTTCTATGGATTCATTACAAACCAATGTAGAAATACAGAACATTTTCCCATTCCTTGAATTAATAAGCATGAGAAATGCACATACATGTCTATAAAATTCACATTAAATACACCCTTTTAAAAAAAACCTAGAAGTCGTTCAGTGATTTAGATTTGAGTTACAGTTTCAGCTAATGAAAGATGACATGACTCTGGAAGTTTATGCTCTAACATTTTCTAAGTTTTAACTTTTGAAGGCAGAAATTTGAAACTTGTGTTAAAGGAAATTTGTTTATTGATGAATCTAGCTAATTGCCTAGCTTCCACATGGAATGGGGCTTTGTTCTTTATTAATGGGTATAATTATCTCTAAATTACTAAAGGAGATAGATTTACAGTGATCCCCGACTGCAGTTTGAGGGAGAGATCTATAGAGGGACATTAGAATTTGGAAATTTACAAAGGTGTTTTTCTTTCTTTTTTTTTAAAACCATTATCAGTTGTAACATGTCTTAATAGATTCCACTTCAGATTGTAGTGAAGGAGTTTTTTGTCAGTATCAAAAAATATTCTTGCCTGTAGTTATTCCATGCATATTGTTTATTGAGGCTAATTTCTTAGTTATGTAAAATTTGGTATTACCTCCTCAGATAAACAGCTAAAATGTTTCAGTTAACTCCTTGAGAGCCAAGGAAAACCACTTGAAATTATTTGCTTGTTTTTTTTTTTTTTTTTTAAAGGTTTTATTTATTCATGATAGACAGAGAGACAGATTCACAGGCAGAGGGAGAAGCAGGCTCCATGCAGGGAGCCTGATGCGGGTCTTGATCCCGGGTCTCCAGGATCACGCCCTGGGCCGAAGGCAGGTGCTAAACTGCTGAGCCACCCAGGGATCCCCTATTTGCTTGTTTTTTAATTCAACCGACTGTTGGTGTTGGTTCCTGTGTCTCCGTCTCTGAGCAGTGGTTCTTGACTGCGTAGACCCTTAAACAAGCTTAACCTAATTTGTCTAGGCATATTTCTTTAACTGTTATGATCTATCATGATTTAATCGGCTGTTGATAAGCCACTTATGAACCACTCAGAAATTTACTTGGCTGACACCTCTTATTTTTGTGAAGAAAATCTATAATGAGACATTTTGCTTTTTTAAAAAAAAAAAAAAAGATTTTATTTATTCATGAGAGACACGGAGAGAGGGGGGCAGAGGTGCAGGCAGAGGGAGAAGCAGGCTCCCTGCGGGGAGCCCAGTGTGGGACTTGATCCCAGGACCCCGGGGTGACACCCTGAGCCCAAGGCAGATGCCCAACCACTGAGCCACCTAGGTGGCCCGTGCTTTTTTTTTCTTTACTGAATGGTGCTTTCCTGTGAGTTGAGGATATTATCATGGGTCCTTAGTCTGATGTCAGTTTGTTTATTTTCTTTTAGCATAGTGGTGGTATCCTTCTATAATAAACATGCAATGCTCTGCCATTTTATTCAATAACAAAATAATACTCCATTATTATGCCATAGAAGGATGACATTCAGGGTTCATTTCCTTTTGTTTTGATATGGGTATGTATTGGTAATGGGATGTCACAGTATGGTGATACACGTGGCCTTGAAATGTATTTGAGTTGTAACTGTACTGCTGCAGTGTTTAGTGCTCCAGGCAGCACCGTGAAGGGACGAGAGTACCAGATGGTTTCTGTCACAACTACTACTTGCAGTTGCAAGCACAAAAGAAGCCGTAGATCATTTATAATCAAATAAGCATGGCTGTATTTTAGTAACACGTTATTTATGGACATTGGAATTTGAATTTCCCTAAATTGTCACATACGAAATATTCTTCTAATTTTATTTTTCAGTGATTTAAAAATGTAAAAACTGTTTTATCTCAAGGTTTACAAAAAGACTCCATTGGTCAGATTTGGGCTATGAACTGTAGATTGCCAACCACTGTTTTATAATACTGAAAATTTATTAGATGTTTTAAAGTAATCATCCATCCTGTAAGTGCAGTATAATCTTCAGTTGTTAATATATAGGAACTGGTAGTATGTTTCTAAAACATGTAGAACTGGACAGATTTCACAGAGAGTAAGTACATTTTTCTTACCTATATTGGGGCTAAAGAGAGGATTTGAAGATCGGAGGCTCAGTCTTGTAACTTTATTTATTTATTTATTTTTTTTATGATAGTCACAGAGAGAGAGAGAGAGAGGCAGAGACACAGGCGGAAGAAGAAGCAGGCTCCATGCACCGGGAGCCCGATGTGGGATTCGATCCCGGGTCTCCAGGATCGCGCCCTGGGCCAAAGGCAGGCGCCAAACCGCTGCGCCACCCAGGGATCCCAGTCTTGTAACTTTAGATGTTTGAATGGTCTCTTAGGCTGGAAATTAAGAGAAAGGATTCAACATTCTGAAATGGAAGAGCTCAAAAATACTTCTGAACCCAATTCAGAACAACCTGGTTCTCATTTAAAACCTTTTAAAAACTTAACTGATGCTTTATTTTCAGGTATCATCAGAGAGTGTTATATATTGATATTGATATCCATCATGGTGATGGTGTTGAAGAAGCTTTTTACACAACAGATCGTGTAATGACTGTATCATTCCATAAATATGGGGAGTACTTTCCTGGAACAGGAGACTTGAGGGTAAGACTGAATTTCTATCTGAATAAATATTATGATATAAATATTAGAACTGAAGAAGATAATAATCCTATATCTAAACTAATTCTGTTCTAGAGTCATTTAAAATTTATATGCAGAATTGAGTCATTTTATATGCTATATAACATTTGCTAGAATTCACTTTTGTTGACTATAAGCAAAAATTTAGTGAGAACTGAGAGGACTTTTGCTCAGCCATTTTCTTTGGTCGAATAATTATTTTTGAACATCCGTGAAGCACAGAAGCAGTTGTCTTGATGTTTATTTGGATCTTCAAAACGTACTCGACAGTAGCCAGCATTGCTGTAAAGATTGGTGGATGAAAATAGAACTAAGTCTATTTTATTTTAGGTTTTTGTATTACCCCCCCCTTTTATGATTAGTCTTGGTTTAATAGGTCTTATTTTAATCCCCCCCTTCCCCCCTGTTTAGTGCTCTTTTATTTTATGAGTATAAAACCACTGGTCACATCTTGTTTGTACAAAGTTCCTCCGGTAGTTTTGCTTCGCTGGCTTTTCTTGACCCAAACTACCTGCATGTTGAAAATTTATTCCAAGATTTAAATAACTGTTTTTAAATTCATCCTGGGTTGTAGAGGAAATTTCTCTTATCGTGGCATTCAATATTAGTTCAGAGTTTTTTAATTAAGGTTATTTTTCAAATCTGTGGTATGTATTACAGCTTATTTTAGCAACTAATATTTTGAAGAGTAGCCTTATTTTTCAAATATGTGCTTTCTTTATTTGACCACAAGATGGTGCTCTTTCAGTAAGAGTCACGATGGTGAAATCTTACAAATGAGTAGAAGGTCAGTCGTTTTAATTTGTTGGAATTTAAATTATGTGGCTTTTAAAGTTGCAAATTTGTATTTTCAGTTCCATGCCTGCTAGCTCCGTCAGTGCCTTTCTCCGCTTGGCCCTAACTTACATACCAGTGATGCTTAGAGTATGAGCCTTAGGCCAGCGGAATCGGCATCTCCCGGGGACATCCTGTCAGGGCTCGGGAACTGATTCTGCGCACTAAACTTTGAGAACCACTCACTACCCTAACCAGTAGAATTCCTTTGTCTGTAGCCGTTGCACCCGGTAGAAATTCAGCATAAACCTTCGCAGTTTTAAGCTTAAACTAAGTCTTTTAAGTATAATCAGAAATGGCAAAACATGGCCTCTGTTTTAATTTCTGACAGTATTCTTATTGTTTAAAGTTGTTGGAACATATTGGAGAGCGGGTATCTTTTAAAGATTATAGAATTACTTTCAATATTTCTTTTATTCACTAAAGATTTTATACTTACTATAGGAAATGTCAGCATATTTTCCCTTTAGTTATTATAAAGGTGTCCCTAAAATTTTATAAGGGAATCAAAACTATTATACATGGAGTACTATTTGGAATTTCATAAAACTTGTGTGTATCTCTGGATGTTAATAAACATTCCCTTTTCTACCTGCCGGTTCATTCTAAATTAGAAAAGAAAGCTACTCTGAGCTTAGATCATTGTTAACATTGCTTGTATCGATTAGGTTGGGAGTCTTTAAGTAGAAGAAAAAGATATGGTAAAGTAGCAGTTGAGGAGTAAGAAATGGAAGGGAGAAAGCTTGGTGCAACAAGGGAGCAGCTGAGGCACCAGGTTTTGGTTCGAGTGAGACCAACTGAGAGAGTGAGAGCTGACCGACTCTCTGTATTCGGAAATTTTACTGTCAAAATATGTCCCAGGAGTTTAGTTTTTTAAAGTGCAGAATTTTACGGATTCACAGTGCTTTAGTTTATCAACATCTAAATGGTTTGTATTTAGTTAAGCGTTTTAGGTTTCTTCAAGAAAAATTGTTGGGGGAGATATGTAATTCCACTTTTTTCTTCATTGGAATTTGGATCATAACTCTAATGTTGAAGGATAAACTATGTTTTGTTTTTTTTTTTTTAAGATTTTATTTATTTATTCATGAGAGACACAGAGAAAGGCAGAGACCCAGGCAGAGGGAGAAGCAGGCTCCATGCAGGGAGCCCAACGCGGGACTCGATCCCAGGACCCCGAAGTCGTGTCCTGAGCTGAAGGCAGAGGCTCAGCCGCTGAGCCACCCAGGCGTCCCTAAACTATGCTTTTTAAAAATGAATCAAACTCAATCATTATATGAGAGATAAGGGGAGACTTGTAAAAAAGCGTTAGTAATCCTAAAGATTCACATATATTGAGACTTAATTTAAGAATGTAAGAATCAGCCACCACCAGTCCTTTCGTGTTGCAGTTAAAGAACTATTTGGGGGCACCTGAGTGGCCTAGTTGGTTAAGCTTCTGCCTTAGGCTCAGGTCATGATCCTGGGGTCCAGGGGTCAAGCCCCGTGTCGGGCTCCCTGCTCCGCGGGAAGCCTGCTTCTCTTTCTTTCTCTCCTACTCCTCCTCCCCCACCCAGTACATTCTCTCTTGCTCTATCTCAAATAAATAAATATTTTTTTTAGAAAAAGAACATACTTTGTAGCAATTTTTGTACTGTACCATTTCTTCTAGGAATTCTGTGTGTGTGTGAGCGCATATAGGTAGATTTACACGCATCTGCGCGTCCATGATGTATATGCATAGTACGTGCAGTGTTAGGGTATACGCATGTGTGTGTATGTTGCTGAACCCAGCTCTCAGTTTCTCTTACTTCTTTGGGGAATGTTAATATCAAGAGTGGTATTTATTCAACAAGTAGAAATAAGACTTTATTTCAACCCAATTATAGAGCAGATTTTGGTGCTTTAGTCTGCATTTGTCAAAACTTGAGGACAGTTGGAGCTTTTGTTTCAACATAAATAAACTTATACCATGAAGTGAGCTTCAAAGGAGGATTCTGCATTATAGAGACAATTGTCCTGCACGGTTCTTTGGCTCAGGGTGTCTGTTTTCCATAATGTCTTACATATTCTGTTCATGATTAATTTCTTGGTCAAATATAATACTGCCTTTAATTGTTAAGTTTCTTTTTCCCCAAAATAACCATTACAAATTAATTGGAATTGATTCTTTTCAGCTTAATAAAGCAATCCATTAATATTGAAATATAGACTTACTCTGTATTATTTCCTTTTTTTTTTTTTTTAATTTTTTTAAAGATTTTATTTATTTAGAGATACAGAGAGGCAGAGGGAGAAGCAGGCTCTCTGCAGGGAGCCTGTTGTGGGACTTGATCCTGGTACCCCAGGATCACCCCCTGAGCCGAAGGCAGACGCTCAACCGTTGAGCCACCCAGGGGTCCCTATTATTTCCTTTCTTAACCTAACAGATGAGTTCAGAATTTGATATTGTTGCCTAGTTTTTTAATCCTGTAAAAAAATATTAATAAACACGCAAACATTTTTACTATGAAACACGCTAAGAGCTGTTTATTCATGCATTTTAGGATATTGGTGCAGGAAAAGGCAAATACTATGCTGTCAATTTTCCAATGAGAGATGGTATAGATGATGAATCCTATGGGCAAATATTTAAGCCTGTAAGTATTATTCTTTTCAAAATTAAAATGGAATTTTAAAATATTTTTAGAGAAGGTAACATTTGTTATTTTGTACATAGATTATCTCAAAAGTGATGGAGATGTATCAACCCAGTGCTGTGGTGCTACAGTGTGGTGCAGACTCACTGTCTGGTGATAGGCTTGGTTGCTTCAATCTGACAGTCAAAGGTAAGCTGTTTCCTGGGTGATAGTCCCAGGAAAAAAATTTTTTTTTCTTTCCAAGAACTCATAAAAGTTGTCATTTTAATTTTTTGCCTATTAACCCAGAACCCTATGTTTTGTTTTTGTTGTTGCTGTTGTTGTTGTTGAATGTCTGTATGCATTTGGAATTGATTTTGATAACTATAGTCTTGTTTCAGTAAATTAGGTGGTTTTTATTTTGTCGGTACATTCATACACGAATAGTTTTATAAAGCTGCTTGAAGTCCCAACCAAGGCAGCCATTGTCAATCTTTTTCCAGATAACACGCAGACTCTCTTCTTCCTTCCTTCCTTCCCCTCCTTCCTCTCTTTCTTTCTAAGATTTTATTTTTAAGCAATCTCTGCACCCAACATGGAGCTTTAACTCAAAACCCCAAGATCAAGAGTCGCACGCTCCTCAAGGCTCCTGAGTGGCTCAGGATGTTGAACGTCTGACCGTTGATTTCAGCTCAGGTCGTGATCTCGGGGTCATGGGGTTGAGCCCTTTGTGGGGGACTCTGCTTGAGATTCTCTCTCTCAGTCTCCCCCTGCTCCTCCCGCTGCTGACTGACGTCTGTATCTCTGTCTAAAATAAATAAAATCTGGGGATCCCTGGGTGGCGCAGCGGTTTAGCGCCTGCCTTTGGCCCAGGGCGCGATCCTGGAGCCCCGGGATCGAATCCCACGTCAGGTTCCCGGTGCATGGAGCCTGCTTCTCCCTCTGCCTGTGTCTCTGCCTCTCTCTCTCTCTCTCTCTCTCTCTCTGTGTGACTATCATAAAAAAAAATAAAATAAAATAAAATAAAATAAAATAAAATAAAATAAATAAAATCTTTAAAAGTTGCATGCTCCTCCCGCTGAGCCAGCCAGGTGCCCCAAACTTTGTTACTTTTCAATTTCAGCTTTGTTTATTCACTTCCCATCATGGAAGAAGAGGGAGGGATTCAGGTCTTTTTCACCACTTTGTCTCCCAACACATGCACACACTCTTCCAGTATCTTAATTTTTGCAGTTTAAATCTGATTTTGGTTGTGGCATTCAGTGTTTAGTGTCATCAACATTAAAGTATGTTCAGCTTAACAAATTTTTCTTTATTGTATAACTTTTCTTGCCTGATTTTTTTCATTACTTAGCTTTTTCTTTACTCATTATTAAACTCAGTAGCTTCAGATGTTCAGGTGCATCAAGTATTCCATTACGTTGACCTTCTTGAAGAATAGCCTTCTGACCTGTTACTGTTGGATGAGTATCCCCTCCCTATAGGCTTGGTAGAACAAGGAGCTCTTTGCTTCCCTTCTGTGTGCCTGCCTTCCCTCCCACATTACTCTTTCCTCTGTCTTCATCTTAATTCTGGTCTCATTTTGGTAGAGCACATTCCCAAGTAGCTTTCTGAGAAAAGATGTGTGGGGGATTAGGAGTGCAGCAACCCAAAATTTAAATTTGATCAAGTGTTGGAATTAACGTGTACTAGGAGTCCAAACCAAAGTGAAAGATCACCATCATGGAGGGAACTTCTAGGGTAGGAGGAAAAATCCTGAATTTTATTTAATAAGTTCTTAAAATTTGTTATATGAGAGTCAGTAATGATGAATGTTGTATATGGTTTTATAGTTGTTTTCCTTTTGAACTTTGAGTTAACAAATGGCTGTTCTTAATTACCTCGTAAGATGTGAAGAATTCTCAGCTATAACTTTTTTAAGATGACTCTTGGCTTAAATGGAGTTACATAACTAAACCCAGATATTTAATTCTTTTACTTAATGTTATGATTGCTTCTATACCCAGTTAGCATTAGAATTGTGGTATAATCTGTTCTGCCTCTCTTAGGTTGAACCAGTACAAACTTGATTCCCCCTTTTCTTGGTAGATCAATGGCAGTCAAATAGCAGTTTTCTATCGTTCAGCTTAATGTGTTGATAACCACCTCTTGGTCTCAAAATGGACATGATCTTCCTAATGTACACAATGGGTACTAACTGTCCGTTTTCATGTCCTGCCTGGCTCTTTGAAAATGCTTTAATGCTTTCATGCATTAGTAATAGCATTCATAAAGCCTATACCGTAGTGTTTTACAGTAATCTACATTTCAACTGTTAGAATTTCAGTTGTATAAAGCATAAGGGTAAGGGTATTTGTAATCCTAGATCTTAGATTCTAAGTTTTCTCTACTGCCAGCTTCAATTTAGATTTCTCAGGTCTTTTGAAGTCCGTTACCTCTTGTCCATCTCCTTTCTATCTTCATTTATGTTGTTACTGTTGTGTTTCTGCCATTCTTTTTTTTTTATAGGTTTTAGTTTTAGCCTTTAAAAAAAATTCCTTTATAGTCCTTTTTATCAGGTTTTGAGAAGAAGGAAAAGTGTTTTTGTTTAGCCAACTTTTTTTTACTCAGAGGTCTATAAAGTAACTTTCTGTTTACTTTGTCTTTAAAAATACCGAAGTGTTTTTTATCTAAGAAGACTGTGTTTTTTCAGTAGCAGCAATAGAAATTGGGTTATGAGTCTCATAGTGCAACAGTTAAAGAATACTTAATGGAAATGGACTATCTATCTTTGGATGATGGAGTTTCAGATAGCTTTTTCTGTGTACTTGATTATACCAAACATTCTTTAGTAAGCATGATTTTTTTCTGTAATCGAAGGGTTTTTTTCTTAAAGATTGAAAAAAAAAAAAAAAAGATCTGTGTGCCTGAATTTTTGATATATCCGTAATACTGGTAACTAGCTTATGATTGATTATTAAATAATCACATTTATGCAAAGAAAATATTTTGTTTTTATATTTGGTTTACTTTCTGTTCAAGTTTCTACACGTAGAAATTTGTTGAAGTGTTCCTCAAGTAATAGGTAGTAATTTTATAATCTTAGCTAAGATTATCCATAGTACTGCGATTTGATGATATCTGCATAAAGTTCTGTTCATATTTTTAATCTTAATGGTATAATTTGATTTTCTGTCAGGGACACTTGTTAAAATAGCCAATTGTATCTGAGTTGTATACATCATTGTATGAAAGGTATTTGATTAAAAAATCTTAGACTAAAAATTCCTTGAAATTTTTGCATATTCTTTAAATACTTAGAAAAGCCATTTTGGTTTATGTAAAACTGTTTGCATTTATTATCTTTTTAAAACTTATTTTTCAAACTGCTAAAATATTTAGATTTGCTGTTAGCCAAATCTTTTTTGTCTCAGGTCATGCTAAATGTGTAGAAGTTGTGAAAACTTTCAATTTACCATTACTGATGCTTGGGGGAGGTGGATACACAATTCGTAATGTTGCTCGATGTTGGACGTACGAGACTGCGGTTGCCCTTGATTGTGAGATTCCCAACGGTAAGCATTCTCATTAAGACCCATACATACAAATGTGGGTGGGTGGATGATGAGCTTCTAAAGCCACGTGAACAGGAGAGCAGTCACTTAATAAATGCCCTCTGTGTTCACTTTTAAACGTTGTCTTGGGGAATGTTTCACAGCTTGAATCTGGGTTTTGTGCGTGGATTTGTGGGGAAAACTGAGCTTTTATTTAATATGTCACTTTATTTTATTGTTTTTAATAGAACTGCCATATAATGATTACTTTGAGTATTTTGGCCCGGACTTCAAACTGCATATTAGTCCTTCAAATATGACAAACCAGAACACTCCAGAATATATGGAAAAGATAAAGTAAGAGACCATTGAATTGATTTGATAAACATTTCATCTTTATTTCTATACATCAGATGTTTCCTTTGTCTTTTTCAGAAGCATTTGAAACGTTAAGATGACTGATTTCTTTTAATTTTTTTGAGATAATGAAAACGTTTGTGCTTCGTAGCTCAAAAATACTTCCATTTTCTACCAAAATGGATTTTTAAATTTCAAAAGGCACTGTAAATTGTATACTTTCTTGCCTTACAAAAAAGTGAAATTTTCCTTTTTGAAACATTTTGATAGGAGCACCTGGGTGGTTCAGGGGTTGAGCTTGTGTCTTTGGCTCAGGGCACGATCCCGGGGTCCTAGGATTGAGTCCCACGTCGGACTCCCTGCGTAGAACCTGTTTCTCCCTCTGCCTGTGTCTCTGCCTCTCTCTGTGTTTCTTATGAATAAATAAAAATAAAATCTTTAAAAAAAAAAAAAAAACTTTTTGGTAGAACTTTATCTCCATGAACAAAGTGTTTAGAGATCTGTCTGTTGTACTATACAGACCCAAGTTTGTGTCTTCTCTGCCAACACACTAATCTTTGTGACATTTGGCAGGTTAATATGCCTTTAGGCTTATATTTTCTCATTTTTGAAATGGGGGATGAAATAGTATCAAGTTGTAAATTTTGAGGATTAAATGGGTTAATGATAGTCTGAATGTCATGCTTCTATATTATTATTTAACTCATAGGTTAAGTCAGGTAAAAGATGAAATGTTTTCTTAATATTTCCTCTTACATTTAAGAGGAACATGAAAAGAAATGAATTTTATCTAATAAATTTGCATGTGTAATTTAGACAGCGTTTATTTGAAAATTTACGCATGTTACCTCATGCACCTGGCGTCCAGATGCAAGCAATCCCAGAAGACGCTGTTCATGAAGACAGCGGAGATGAAGATGGAGAAGATCCAGACAAGAGAATTTCTAGTAAGATAATGCCTTGATGTGTATTGTTACATTCAACTTTCTTATGTCTTAAAACCTGATTTGAATGTCAATGTTTTTAATTCATGTAACTCTGTGTGATCAAGGGGGTGCCTGGGTGGCTCAATCGGTTGAGTATCTGACCTCTTGAATTTGGCCCAGGTCATGATCTCAGGGTTGTGAGACCAAGCCCCACACTGGCTGTGGAGTCTGCTTCGGATCCTCTCTCCCTCCCACCCCCACTCCCCATGCATGTGCATACATGTAAACATGCTTTCTCAAAAAAAAAAAAATCCTGTATATTTGAGAATGAAATGAAAAGTAATACCATTTATCCAAAGTAGGATGAGTTGACTAACATCAAGCACCTTCCGTTTGAGTCTCTAGCCTCCCATTCCACTTAATATTGCCTGCTAGAGTTCTAGCATAATGGTATGCTATTGTGGTGTTGACCTTCTAACATACTTGGTAGTAATGATATTTTTAATATTGTCTATGTCTCATTTTAGCTATAGGATGAACGGTTAGTCCTTTGAAAAAGACGTTATCCCCACCTCCTAGTAGTAAAACATAGTTTTTCCCCTCCAAATTTTTCTTGGTGAGATCCCCAAATGTTTTTCACGTTGCTTTGAATTATTTCTTCCTAGCCTCCGATCTAAATTTTCAGTATTTGAACAAACCATGCATTCAGTTCTAATCTTAAAAATATTAAGTATCTGTTACCCTGTACTTTTATTTTTTTTTTTTTTTTTTTTTAACCCTGTACTTTTAGATGTAGAAATTGGTTGGTGCATTTGTACCTGAGTGTGTTAACAACAATTAAACCTCTGACCGTCTTTGTCAACTTTTCTTAAAATCCTAATATAATCAGTTCGAGCATCAGACAAACGGATAGCTTGTGATGAAGAATTCTCAGATTCTGAGGATGAAGGAGAAGGAGGACGTAGAAATGTGGCCGATCATAAGAAAGGAGCAAAGAAAGCTAGAATTGAAGAAGACAAGAAGGAAACAGAGGACAAAAAAGCAGGTCAGATTTATTTTTTGTTAAATATATTTTAATTATAAGTTTTAAAAATGAGCTTCACTTCAACTCTTTATGAAATCTGAAGCCAATTACACAAGTATTAAAGGGGGTGGTTTTGCTGGGTAGATGACCTTTGTCCCCTGTGTCACAGGTAAATGGTGCTTACCTTTTAAATCTTTTATTTAGAGCTCTGTTTGCTTTTATAATATAGAAAACCTTCTTACCGTCTCTTGCTGACAGAGGCACAAAATGATGAACATCACACTATGATAGAGATCCGGTAAGAAGACAGAGAGGGGTTCTATAGATCCATTTGTATTCTGAGCAGAGCTGAAATTCTAAGATAGTCTTTAACTACCTAAAAGTTTATTTGATGGGAATAAAACATCCTTAGACCAATTTCACCATCGTGAAAAAGCTGAGAGAGTGGACTTTGCTCAGAAATTATTTGATGAGAACATAAAAACTGAGGGAAAATCGGAAGGGATTTGGAAGCTAGGTTGGAGGTGAGGTATAATACTTTGATACCTTAACTTAAAAATGCCGTTAGCTTGTCTTTTGACAAAACGATGGTTTAGGCAGTAAATTTAGTACCAGAATATATTATCTTTTATCTGAGTTCGCAGAGCACTTAAACACACTTTGGTCATTTTATTTAACATACATTATAATGCCTCATTACAGGGTTTTACGTGCCTGCATTGCTAGATTGAGCCGCTCCTGGCTAGGGAACGCCGCGGTATCCTAAATACCTGTATTCCTAACACTTAACCACCTGCATTTGCAGTGTTCATGTTGCTGTCTCCCTGATCTTTATGACCATGGTCGAGTTTCCCGGGACTTGGCCTGCTTATCTTACCTGATTCTCCCCTCTTCTCACATACTTCAGTCCCGGTGGTCTTTCAGTTCTCCCTCCTAACCTATTCAGTCTGCCTTGCCTCAAAGTCGTCTTAAGTTTTTCTCTGTTCTGGATACTTCATCCCTTTTACCACCCAAAAGCTCTTCATTCTTAGGACACCTCTCAAATGTCACTTTTCTGTGGTAGCCTCTCCCAGCACCGTCGCTCGGTGCTGGGCGCGGGTCTGTAGGCCGACCTGTCCACAGCGTACCCGCTGAGATGGTGTAGAGGGGAAGCACCTTGACGGGGGCAGGGCCTGTGTTACATCGGCCCCTTGAACCTCTGTCTTTCAGCAAAGTGTTAAATAGATGGTTACTGAGTTCATGAATCGTAAGATTGTATATGGCAGCTTTTTATATTTTATTTTAAAGTTACATATTTTATATTTAAAAATAGGCTTCAATCTCTTCCCAATTTCTCTTCCCAATTTATGTTTTTAGATGTTAAGGAAGAAGATAAATCCAAGGACAGTAGTGGTGAAAAAACAGATACCAAAGGGTAAATTATGTTCCGTATCGAGTAACTTTTCTGTGCTGTAAAAATAAATACATTGACTTTGGGTGTGGATGTGTCGTATTCTTTTGAGAAGTGCTGGACTGAACTTGATTGAGAGCATCAGTTGTATGAAGTGCTCTAAATTTTAGTCCGTATCGGTACATAAGGTAATCTGTAACATATGCCGTCTTAACCATCCGTTTGTGTTGTCTGTTCGTCTGTTACTCACGTAGCTTGCCTTAGAAGATGGTAAAGGGTAGTCGTAATACTGTATAACTGAACGTAAATCGGTTTGTACCCTCGTATGTAATGTATCTCGGACCTTTTGCTAATAACTTTATGTGATCTTTTCGTGGTGCTCTTATTTCTTTGTGTACACGAATTTTGTTAGTTTTGGGTAGTGGATAAATTGAAACACGGGGCTAGCATAAAACAGTTGACCATGCAGTTACATTTAGCAGAATCATAATTGAGGTTTTTATCATCAGAAAGCATATAAATCCCTGACCTCGTCTGATTTTGTGTTAGCCTTTATAGGATAACGTGGACTAGATTGTAAAATCACTGGGAAGATTTAAGGTAGTCAGTACTCCGGGAACAGTCAGGACACTGTGTGTTTGGGCCGTGACCCTACGGGGCCTTAATGTTTTATGTTGTCTCTTAACAGAGCCAAATCAGAACAGCTCAGCAACCCTTGAATTTGAATGTCTCACCAAGTTCAGAAACCATAAACGAGTGAGAAAATATTGGGAAGAAAAATTTTTTCTTTTTGAAGACTTCCGGCTTCATTTTATACTACTTTGGCATGGACTGTATTTATTTTCAAAATGGCTTTGTTTTTGTTTTTCTTGGCAAGTTTTATTGTGAGTTTTCTAATTATGAAGCAAAATTTCTTTTCTCCACCATGCTTTATGTGATAGTATTTAAAATTGATGTGAGTTATTATGTCAAAAACTGATCTATTAAAGAAGTAATTGGCCTTTCTGAGCTGATTTTTCCATCTTTTGTAATTATCTTTATTAAAAAATTGTACTTGGATTGTCTTTGTCTGTTTATTACAACAAATCTTTTTTCGGGGGCTAATAACAGGACTTTGTACAATTAGAATACACGAGGGGTGTACTGATCACGACTTGAAGGACATCCGTTTAACTGTTCAGGGAAGACTGTTTTACGGTACTTCTTTCTTAATGTGATAGTTCCTCTTCTAGCATCTTCTTTTTATAGTTTGGCTAGTTTGGCATCTTATTTTAATAGTTTATCTCTAAATTAACAATATAAGCTGTGTGATTGAAATACAGGAATTATATTTGAGCTGAACCAAAGATTCCCAGAAATTGGAAATGAAAATTTCTGAATTAAAACCATAATCAGAGAAGGAAACTTGTCTTCCATACTGAGCAATATGTGACTTTGTTGCCCACCCCCACTGTGTACCAAGTAGACAAGGATTGTATGGCTGTGCTTGACCAGAATTTTCCTGTATTCATACTAAGTCTAAAATAAAACCTATTTAGACAAAACCTGGTCCTTTTACTGCATTTTATAGAGCATCCAGGTTCCACTATTGCACACAAGTCTCCAAACCAAAGAAAGAAACACTTAAAGAATTTGTTTATCTGTTCACTTTCATGTCCTGGGTATGCAACTGAAGATAATGGGAAAATGCACCCAGAGCTTACATTCTAGTGGTAAAAAGCAGACAAATGGGTAATTTATACTTATTCCAGGGTGTGCAATAGAAAAAAATAGAACATTTTAACTTGTCAAACTTTTTTGCCCATCCTGAAGTAATTGTTTTGAGACAAAAATCATAAAATTCTGGAAGATAAGTGAAAACTATTTCTCTGCAAGCCCCTATGTTGAGAAGTACTTGAGACGTTCACGGAAACACCTGGATGTAGGTAATGAGCAGCCACGTACTTACTCTGATTCAACAGACTTCGCTTTTGCCATATTTACTAAGTTTTTTTGTTTTTGTTTTTGTTTTTTTTTTTTTACTTTAAATATATTACACCAGTTTGAAGAGTTTATACACTTGGCCATTTAGCTCCCCTTTCCTGCTTTATGGAAGTAACCATTACTCTGAAGTTTGTGGATATTTCACCCACTGCTGCAAATCTGTCAACATCCAAGCCTTTATGACGTTAAGTATTAACTCATTTCTTCATTTAGTTTGTGAAACACAAAGTATCCCATACATTCACTTCTGTGACTTGGTTTACCCTGTTGAGCAAGTGTTCATTGTAACGGCTGTGAATTACTGCTCTATTGTGAGGACGTACCAGACACGCGTTTTGATACTGTAGTGAACCTCCTTGGTATATTTACCTCGTTTTCCTGTCTACAAGTTTAAGCGTCACGTAAAACAAGCTTCAAGAGAATTAGGAAACCGAGCAAATTCACCCTAAGTGACTTGGTACTACCTACAAACAACTGCTGGAAGAACAAAGGCCTCATTTACAATAGCGATGACAAAATTTTCTGTTAATAAAAGCACAGAGAAGGTGCGGGTCTGGTGTGTAACGAGCAGTGTAACAGGATGTCAAGATCAGTGTATTTGGAAATTAATCATGGATAAATACGCTGGGGAGGGGAGAAAGGGCTTCTTCCCTAAGGACTGTTGGGATAGCGGATAATCAAATGGGGAAAGGTTTACACCTCCCACCAGAAGATTCAAGTTCGAATTAGGGAAAATGAGACCATACGTACTAGAAACCATCTAAGAGACTTGAAACCGTAATTGGAGAAGGTCTGACTCCCAACCATAGAAGAAACAATTGGTGTATTTTGATTTAAAAAAGGTACTAGGCCAACAAAACTAAGTTGAGGGAAATGGCAACTGGCGAGAGGCAGCGTGCAGAAAGAATTAGGACTTGGTCACGGTTCAGAAGGGGGCACCGAAAGCTAGTAGAGAGCGAAGAGGCGCAGGAAGGATACAAACAGCGGGAAAAATACAAATGGTCGTAAATCCAAACATCTTGAACTAATTAGGAAATACAAAATAAAAACTATGAAGATTTGGGATCTCTGGGGCCTCAGCTCAGGCTGTGACCCTGGAGTCCCGGGATCGAGTCCCGCATCGGCTCCCTGCAGGGAGCCTGCTCCCTCTGCCCGTGTCTCTGCCTCTCTGTGTCTCTCATGAATAAATAAAATCTTTTAAAAAAAACCCCAACAAAACGAAACCTGAAGATTTTAACTTTTTGACCTGATTTTTTTTTTAAACCTAAATTTGAAAAACAGGTGTTGGCAAGAGGATGAGGAAGTTGGTTCATACCGTAGTAGAGCGTGAGTCGCCAACGTATGGTGACTTAATGTAACAGCCTCTGTCAAAATGACAAGTAAGAATCTGGGGGCCTGGGTGGCACAGTTGCTTAAGTGACCGACTGGGTTTGGGCTCCGGTCATGGTCATGGTGTCGGGGGGAGATGAGGTCCGGGCTCTGCGGGGAGGCCGCTTACGATTCTCTCCTGCCTCTTCCCACCCCGCTCGTGTGCACTTTCACATATTTTTTCTTAAAATCACATAAAAATCTGACCCAAAATTCCATTTTGAGAAGCCCCACACCCTTGTGCAAACGACTTTCAGGAATCCCTGTGCAGCACGGTTGGGAGAGGTCAGAAGGGCCATGTCCTGCGGAGGAGCCGCGGGGCGCGCCAGCCGCCAGCCGGGCAAGTGGAGTCGGTTCCCGGGAGCACCTCTAAGGGGCGGAACGCGACACGGGCGACCTCTCCTCGTGTGCAGAGAGCAGGGCAGACCAAACTGATCCTACAAATAATGCCTAGAACTATAGGAGGTGCCGCCCTGGCTGCTTTCACGGGCTTCCAACGTCCGGCTGGTGAACGTCGTGCAAAAAGTCCATTAAAAAACCAGCGGATGGTTTGTCGTCAAAGGGGTGGACACTTTACACGACCCTGTGGCCTCCCCTTCCAGGTCTCAAGTTAGCTTCTGGAATGACTGGCGGGTCCACGCAGCTGGTGGCCGGGCCACAGGGACGGTCTCAGCCTCGCTTCTTCCCGGGGACGAAGGTGTGCGGCGCCCGCCAGACTCAACGGTCACTAGCATTTATCCATGAGACACAGAGACAGAGAGAGGCAGAGACACAGCAGAGGGAGGAGCAGGCTCCACGCAGGAAGCCCGACGCGGGACTCGATCCCGCGACCCCAGGATCACACCCTGGGCCGAAGGTGGCCCTCAACCCCGGGGCCACCCGGGCTGCCCAGCATTTCGTGTTTTAAAAAAATGCACTTTGAAACTGAGGCCTCACCTGGGGGAAAACAGAAGAGTGGCCCTGGAATGACGATGTGCCCTGTCCTTCCTTCGGGTGCCAGGCCCACGGCGGCCCGAGAGGCGAGCGTGTGGACCTAAGCCCCGGTGTCGTCAGGCGGCCGTGCAAGGACTAGTCTTCGTCCTGCCGCCAAGGCCCGGCGTCCTGCCACTGGGAGAGTTCTGGAAGCTCTTCTGCCGAAGGCCCTTCCCACACCTTCTGGCTCCGGTGCCTGCAGTGGAGTCTCGCTGAAGCCTCTCGGTTCTCTGCGGTCCCCACCCTCCACGGTGACACAGACGACATGCGTCAGCAAGGTCTAAACAAAAACCCGGGCGCGTGTAGCACCACAGGTAGGACACCTGCACGGCCTGAGACCCTTTCTCCTCGCCCCTAGCCCCGTGCCTCCCTTCCTCTTGGACCTAACAGGAAGGTGATGCTGGCTCGGTGGGGCCACACCGCGAGGCCCGACCTATAGGGACCCACTGCCCAGGGAGCCCGGCGGGCTCCGGCCGGGGAGCACACGACTTGCTCGGTCCGGGGGTCCTGGAGCCCGCACCCCGTGTCGGGTCAGATGGCTTCTCAGAGGAGAAATGCAGCCATCCGCGTGGGCCAAGGGGCGTAGACGGCGCTCGGGTGACGGGGGGCAGAGCCAGCTCTGCGGGGCCCGGGAGCAATCGGGGAGCGGGTCTGAGCCACGAAGCTGGTGACTCGGCAGCTGCAGCAGGCCCGTGATGCCCCGCAGTTTGCTTGAGGATGACCTGCAAGCACAGTGGCGAGCGGCCCCGGGAAACTCGGGGCTCCCGCTGCTGTGGGCCCCCCTCCCCCAGGGAGCACTGCCTGGAGGAGCCGCCGCGCCGCCCCAGCTCGCCACCAGATGGCATCCACTCCATGGCTTGCTCGGGTTTCCTCTCCTGCTTTTTGATTTTTTCCTGTAGACGCTTGACCCATTGAAGCAGTAGAGCAACGCGAACAGGCTTTGGGGGCGCAGCGCTGGATCAGGCCTCTGGGAACCACGCTTCGGTGGGTCGCACTCCCGCGGGCCTTTAAGTAGATGGCAACGCTGGCGCCTGAGCTTTCTATGCACGACACAGAGAGCGCGGACCGGGTGGTGGACTGTGAGCTTTCTCATGAAAGGCAGAAGAGAAATGAATATGAGAAGAAGAAGAGCGGCCCCCCTTTTTCTGGGGCTTGATCATTTACTATCCACCATGGAAAAGGAGAATTGAGGTCTCGTCCTCGGGGTTGCAGCCCAGCACGGTGAGGGTAAAGTGCAGGGGCAGTGGCTTCCTGCCCTCGGCCTCGGTCACCAAACCAGGCCCGCAACCCTGCCCCCCCGGTACTTCCCAGGGCCGGGATCAGGATTCTGGGGGGATCCTGGTGGGACAGATTACCAGGGAGCGCCGCTTCCTCACTTACATTCTGCTACTACTAGACGGCAGGACCGGGGAGGTTTGGGGGGAAGCTCACCCGGCGGCAACTGGTGTGTGTTTAGGGGTGAGTCCGACAGCTGTGATCCAAACTCTGATCCCTCTGGGCTGGAAACTTTGGGTTTTCCGGCTTGTGTCATGGATCATTCAACTCGTTACCTTTGTCTTTCCAGAAATCAACATTTCCGGGGTGACCTCCAGGCGTGTGGCCCTACACTGAACAGGCTGGGGCACAGCTAAAAATCATAAACAGGAAGTTAGCCGCGGCCTTGACATCCTATTGTTTTGCTTTTGGTCACGTTTTGCTTCGAGCACCGTGCCTCAGTTTACCAATCTGTAAAGTGGGTCAGCGAACAGCTGGCAAATAACCATGCTTCTCCACCCTTCCTCTGCCACAAACTGATCGGTGCTCGCGGGCCTTAACATGCTCAGGGCGGAGAGCCACAGCAGTGACTCAGAGCTGGCATTAGGGTCGCGCTGTGACACAGGACACGAGGTCAGCGGGGACCTTGTGCCGCTGTGCGCCAACGCGCAGTGTATTTCCTGCTGCTGGACCACGGTAGGGATTATCTTTAAGTCACTATTGTCCTCACATGTGAACAGTTACCATAGAGGTTCATTTTTAGAATCTGTGCTGGAGCAGGTACCAGCATTTCATTCCTCTTTGTGGCTGAGTAATGCGTGTATCTACATCTACTTGGGGTCCATGGTTTTTTCCTGCAGCATCTTCCTCTGGCTTTGGCGACAGGAAAGACAGGCTGTGCAAAACAAGGTAAGAAGTGCTCCTTCCTCATCTACTTTTTTGGAAGAGCTTGAGAATTGATGTTAGTCCTTTAAATGACGGATAGAATTCATTAGTGAAGCCATCTGGTCCTGGGCTTTCCTTTGTTGGGAGGTTTCTTATTAAAGATTCAGTGTCTCCTTGTTATAGGTATATGGAGATTTTCCTATTTCTTTTTGAGTCAGCTTTGGTCATTTGTGTATTCCTAAGAATTTCTCCATTTCATCCAGGTTATCAAGTTGCTGCACACAATCCTTCATAGTATTATTCTCTTATTTTCCTCTGTTTCTGTAGGGTTGGTAGTAACGTCTCCACTACCACTGCTGGTTTTATTTATGTAATGGAAACATTACACTAAGTTAAAGAAGCCAGAGGTAAATTCTTTGTTTTTTTTGTTTTGTTTTGTTTGTTTGTTTGTTAAAGAGAGTGTGTATTTAGTTGAAAGAGGAAGTGAGAGCTCAGGAGTAGGGATTGGAGCAGAGAGAGAGGGAGAAGCCCACTACCCTCTGAGCAGGGAGCCCAACCCCAGGACCCTGGGAACCTGACCTAAGCCACAGGCAGGTGTGTAACTGACTGAACCACCCACATGCCCCCAGAATGGGGTAAATTCTTTTTTTTTTAAATTTTATTTATTTATTCATGAGAGACCCAGAGAGAGAGGCAGAGACACAGGCAGAGGGAGAAGCAGGCTCCATGCAGGGAGCCCGATGTGGGACCTGATCCTGGGACCCCGGGGTTACATCCTGAACCCAAGGCAGATGCTTAACTGCTGAGCCCCCCAGGGACCCCAGAATAGGTAAATTCTTATCCAGGAATTTAGATTGGCAGTTGCCAGGGCCTGGTGCAAAGGTCAAATAGTAGGTAGTGGTTAATGGGTACAAAGTATCCTCCTCGGATGGTGAAAGTGTTCTGAAAGTAGATGGGGGGGGGGTTTGCACAATACTGTGGGTGCCCCCCCAGCTGCCCCCTTCTCAGCGGTCCATTTTATGTCAATATCGCCTCTAAAAAAATGCTTGTGTTAGGCCCCCTCCTGGGTACCACCTTTACCGAGCTGTTGGAGCAGGGCCGAAGCTACTCCAACATAAGGAAGGAGATGGGCATCACGCAGCAACCTTGCCCCCACCCGCAGAGTGCCAAGGGCCGTGCTGCTCCACTCAGGAAAAGAAGGCGGAGGAGGAGCACATAGTGAGGAGAGCAGGTGGTGCGGGCCTGTAGCTGAGCCAGCGTGGTCTCGGCGGTGATCTGCCCGGTGAGGAGCTGGGGCCACACGCTGGGGGCACGGGGAGCAGCCGCAGAGCTCCGAGGGCTGGGGGCCTGGGGGGGCACGGCCGGGCACAGGGTGGGGGGTGGGGGTGGGAGGCCCACGGACGGGCTGGGCACAGGGAGGGGGAGGGCCGCGGACGGGCTTGGGGGGGGAGGGCCGTGGACGGGCTGGGCAGGGGGGGAGGGCCGCGGACGGGCTGGGCATGGGGGGGAGGGCCGCGGATGGGCTGGGAAGGGGGGGAGGGCCGCGGACGGGCTGGGCACGGGGAGGGGGAGGGCCGCGGACGGGCTGGGAAGGGGGGGAGGGCCGCGGACGGGCTGGGCATGGGGGGGAGGGCCGCGGACGGGCTGGGAAGGGGGGGAGGGCCGCGGACGGGCTGGGCACGGGGAGGGGGAGGGCCGCGGACGGGCTGGGAAGGGGGGGAGGGCCGCGGACGGGCTGGGCATGGGGGGGAGGGCCGCGGACGGGCTGGGAAGGGGGGGAGGGCCCCGGACGGGCTGGGCTGGGGGGGGCGGGCCGCGGATGGGCTGGGCTGGGGGGGGCGGGCCGCGGATGGGCTGGGAAGGGGGGGAGGGCCCCGGACGGGCTGGGCACGGGGAGGGGGAGGGCCGCAGACGGGCTGGGCAGGAGGGGAGGGCCGCGGACGGGCTGGGCGGGGGGGGGGGGGGGGGGGGAGGGCCGCGGACGGGCTTGGGGGGGAGGGCCGTGGACGGGCTGGGCATGGGGGGGAGGGCCGCGGACGGGCTGGGCTGGGGGGGGCGGGCCGCGGATGGGCTGGGCTGGGGGGGGAGGGCCGCGGATGGGCTGGGAAGGGGGGGAGGGCCGCGGACGGGCTGGGCTGGGGGGGGAGGGCCGCGGACGGGCTGGGAAGGGGGGGAGGGCCCCGGACGGGCTGGGCTGGGGGGGGCGGGCCGCGGATGGGCTGGGCTGGGGGGGGCGGGCCGCGGATGGGCTGGGAAGGGGGGGAGGGCCCCGGACGGGCTGGGCACGGGGAGGGGGAGGGCCGCAGACGGGCTGGGCAGGAGGGGAGGGCCGCGGACGGGCTGGGCGGGGGGGGGGGGGGGGGAGGGCCGCGGACGGGCTTGGGGGGGAGGGCCGTGGACGGGCTGGGCATGGGGGGGAGGGCCGCGGACGGGCTGGGCTGGGGGGGGCGGGCCGCGGATGGGCTGGGCTGGGGGGGGAGGGCCGCGGATGGGCTGGGAAGGGGGGGAGGGCCCCGGACGGGCTGGGCACGGGGAGGGGGAGGGCCGCAGACGGGCTGGGCAGGAGGGGAGGGCCGCGGACGGGCTGGGCGGGGGGGGGGGGGGGAGGGCCGCGGACGGGCTTGGGGGGGAGGGCCGTGGACGGGCTGGGCATGGGGGGGAGGGCCGCGGAGGGGCTGGGAAGGGGGGGAGGGCTGCGGACGGGCTGGGCAGAGGGGGGAGGGCCGCGGACGGGCTGGACACCGGCTGGGGGGAGGGCTGCGGACGGGCTGGGCGGTGGGGGTGTTGGGCGCGGATGGGCTGGATACCGGGTGGGGGCGGGGGAGGGCCGTGGAGGGGCTGGGCGGGGGGAGGGCCGTGACGGGCTGGGCGGGGGGGGGAGGGCCGCGGATGGGCTGGGCGGTGGGGGTGTTGGGCCGCGGACGGGCTGGATACCGGGTGGGGGCGGGGGAGGGCCGTGGAGGGGCTGGGCGGGGGGAGGGCCGTGGACGGGCTGGGCATGGGGGGGACGGCCGCAGACCGGCTGGGCTCGGGGTGGGGGCGCGGGAGGGCCGCGGCCGGGTCCCAGGGGTCAGGGGGCTCCTCTCCCCCGGGACTGGCCGCGGGCGCCTGCGGCCGAGCGAGCGGGTGGCTGGGTCGCGGCCGGAGCTCCAGCAGGTCCCGCAGGCCCCGAGGCTGCTGTCCCGCCCCGCCCCGGCCCCTGCGGCCTCGCCCCCCCCCACCGCCTCCGCGGCCCACTCGGCCCCTCCCCCTCCTCCTGGTGCTCCGGCCCGCACGTGAGGCTCCCCGGGACCCCGCGGCCACCCTGCCAGCCCGGCCCTCCAGGCAGGGGTCAAGGCCTGTAGGACCCGCGGCCCAGCCGGGTGGGCGCCTGCCCCGCGGTGACCTCCGTCGTTCCTCCAGGGGCAGAAAGGTCACGGCTCAGCCCTGCGGCCCCGGCCCTCTGCCACCCTGGCCTGCGGGGAAGCCCCTGGGCGGTGGGCACCGGCGGCCGCCCCAGCCAATCTGGGTCTCCATCCATTTTTTCAGAAATCAAGAAAAAAAAGGTAAAGGAAGAAAAGAGGTGAGTGAAAGACCAAAACTGAGGTCGCGTGGCTGCCACTATCAAGGCCGCGTCACTGAGCCTCCGGCTGCCTTGAGTGTGGAAGGGGGAGAGGGGATGAGGCGGGAAGGGTGCTGACCCCACAGGTTCACGGCCAGAAGGCCTAAGGCAATGCGTACAAAGTGCCCACGGGTGCCCGGCGTGTTTGAAGTGCATAGTTTCCATTACTTTCTTTTTAAATATTTTATTTATTTACTTACTTACTTATTATTTATTTATTTGAGGGAGAACATGGTGGGGAGAGGCTGCAGCAGACTCCCGGCTGGAACCCACAGGGCTTGATCCGAGGACCCTGCGACCATGGCCCGAGCTGAAGGCAGATGCTAAGGGTCAAGCCCCCCCAGGCGCCCCGCTGTTCTGTTCCTTATTATGAACACTTGGATTCCAGTCTGTAAATCAGAACAGAATTTGGCGATTGAGGTTAATCTGTGATTTCCGGGTGCGGGTAGTTTTTCTGTCGTGTAGCAGTGTAGACATTCCTGGTTGCTAGAACATACTTTTAAAAATGAAACACGTCGTGATTGGGAAATTTGCACGTCTCGTCATGGGTCAAAATAATCTTGTCTCCCAACGCTTTGCAGGTATGAAAATAAACAAGTAAAACTGTAGGTGGGAGTGAAGCAAGAGTTAGCGAATGAAGATGGGAAGGTACGTGGAAGCCAGCTGCACGGTTTTGATGACAGCATTTCGGCCCTTCCGCATCATCCTTCCCACGACCCTGGCTCCGGGGAGCCTTAGATATCCAAGGAGAGCGCCGCTCAGGAGAAGGAGAAGGCTCATCCCCCTTCCTTCCTTGATCGTAAGTGTGAAGACTCCTCTTGTGTCACGCTCTCCAAGAGTGGTGCTGGTAAATATGAAGAATGTGTGAATCCGTACACTTTTATAAGTGGTTTTAGGACTGATTGAAAAAAAGTTATTGGTAAAATTGAACACCAATAAAAAATAAATTTATTATAAAAAAAAAGTTATTGGCAAACATAAGAAAATTAGTTCCAAGTTGTTCATTTTGGTGTTGTTTATAATAACAACCTAAGTGGTCATTCTTGTAAGTTTCTGTAAGGAATTCTAGTTTATTAATTCCCTGGAATATGAAGTATTCCATGAAAATGATTATATAAGTCTATATTTTAATGGGGACATATATTTAGAAATATTAATTGGTGAGAGAAAAACAAGTTACATAACAAACACATAATCTCACTACCTTTTTGTTCAAGTGATAAATACACGTGTACAGATTTAGAGGGACCAAAGTGAAAATATTAAGTGACTGTATAGTGCGTTTAATGTGCTTTTAAATTTCTTCTGTGTGTTTAGTTCTATTTTTGAACGTATCCACAACGAGAATGCATGTTACTTTGATAAAAATAATTTCTTACAAGAAGTCACTGACTCCAAAATGTGACTAATTTAACTTTCTATCACTGAAATATTGTTAACATTCTCTAGCTTTCAGTTAATGGAGGAAAAGCTAGAGGTAAAAAAACCAAAAAAAACAAAAAAAACTTCCTGATGGAGAAGCAACCTTTGAGATGCCCTGTGCTTTATTTTCAACCAGAATCTTAAAGAAATCCTAAAGAACGCGTACAGAGAATCCAGAACCTCTCGCTGAGCGGGCCCGAGGAAGACTTGCCACAGAAGAAGGGACGGCCGCGCACTGACCTGCCCTTTGGAGAGGCCGAGAGCCACCTGGATCCCAGGAGTCCATCTGAATTTCCTTTAAGACAAGCTGAAAATCCGTAACAAAGCTCAGGATCCACATTTAACCCCGCGTCTCCCGTAGTCTGTCCTCCAGGGCCTAGTTCCATGGAGTATTAACAATGGATAAAACCCGACGAAGGTTCCACGCTCAGTTGGGGGAGCATTCGGAGCAAATGCCCGCAGCCTTATTTCAGGAGCTCCTGAGCAGACCTGGAGTGGGGGGCTGGGCCGGTGGCTCCAGGGAGGCACTGTGTCCTCGCTTCTCTGACTGGTGTCCTCTCAGGGTCCTCGTGGGGAAAACAAACCAAAAGTGTCCTGTGGTCAAAGAGAAATCAGGGCACCTGGGTGGCTCAGTTGGCCGAGCGTCTGCCTCGGGCACAGGTCATGATCCTGGGGTCCCGGATTGAGTCCCGCATCGGGCTCGCTCCCTGGGGGGGGTGGGTGGTCTGCTTCTTGCCCCTCCCCTGGCTCCTGCTCTCTCGCACTCACTGTCTCTCTCAAATAACTGTATCAAAGTTATTTTTAAAGATGGACTAGATACCGTCTCATCTGTGCACATCTTTCTTCCTTTGCTGTGTTCAGTCCACTAGCATTTATTTGTTGCTCCCTTCACCATATTTTTCAAATGTGTCCATTTAAAATTATATATTAACATTGAGTGTCTATTAAACATGACGCATTTAAAGAGCTTTATAATTTAGCTTTTAGAACAACCGTGTATGCTAATTTCACCTCTGTCTTCCAAGTAGAGAAACTGAGGCATAGAGACATTAGGTCAAGGGGCTCCTAAGAGACTGAGCTTTGATTCGAGTCTTGAAGTGGTTCTTCCGGGAGCGCATTTCAGGCCTACTTCAGTGACCTTTGTCGTTCCCCCCAAGGACAACGGCACAGTTTGTCTTCCTTCCCTCCAGGCGCCTTCTGCTTCCATCCACCCAGCTCTGTCGTGTCCCTGCTGCCTGTCACCCCAAGATCAGGGGCCCCCCAACGCTTCGGGCTGAACCCAGCAGGGGAGGAGCTGTGAGTTTCCAGTGACTTCACAGACCTTCACTTGTGCGAAAAATTTTTCTGCTGCCGTTAAAACTTCCAAAGAGGAAAAAGATGATAAATGATCAGAAGAAGGGGGACGGGTCTAACTTTCACGGTGTTCGAGTACGAGGCAGGTGGAGCCTGGCCAGGAGTGGGGACAGAGGAGGGCTCTGTGGCCTGCTTTCCCCATGTTGCCCCCTCCACACCAAGGGGAGGTGGCCCCCTCTCTGCTGCACCGGACTCCAGGTCTGGGAAGCCTCCCAACAATCCAGGATGGAAACTGGAAGAGGAAACCGATGGTTTTGATTCAGCGAATATTTGAAATGATTTCATTCCAAAGAAAAATATCCCAATTAAAGTGCCAGGCATTCAGTGTCCACGAACAGAAAGCAGATGCAGCATGTGTTCGGTTTGAAAGTGACTTGGGAATAACCTTCCCGAAACTGAGTGTGGACACGTTGAAACAATGTGATTCATCACGGGGCTCTGGAGGGTTCTGGAAGAGGAGGCCAGGGAGCACCAGGGAGCACGTGGACGCACAGTGAGCCCCCCCGAGAGCCTGCCCACGTACCACGTGTAACAAATACATGCCTGCTCTTTGGCTCTGCCCTTTCAGAGCTTTGTCAGTGACTGCTTGACTCATCCCATAAGATGCTCAACTCTTTTGGCAGGAATACATATGGTGGTAACGGTTTTAGAACCAAATTATAAAATTAATTAACCAGTGGGAAGAACATTTTTTCCTACTTCTCAAGTTCAGTATTTTCCTAAAAAAAAAAATTTCTGCTTCCTGATTTGGAAAATGAACTTGGAGCCAAGATTTACTCTCTCTTAGAAGGGAAACTTCAATAAAGTTCTGTTGTCCTTTGATCCTTTTAGAAAAGTGAGGCTTTGATTAGTCTTCGGAAAACAAAATTCTCTGATAATTTCTTGTATTGCTTCTGAATAAATGTAGGAGTGTGCTTGGAGTGCAAAATAATATTGTAGTTAAAAACGATTGCAGTCAGGATGGCTAAGATATAGTCAATCTTCCGTCCAAGTGAATACAAAGTTTTAGCAGGTCTATAAAATGCCTCCACGAATTTCTACCCAGAAAGTTGATGGCGGATCCCAAATTGTAATGTTTTGCAGTTACTACTGTCATCAGTATTTTGTATGTTTTTTTTTTTTTTTGGTTTTCCTTTGTTTAACAAATGAGATTTCTCACATTTTTTAATGTGTTGCTTTAGCAACAGTTCTCACATTCAAAATAGATTTACATAGACTCTACTCTGCAAATATATGTTGAATGCTCACTCCGTACAAAACGTTGTACTGTGTTGTTATGAACCTTCCATTTGAATTAAACTTGGATAGAGGTTGACTTGCATGTTAATTTCGTAGACTGATGTTGAGAAGCAAATTTTCAATTTGCTTTCCCTTATCCTAGTTCCTCACTAACCTACTCTACAATGGACTTGTATGTATCCGTGTAGTCCCAATTAATAAAGAGTGGGTTTAATATGGTATATTATACATCCAATCAATTTAAAATGATTAATCCTACTTAAAAATGTGGAATGAAGCTGAAATAAAATTGGAAATATAGATATAGTATGCAATTTAAGACCATATGAACATCTAGGTGAACACCTAAGCTATGATAGATTACATTATTTGCCCCAATTCCCCCCACCCGCCTTCCCTCCGCCATACCCACACTTGGTGCCATGCCACTCTGCAGTGCTTCTTCCTATGGTTTACACTGTTTGATCTCTACTGTTGGCTTAGTCACATGAGTTGCCTTGGTCAATAGAATGGGGCAGAAGGGATGGTGTGCTAGATCCAGAATTAAGCCCTTAGGGATTTTGCATGATTCCACTTTGTCTCTCATGTTTCCAGCATCCATGAAGGAGATAAGACTGGGGCTAGCCGGTTGCCAGAAAAAGGAATTTAGACGAGTGAAGGTGAGTTGCCCTCCCCCCAAGGCAACCTAGCCAGACTCGGCCTAGACCAGAGCTCCCAGGCACCCTAGAGCTGCAGCCCAGCTCCCATCAGCTGTATTAGTTTGCCAGGCCTGTCACAACAGAATACCACAGACTACAGGGCTTACACAACAGAAAAAAAAAATATTTTTTTTATAGTCCTGGAGGCTGGAAGTCTGAGATCAAGGCAGGTTGACAGATTTGGTTTCTTCTGAGGCTTCTCTTCTTGGCTTACAGGTTAGCCGTCTTCATGTTCACATAATATTCTCTCTCAAAGTGTGTCTGTGTCCAAATTTTCTCTTGTAAGGACACCAGTCATCCTGGATTAGACCTACCATAATGACCTAATTTTAACTTAATTAGTTCCTTGAAGAGCCTCCCTCCACATAGAGTCGCATTCTGAGGTAGTAGGGGTTAGGACTTACACATATGGATTTTAGGGGGATGCATTACAACAACCAAACTCAAATGGCAAACAGATTCATCAGCTATAATAATAAAAATCAGAATTTTAAGACAGTGAATTTTGAATTTTGGTGTGCTTTGCTACAAAACATTACATGTAGCATGAAAAAATTTTTAAACAATTATTAGTGATGAGATTTGGGGTGATTAAAAAATGCTTTAAGATCGTTGCTACAGGGCAGCCCCAGTGGTGCAGCAGTTTGGCACCGCCTGCAGCCTGGGGTGTGATCCTGGAGACCCGGGATTGAGTCCCACGTCAGGCTCCTTGCATGGAGCCTGCTTCTCCCTCTGCCTCTCTCTCTCTGTCTCTATGAGTAAATAAATAAAATCTTAAAAAAAAAAAAAGATTGGTGCTACATATTCATTTAAATTGGCTGTATTTTTTTTCTGTGGATAAAGTAATGCTTCTTCATTGTTATAAAAACAGAAAATGTGGTGATATATAAACTGTAAAAATAAGAATCAGTTGTAATGTTTCCCCATCCATGGTAGAAAACCAATGTTAAATACCTTTTAATTACTTTCCTATTTACAAACACACACCTACCCATACATATTTTTTCACATATACCCATACATATTTTCACAAAAAAGATACTATATTTTACATATTTTAAGCTGCTTTTGTTTTTTTAAGTAAAAAGTTCTTCAAGGATGGTGTGCTATTAATATAGAGAAATATCATAATTTTAATGACTATGTAGTATACCGTCTTATCAATTACCATTATCTACTAACTTTTTATCGGATATTATTTAGATTGCCCTCATTTCCTGTGATTATTTTCTTTTTACCATTAAAAATAAACATTGAATAGTGTTTCTTTCTAAAATTCTTTGAGATTTGGGGTTACAAAATAAAATACATGTGGAGATTGTTACTTTTTTTAGAAAAAGATTTTACTTATTAATTCATGAGAGACAGAGAGAGAGAGAGAGGCAGAGATACAGGCAGAGGGAGAAGCAGGCTCCATGCAGGGAGCCTGACGTGGCACTTGATCCCAGGACTCCGGGGTCATGACCTGAGCCAAAGACAGATGCTCAACCACTGAGCCACCCAGGCGTCCCATGTGGAGATGATTACTTACTCTAGTTTACTGTAGATTTTTTGGGCCAACTTTACCTAGATGGCTCTAACAAAGTGTGGCGATGATCACGTATTTGGCCTCAGTGTAAAGGTCAGTGAGCAGAAATAAGGATGATGATAAGGGCTGAGCTGATGGTTTCGTTTTAAAACATTGATTCAATCGATACCTCCTGAGTTGCCTACAAAGTGTGTGACACTCGCCTACACACTGCAGCAATGAAGCAGACCTGGAGGGAGCACACAGGGATGTGTATAGGGACCCCGAGGAGCCGAAACACCAACCCACCCTTAAATCCACAAGGTTGCATATGGGATGATGAAGGAAGTTCAACGTAAGTATTGGAAGGAATCGGGTTTTCTACTTTTGTAATTAATAACCTGTTCTTTTTTTTTTTAATTTTTATTTATTTATGATAGTCACAGAGAGATAGAGAGAGAAGCAGAGACACAGGCAGAGGGAGAAGCAGGCTCCATGCACCGGGAGCCCGACATGGGATTCGATCCCGGGTCTCCAGGATCGCGCCCTGGGCCAAAGGCAGGCGCCAAACCGCTGCGCCACCCAGGGATCCCAATAACCTGTTCTTAAGAGCAGTTTTCTTCCTGGTTTATCTTTCTGCATAAGGAAAAAGGGAAATTCTCATTTTCCTAAGGTCAGGATGCGTTTAACAACCCTCACCCTCTTTCGGAGGAAGAGCCTCTGAGACAAAGATCTTCTGTGACGTTTCTGAGGTGGTTCCTTTCTCTCCGGAGCTGTGGCCTCCCTTCTGTCTGTCACTTGTGGGTCTGGCTTCTTTCCTGCCTTCTGTCACCCTCTCCCAGGCGGCCTGGCCACAGCCGGAAGTCAGCACCGCTGAGGCAAGGACACCCCCTTGGCTCCCCCGAGGCGGGCTGCACTGCTGCTGCTGGTCCTTCTGTACCTCTGGGGACCCCAGATGGTCTTGACTCGAGGCCAGAGTCTTCACTTCCGGAGAATGTGGTGGTGCTGCTCTTGTGTAACGTCTCCCCCAGAGTGCAAGGCCACCCCCGGCCTCAAGCAATGTACTTCACAGAGGCATTTTTCTCTGCAAAAATTGGGAAGCTCACGGGAGGAAACAATATTTTTAGCTGAATGTACTGTTTGCATTTAGGTTAGTGTGATCCAGAAATTGTACAAACTCCGCGCCAGCTTATTTTCTTCACCTCCGTCAGTAAGTTTAGGAAGCACAGATTAGTGTAGCTCTCCCAACCCTATGTTATTTAATGCCTTGAGCAGTGCCGTGTGTTTCCAATGCCAGGCTCCCAGGAAGCAGGTACTCACGCTGCCAGATGATGTAAAAGACCAGTGTAGTTGCCGTAGCCTTACTGGCTTCCAGATGCACACCTGGTCACAGGGCGGAGACGCAGAGGAACGAGGCTGGGACCGAGAGGCATATGTATTTTCGGCCAAGATGACAAAAATCTGAGCCAAGGTGGACATCAGGTTTTGTATTGAATGATTTGTTAGCAGACTAACTATGGGAAGTGGAGGATAAAATCATAAAAATATTAATAATAACAGGCAATGACAACGGTAGTGGCGACAACAGCCAGAGTTTACTGGAAGCTTCCTATTTCCCAGGTCACGCTAACCACATTATATACTTACTTTGCTTCTCCTCCCCAACAATCTACTGAGGCAAATACTATTATTACCATTATTACTCTATTTTTTGAGATGAGAAGATTGGGGTGCAACGGGATTAATTGGCTTCTATCACTTAAAGGGTAGAAAGTGACAGAGCTGAGATTTTTTTTTACCGGATCCTGGGTTCTTAGTTACTGCACCACACTACTTACGGGCATTTATCTTACACTTTTCTGCACTGTGTAAAATGTAAATCTTACATTTACACTTACACATTTATCTTACACATTTCTGCACTGCCCAACCTCTTATTACTTTCTAATAAGATAATTCTATGAACACTTACGGAGGGAAATGTTCGCTCAGGGTTTCTTATTTGAAGAGGACCACCATTGCAGGGAGTTAAAACCCAGGCCTGTTAGTGGGATTTTATTTATTTATTTATTTATTTATTTATTTATTTATTTATTTATCCATGAGAGACACACACACAGAGAGAGAGAGAGAAAGAGAGAGAGAGGCAGAGACCCAGGCAGAGGGAGAAGCAGGCTCCCTGTGGGGAGCCCAATGTGGGAATCAATCCCAGGACCCCGGGGTCATGCCCTGAGCCCAAAGCAGATGCTTGACCACTGAACCACCCAGGCGTCCCTCCATGTCTAGATCTTTCTAAACTCATGATGAGATAGGACTTTTAAGGAATTGCTTTGGGACTTTTGCACAGAGCTTCCTAGGGATGAAATGTACTGTCACACAGAGTGTACTCTCCCTACAGCGTAGGGCCTGGGTTGTCGTGGGTGGGGTACTTGCAGTCGTTTCTCTGTCTCTCTCAGAATCATTAATAATGACTTCACTCTCCATCTCTTCTACATAATACCCCCACCACTGTTCCTCCTGTGCTACTCCTAAAGCTTCCTTTCCTCCTGAGCTCATTTCCACCTGGCTCATTTCACAGGTGTCACCGGTGCTGGCTGTGGCATCATCCACCTTCGCAGCCAGCCTTCTGGACAAGAGTCTTACCTTCGGGGCACAGATGAGGTGCGCTGTAATCCAGGCAGCCTGGGGCCTACAGGGAGAAGAAGACACACTCTACTCTTTCCCCTGCTCTTTCAGGTCTGCAGAAGCTGCCTCCTTAGGAGCACCGCGAGACGTCCAGCCCCTCATACAGGAGTGTGTGGTTTCTGTCACAGCTCTAATGAACCTTTGGAGTGATCAGTGGCTTCAACACGTCTTACTGATGCCATGTCCACACTCAATTATATCCATGTTGGCGCTTACAAGTTGTGAATCCGACAAAGTATCTGGGGTAGGCATTGTCTGGCCAGTAATTAAATCCATCTCAGACCTCATGGAGGCCAGTGAAATCTGTTATATCTTGGGTTTTTATTAACTGCAGAGGAGTCTTTCCAAATTCATTGTCATTTGTCCTTCTGTGAATCTGGGCAGCAATCAACTCCATGTACAGTTTCTATGTCAGTAACCCCAAGCTTTCAATAGTAGTCGACTCTTCCCCCATCTAGGGCCAAGAGTACACAAGCAGATGGACTTGGCTACCGGACATTAGAACTAATACAGTCAATGGAGAGGGGATTCTCAAGCCACGGCCTCTTGTCCCACGCCTGGATTCACATGCATGTCAACAGTCGCATGTGGAGGCTTTGAATTTTAAAATGTGTTAAGAGGAATTCTCAACCCTGGAGACACAGAAGTGCCATGACTTCTTTTTCTCTCCCTCTCTTAAAGAATCATTAATAACTATTTCCTTAATAAAATGTGTAAACTAGCTTTCTAGCTTTCTATTGATTTCTAATATTGTACTAAACATGGGGCTTCATTTTTCTTTTTATTTAATACTTTGATATGGTACATAATACATTCACCAGGTTCAAGAATAAAAGATGTAAAACATGTAAACCTTCTTTCCTACTTTGGTTCCCGACTTTCCTTCACCATCATGGCTAACCATCATTTTCAATCCTTTGTATCATTGCAGAGTTTTTAATGCATAAAAAGGCAAATACTAATACACTTGTGCACACACACAAAATTTTAAAGAACAAATTAGGCAGCATTCATCCATTCATTTACTTAGTCATCCAATGAAAGGAAGCATCATAAAATGTCTAAGAACGTGGACTTTCAAGTCAAATAGGCCCAGGTTTGAATCCTGGCCTCATCACTTTCTAGTCATTTAACTGATGAAGTTATGAAACCTGTCTGTGCCTTTAATTCCCTTGTCATCAAAATGAAGAAAGGAATGTGTGTGATACTTAAATGCAAAGAAACATATAAAACACTAATCATAGTTCCCATTCCATAATTAGTTTCCAGTCTTATTATCATATATTTACAAGTCCCTATGATGTGCTTTGTGTAACTCAAGATCCCCACTCTTCTGGAGTTTGTAAATAACAGGGAGCATGGCATCACTGAATTTAATTTTTTTCATAGAGAAAAACAGTGAAGGAAAGTTTTAAAAAGACAAGCCACAGAATAGGAGAAAATATCTGCAAAGTGTATTTGACAAAGGACTTTTATCCGGAATTGATAAAGAACTCTTATAACTGAATGAGATGAGCAATCCAATTTTAAAAATGGGCAAAGCAGGCATTTCACCAAGGAAGATACACAGGTGGCTAATAAATACCGTGAAAAGTAACCTCAACACAAATATTCATGAGGGAAGAGCAAAGTGAGACGGTAGTGAGATCCCAGCACACCCACTGGTCTGGCTAAAATTAAAGACTGGTGACTAAGTGCCAGTGAGGATGTGAAGCAACTGGAACTCTCATTTGTTGACGGTGGGAAACAGTTTGGCATTTTCATATCACCCAACAATCGTACTCCTAGGTATTTTGTATTTCACTCCAAAGAAAAGTGAAAATACATGTCCACACAATGATCTGTATGCACATATTCATAGCAGCACTATCCATAGGAATTAAAAATAGAAGCAATTCAAATGTCTGTCTACTGGCACATTTTGTGGTATATCTTTTTTAAAAAGGATCAAAATATGGATATAAACAGCATGGATGAATCTCAGAAACTTTATCCTAATTGAAAGCTTTATAAAAAGACATTATACTCTATGATTCCACTTATATGAAATTCTAGAAAAGACACAACTATAACAACAAGAAGACCAGAGGTTGCTTTTGGCCGGAGTTTGGAGGAGGGGGTCGGCTTCAAAGGGGCACAAAAAAGCTTTTGGAAATAAATAATAGAAATGTTTTATATCTTGATTTTGATGGTGATCCACATATAAAATTCATCAACTATGCACTTAAGATGGGTGGATTTTTATTACGTGTAAATTATACCTTAACAAAGGGAGGGGGACACAAAAGCCTTACAGTAGGTATGAAAGGAATAAGCATTATGGAAATCGAGGGGAGAAAGTTGGCTCAGATGACTGAAAAAGTCGTTCCTGAGGAAGTGGCATATGTGAGCTGACGCTGGAAGGACGAGCAGAATGTAGACCCGGTTTTGTTTCTGTGGGAATAGTCCATATGATGAGAACGGTGTCAGTGTGAAAGAGAAGCACAGGAGAGTGTGGAGGGGATACCTAGGACTCCAACTTGATTCAAATTAAAATTGTGTGATTAAGCAGTAAAGGAGAAAGATGAGATTGGAGATATAGGCTGAGGCCCCAAATCCTGCAGTGCTGTAAATGGAAGGTAGGGATATTGGAGTTAATTTGGCAAAAAGAATAAATAAATAAATAAATAAATAAATAAATAAATAAATAAATGTTTCTGAGCAGCAGAACAAAGGGCGTCATGGGTTGTTGGCAACATAATTTGATTTGTGCTTTTGATCAGGACACAACTAATTATGGTCTGTGGGCCAAATACAGTCCACTCTCTGTTGTTATAAATAAAGTTATATTAGAATATAGCCATGCTCATACTCTTATACAATGTCTATGGCTGCTTTTATGGTCGAGTTTTTTTATAGAAGTTTGCTGACCCCTACTCTACTTCAGATGAACCAACCCATCAGACTCTTTGGAAAGTGGAAAACTCTTTTCTCCTCATAATATCTTGAATTAACAGAGAATTTATACTTAGAACTTCTTGTCAAAATTCTTGCATGAATTTCTTTAAGTTACATGTAAAACCTTATGGCCTGAAATATAAGTACAAATTGCTCACTTTAGTAGGATTACACTATATGTATTCTTTTGTGACTAATATTTTTTGCCTAATAACATGTGTATAAGACTCATTAAAAAAAAAAAAGACTCATTCAAGTTGGTGAATAGATGTGTGGTTGGTTCATTTTCATTGCCTTATAGTTTTCCACTACACAAATATGCCACAATTTGTTTATCCTTATCACCTTCATGTACTGTACAAATGATATGGCTAAACACATTCTTAGTCTGGGGCACATTGTGATCATGTCTTGCATCTATATTTAGGAATGAAGTTGGTTGTTAGTCATAGATTATGTATGTATTCAGCTATATTAATAACTGTCACATTATTTTTCAAAGTAATTTTTGTGGATGAATTATGTCCCCCAAAGAGATATGTTGAAGTGCTAACCCCTGGTACCTGTGATTGCAGCCTTATTTGAAAACCGGGTCTTAGCAGATGTAATCAAATCAAGATAAGTTCATACTGGATTAAGGTGGACACTAAATCCATTAATCAGTGTCATTATAAGGAGAGAGTGATGAAGAGCTAAGCAGACACACCCAGACGGAAGAAGGCCCAGTGAAGACAGGCCGAAATTGGAGTGATGTAGCTCTATTGTTGGCAACCACAAGAAGCTAATTAGCACAGGCATAGAAGGATTCTTCTCTAGAGCCTTTAGGAGGAGCCTTGCCTTGCTGACACCTTGATGTTGGACTTCTAGCTTACAGAACTATGAGAAAATAATGTTATTCTAAGCCACTCAGATGTGATAATTTGTTACAGCAGCCCTAGGAAATGAAAACAGTGATCATATTGATTTTGTTCTCAATAGCACTTCTGAGTATTTCTTCTCCTGTGCATACTCATCAACAATTGATATTGGGGACACCTGGGTGGCTCAGCGGTTGAGCATCTGCCTTCAGCTCAGGGTGTGATTCCGGAATCCAGGATCGAGTCACACATCAGCTCCTTGCAGGAAGCCTGCTTCTCCCTCTGCCTCTCTCTTTCTCTCTCTCTCTCTCTCTGTCTGTCTGTCTCCCATGAATAAATAAAGAAAATCTTAAAAAAAGAATTGATAGAATTGTCAAACTTTTACTTTGCATATAGGATTGGTACAGGAATAAAAAGGATATCAATGGAACAGAAAAGAGGGTTTGGAAACATATTCTCATATTTACAAACACTTGATTTATGATGAGAATATACTTTATAGCAAGGGGGAAAATAGAACGCATCTTTAAATAAATAATGCAGACACAATTGGATATCCTTATGGGGGAAAAATGCAATTGAACTCCAATCTCACACCATAAGCAAAAATCAATTTCAGGTAGATTAAACTTAAACAGGGGAGGCCACAGTATAAACTCTTTAGAAAATGATTTAAAAGGATATCTTTACCACTTGGGGTAAGCAGGGGGAAAAAATTAACAAATTTTATTACTTTAAAATTAATAGTTTCTTAAAGAAATAAAAATAAATAAAATTAATAGTTTAAGAATTTTACTTCTAACCAAGATGAGGTAACACATACCAGATTTAACCTCTCTCCTGAAACAGCTTAAAAATTGGGTGAAACATATGAAGTAATAGTTTTCAGATATCAGACAGAAGAGTGATCCATGAGAGACAGGAAACACGGTATTTGTAGTTATTCTAGGACTCTCTGAATGTGACTGTGTTTGAAGTTAGGGCCTTTAAAAAGTGATTAGATTTTAATGAAGCAATTAATGTGGGCCCTAATTTAATCTGATTTGTCCTTGTAAGAAGAGAAAATTGGGACACTTTGAGAGACATCAGGGTTGTTTGTATACACAACAGAGAGAAAAAAAACACATGAGTACATAGCAAGAAGGCAGCCATCTGTAAGTCAAGGAGATACCTGAAGAAACTAAGCCTCTCAACACCTTGATTTGGACTTCTAGCCTCCTGAATTGTGAGAAAATAAATTTCTGTTGTTCAAGCCACCCAAACTGTGGCATTTTGTTAAGGCAGCTTAGCAAGTTAATATAGCCATAATTGCTCGTACTTACTTCCTAGAGAGAGTTTTTAGGCCACAACACATGGAAGGGAGAATGTGAGTGGAGTTCAGCAGTCTCCCTGAGTTGAAAAGATGGAGCTGGCAGTAAGGGGAGGTCAGATGGCTAGAGTCTAAGGACAGAGTGTATATACACACGTATATATGTATACGGAGAGAGCTTCAGAGATCTGCACCAAGTTTTCAGCTAAGGAGTGATTAGCATATGCTTATGAGAAAAAAACCTAGGACCAGAGAAAGAACCGTCCAAAAGAAGCAGAGAGAATAATACTTGGAGCTCATACAAGGCCAGAAATAGTCTGTGTTTCTCTTAGCCAGACTAGAAAACCACACAATTCGTGCAGCATCAGGTAAAGTTCTCAGAAAGGCATCACCTCAGTAATGGGACGAAATCAACTCCAGACTAATGGCTGCTCGGTGTCATGTAACAAACTTGAAAAATAAGCCTTGAAAGATCAAGTTTTTTTCCAAAAACTACATCTCACAGCAAAGCTTAAGATTTTGTATATAGGAACACAAAAACCTAGTCCCTAACAAGTTCATAATGTTTGACAAGCAAAAAAAAAAAAAAAAAAAAAAAAAAAAAAAAAAAAGAAGAAGAAGGAGACACAAAATGAAAAGAATCAATCATAGGAGACAGACCCATAAACCATACAGATAAGAAAATTAGATATGTGAACAAGGGATTAAAACCATTATTATTATAACTATGTTCCACACGTTTAAGATGGTAGAAACAGGATTGAACATGTTATGTAAGGACATCAAAGATATGTAAAGGATGCAAGTAGAACTTCCAGAGATGAAAAAATACAATGTCTTAGATGAGGAAATACTAGCTGGGCATAAGAGCAGATTAAACACTACAGATGAAAAGATTGGTAAACTTGCAGACAAGCAATACAAACTACTCAAAATGAAATATAGAGGAAAAGAAGGAAAAAATGAGAATTTTACTGCACTGTAGGACTGCATGAAGTGGCCAAATATACCTGTAATTCTAGTCTTTGAAGGAGAAGAGTGGGAGTAGAAACAATAATCAATAAAGTAATGACTAAAATAATTTGATGTCTGACAAAAACTATGAACCCACATATCCAAGAAGTTCAACGAACCTCTAGTGCAAGAAACGTGAAGAAAAGGTCACCAAGGAATATGATAAACAGATTGACTACGACCAGTGATAAAGATAAAAATCTTAAAAGCAGCTACAGAAAGAAGGCACACTATGTACAGAGAAGCAAAGATGAGAGTGACAGGAGACATCTCGCTGGAAACAGCTCAAGCCAGGAGAGAATGAAACAACATCTTTAAAACGTGGGAAGAAAAACTGGCCACGTAGAATTCTATACCCAACAAAAATACCCTTTAAAGCAAAAGCTAAGTGCTTTCTTTCAGACATTAAATTAAAAATGTCTATTTGTTTAAAAACTAAATAGACAGAAACAGAATGGAGAAAGTATTAAGAATATATACAAGAACAACAAAAATCCTGGTATCCAGAATCCTAAATACTAATATAAATCCATAAGCAAAATGGCCAGAAGACCTGAGTAGGCTCTTTACAAAAGAAGAAACCAAATGGTTGATAAATAGACAAAAGATCTCGGAATCTCTAAGCAACCTGAGGATCACAAATTATGACCGTATCATTAAACATCTATCTAACTGGAGAAAAATGTAAAAGTCCACACTTTATCATTTCTTTTTCTGATTTGTGTAAAGAGAAAGGAAAATATTTTTAATACTTCTCTATTCAATAAAAATAGACTCTTATTTTTCCCGATATAGTGATAATAATATATTGAGATGACAGAAGTGTTTACATAAAAATGCCTATAAACTGATTTTCTTATTAGCAACTTGTCAGATGTTCTTAATTAGAACAGATGAACTAGAACATTGGGTAAATTATATTAACTTTTATTAATAATGTTCACAATCATGAAGCTAGACTATTGGGGGAAAATATCCTTAACCTAGTCATTAAATTCAAAATAATTGCTAATCAATTAATTCAATAATTAATCATTGATTTTATAATTAATGATTAGTTTAATTCAGTGAGCAGAGAGAAGCAGACCATGATTTCACTGTACGAGGGCATCTTACCAGAAATAGCTGCTTTTACATTCGAAAAGGAGAAAAGAGAAAGAAATACTCTCTTTAGGATCAGAGAACTGTCTATTATTCATTTCTTTGTCCCCTGTTGTGCTTCTGGGAGTGCTTGGGACGTAGAAAGTTTGTCTGATATGGGCAGCCTGGGGGGCTCAGCGGTTTGGCGCTACCTTCAGCCCAAGGCATGATCCTGGAGACCCAGGATCGAGTCCCACGTCGGGCTCCCTGCATGGAGCCTGCTTCTCCCTCTGCCTGTGTCTCTGCCTCTCTCTCTGTGTTTCTCATGAATAAATAAATAAAATCTTAAAAAAAAAAAAAGAGTTTGTCGGATAGAAGTCTGTGGTGCCACGGTATTTGTAGTTATTTTAGAAAAGACAGGGCAAAGTCTTGACTGGGGACTTGAACTCCCTACCTTTCTCTTACAGTGCCTGACAATGCTTATTGACACTGATCAATACATATATAACTAAATAATCGTCTTCAAAATTCAAAGAAAGGGGGCTGCGATTAAAGCCCGTCACACGTCCCTGCAACTTGAGGCTGACCTTAGAAGCCCCGGCAGGTCCAACTATACTCAGGAAGATAGACAATCAGTGCCCTAGTTTATGAAGGTGATCGATGTGCAGGGGAACCATCCATGAGCTGCCAACCAGGAAGACGGGAAGAAGGTGGCCAAATTCTTTTCTACCACTCAAAGAAGGTGTGAATATGGGCGTAAGGAAACAAAATTCAGACCTGAGCCCAGCACGCATTACTGAGCATCTATTATGTGATAGTTCACATGCAAGCCTCTGGCTTGATCCTTCCAGTAGCCACAGTGCATCTGCCCTAAGTTGGAAGAACTGAGTTAGAACAGTGAATAAAGTAATGGATGACGCTGAAGTGGATTTGTGTCAATACAGAAGGAATTAAACTGCCGGCAAGCAGGAATATTTAGGATTTTCCGCTGATTGCCCCGTTCACTGGGATTTGACGGCGATCTTTAACGGCAGAATGGATCGGATCCGATACCCACGCATCTGCATGTAGGCTCTAATTTTGTGCTCCTCATAGTTTGGCTGAGTCATTTTCACACGTCAGGGTTTGTAGGGCTCCTGGGCCTGGGTTCTATGTACCAACCTGTGTTCATACGCATCATTTTATGGATAATTTAAGGGAATCTCAAGGGTAACTCTGAGTATGCACAATTTTAGCTCTCCTGCTGGCTTCAGGTCTCAGCTGGCGACCAGCCTCGGCTGCACGGGGTCGCAGCTCCAGGATGAGGTGGCCGTGTTAGCACTTAGGGGCAGGATCGAAGGCTGCAGCAAAGCCACCCACTCCTTCCACTCCCAAAGCTTTCCTGTGTATTTTCATCGATGACCCGCTACCAAGGGACTTCTGGTGTTTCCTTTTGCTTAAAACAAACGGCTCTGGGCATGTTTGGCTTCGAAGCCAGACGCATTTTCCGAGGTGGCCCCTGATTACCTACTTCGGCACCAATGGCTCCTGCTCCTGGCTTTGGCCTTGACCTGGCGGTCATTGTCCTCAATAAAAAAGGTCAAGGTGAGCGGCAGGCAGCCAGGCAGCGATGCAGTCACTGGGACACCACTCTCGCCTTGGCAGGAGTCTTAATTACCCCTTTGGAGTGTCAAGTAGGTCATCTGGAAAATGGGAGATTAATCATTCACCCACTCCCTGAGCGGCGGCCAACCTGAACTAATGGCCTCTTCTGACTCCAGGCCTCTGGCCACCCTGTCCCTCTGCCCGGCCGGCTCCCCAGCCTCCTTCGGGATCGCACTTAGGATCTCCTCTTCTGAGAAGGGAAGTCTTTCCCGTTGCTCACCTCCCACCCCCCTGCAGTTAGGGTGAGAGCCGCTCCGGCCCCGGGGCTCCCACCTGTACAGTGAGCTACATGCATCCGTCTCCTTGGTGGTGGCTCTGAGCACCGTGAAAGCGGACATGACGTCTACGTGGCTCTTGTGCCTTTCTTTTTTTTTTTTTTGGCTCTTGTGCCTTATTAAGGTTTGCAAGAGTTTGGAAAGAACACGTTGAACAGAAGAGAAATAGAACGATATGCCTCCCGGGCCTCACATGAAAACCTCAGGTGTGAAATGCAAAGCCTAACGGTGACAGCAGTGGGACCCTAGTGTCGCTCCTTACTCTCCTCCCACAGCCCTTGGTGACTTCTGACTGAGACCCTAGGGTGGCAGGTGACTCGAGGTGGAGTCTGCGGGCTGTGCTCCCTCTCTGGGGGAATTCGCATGGGATCCCAATTAGGAACAGTCCCACTTGAGCTGGTTGTAAGAGGATATGGGCTCCTCAATGAGGATGTTGCATAGAGTGATAAACAGTGACGTCATTTTCTTGGAAAATGTAGAGTACATTAGCTTTATGTTAATTGGGTGATCAGGGCCTGCTGGTGAGGTCTGCACCGCAATAAACGCATTATTGAACACCGAGAATTGCAAACAATAATAGCAGACGTTGAGATGCAGCGTGCGTGTTGGGGATCCTGATCAATGCAAAGCAAAGAAAAATTTTAAAGTGCAGATTCAGTGCTAGAGGAAGTTAAATCTTCCTCCCGAAAATTATTTAAATAGAAATGCCCGTGGCGGATCTGGGCGAGCGTAAACACGATCTTGGCCACTGGAGGGAGCTCATACTTTAAAAAAAAAGAAGTTTGGAGGAACCACATTGTCCATCTCGGGCCAGGGTGGGTTTTATTTCTTTTTTTTTTTTTCAGGGTGGGTTTTAAGATCAGTAATGCCATTGCTCTGATTTGGGGTGCGGGGGCAAGGGGGCGGGGTCCCACACGACCAACGTTCCAGAGGGGTGGATAAGTGATAAAAATTGTAAATATATTAGAATTGGGCTAAAAACATTCGGAAGCATAATCTCTGATGATACGTATATTAAGTTATGGATTCAATATACTTTTTCTCCCAGAACATAAAGCATTTTTTGTTTGCTTTTTTTTTTTTATAGATTTATTTTTTATTGGTGTTCAATTTGCCAACATACAGAATAACACCCAGTGCTCATCCCGTCGAGTGCCCCCCTCAGTGCCCGTGGCCCAGTCACCCCCACCCCCCGCCCACCTCCCCTTCCACCAACATAAAGCATTTTTAAAGGTAGTTTCTTACAACGGCAACACATTTCCACCAGTGAAATGAAGTGAAAGCTATGGAATTACTCATTTTGTTTTCACTTACTCGAGGAATGGGGAGTTTGTGTGAATAACGGTATCGTCACATGTATGGGAGGCAAGTAAGGTGTCGGGCTCGCCCCAACCTTTGGAACGACCCCTGAATCCATTCCCGCTACCCTGTTGTCACTACTACAGCCTTGGCTTAAAGTTTTTTTTTTTTGTTCTCCCCCCGGGTTTTCATGGCAGCTTCCTTATTGGTGTCCCCACCTCCGCTGACCAACCCTGCCTCAGCTCTCCCAAAGGCAACTGAGTACGTCCCTTGCAGACTCGCTCTCATGAGATACACCTTTGATGACAAGGCCTCTCGGCGGCGCCCCGAGCTCCAGCAGCTCCCTGCTCCCACGGCACAGCCCCCTTGGCACTCAGGGTCCCGGGCTGCCAGCTCCAGGCTTGCACGGACTCTTCCCTCTGTCTTCGGAGTCCTCACAGCACCTCCTTTGGGCACTGATGGTTATTTCACGGTTCCTTGGGAGCGATCTTACCTGTAAGCCAGCTGCCGGGAAGGCAGGAGTCCCTGCCCGGAGACCAGACAGCAAGCTTGGCCCTACCAGGTCAGCGGGTTGAAGGTCGGCCGAGAGAGCCAGATTTGGGGGACGTTCGGACGTGGGACCGAGAGAACCTGGGGCCCCGTTGTCTATTGCTCCGTCGCTACCTCAATGTGTAGTGGCTTGACGTCATTCATTATTCTCTGCGGGCTGACGAGAGCCACCTGGGTGGCTCTTACGTGGCTTCCCAGCGCAACTGCAGTGGGCGAGGAGCCGCCGAGTCACCGCGCTCCAGCAGGCCCGACGGCCGGGCGGCCTCCTCGCCGGGTCTGGCCTCCTAGACGGGCAGGCGGGACTCCCTGAGGGCTTGGCCAGACCCTTGCTCTCTCCCGGCGACTGGCGCTCTCAGGGTGTCAGGGTCGACTCCCTACTCGCAGGCCCAGTCTCCCCAGAAGGAGCATTTTGAGAGCCGCGGGGGGCAGCGGCAGTGGGGCCTGCGACCCGGGGCCAGCCAGGCCGCGCCAGGGCACAGTGCCGGTGCCTCGGTGGCCTCGCCAGCTCACCCGCGAAGCTCTCCATGCAGAGACGCCCTTCCTTGAGGTGCAGAAGGTGGAAGCTGGGGATGGACCGCCCCGAAGAACTGGAGGGGACGGGGTGCCGACCAAGAGGCCAAGACAAGGAGGGGGCCGGGGCCGCCGGGCAGTAGCTCAGGGACCGTTCCCAGGCCTGCGGTCACGAGGCCGCCTGTGTCCCGTCCCCCTGCCACCTGCAGGCTGTGCTGGCAGTCTGGGGGTGCAGAGGCGATGCTGCGTACCTCCCACGCCAGGGCAAACGGAGGTGACAACAAGGTTTCCACCACGATGGCTGGGCGTTTGCTCCTGAGCCCTGGGGCCTGTGTAGATGCAGCCTGAGCCCACAGGCCGCCGCTGGGGGAAGCCTGGATTGGCCTCCGGAGGACAGCATGTTCACGTCTTGTCATCCTTTAGTCGTCGCGGAGGGGGGACACCATGTACTCACCCTAGGGGGGCCCATGGTGGTCGGGGAAGAGGGGTCTCAGCGGTGGGGACTGGGGTCAGGAGATCAGAGGCAGGGAAGCTGCAGAGCTGCCTGCCCACCTGCACCCGGCTCAGGGCCTGCTCTTTTTTTCTTTTTTTTTTTGAAGTCCCACCTTTGAAGCTTTTTTTTTTTTTTTGCTTTTACAGGGTAAAGGGCCGAGAGGGGCCCTTCCTCTCGACTTACTCTCTTCACTCTTCCCAGAACCACAGCGCAAAGCAGAATTTATTAACCAAAAATTGTGTGTGGTCAGGGGCTGGGGTCAGATGCACTGGTTGGCGCCAGCGGGAGAGGATGCTGGTCCTGGACTGCGGGGCAGGCCCTTGCACCTGCAGGTGAGTGTGCAGATGCCCTAAAAATAAAATCTTAAAAAAAGATAGCGTCGCCTAAGGACTTCGAGGGGGAATCAGCTGTTTCGCCTCAGTGGAGGGCGACTACCTTCTCTGGCACTTTCTCACCTCGGGGGCTAGGACATATAAGACACACGTCCCATTCCAGCTCAGGGGTCACCTGTGGGGCCCTAGGGGCCGTGGGAGATGCCTCCCCGCAGTGAAGGACCTGGGATGGGGGACCAGAGGCGGCGTAGACCAGTGACCTTGTGGCCAGGAGCCTGCAGGCTGCGGGTGGGCCTACCTGGGGCGCAGCAGCTGGGACCTGCAGAGGCCCCGCACAGTCCACAGAAGGGCCAGCCTCTCTTGACAGTTTTCCTCCACACATTTCTTTCCCCCTGCTCGACACCCTAACTTAAATTTCTTTTCTGGAAGCAATCACCTGGCCCGGATGAGGCCTAGGTATTCCCGGGGAGTCACTTGCCACCGCTGGGTTCAAATGTCGCCTTTTAATGGAGTGTCCCGACAGGATTCGTGGGGAATTCAGGGACCCCTGTGTGCTAGAGGCCGTTGTTGCATAGCCGTTGGCCAAGGCAGTGCTTTTTCAAACTTATAAAAGTTACGGTGGATATCGAAGACAATTTTAAGGTCTATCATTTATAAAATGGGTGTACATACGTATCTGTTTAAGACAGTGCCTGAGAGGGATGCAGGTTTATTTTATTTTTTTTTAAGATTTTATGTATTCACCTGAGAGAGAGAAAGAGAGCATGAGCAGGGGGAGAGGCAGAAGGAGAAGATCTATGGGATAGATCATTAATGAGCTCAATATATTTTTTTTAATGAACTAAATATTAAGACATAATCACTAAAAGGACAAAATGAGAAACTGAACCCAACTGTGAATCGAGTTGATGGCACATCCTCTTAGAGAGGAAATATTTCAAGTGACTTTAAAACATGGGAATTGACTATAGATCCCAAGTGGGATGTATCCTTAGAACAAAAGGAGCTGGTTTAAAAAAAAAAAGAAAAAAAAAGAAAAAAACAACCCTTCAAATGTTTCCAGGAATTATATTGCTGCTATTGTTATTCTGAGACTGTTGTATGTGTCTTGTGGGGTAAAACGAATGAGTGATTACCTAGGTGTGTCGGGAACCAGGACTTAGACTATGAAAGGAGATGTAGATGTAAGATTGACAAGACCGAGTAAAAGCCATGTGGCCAGTGCTAGGATTTGCACTGGAAGCATTAGCATAAACGTGCGATGCTTTCTCTGCTCCTATCTACCTACCTGTCTATCATCCGTCATCCATCTATCTCTAATCCCCTAGTTCTGTTCCCTGAAGAGGCCTGGAAACAATGAGCAACCCATGGGGAATGAGCATCCCGAGCATCCCGAGCATCCCGAGCATCCCGAGCACACAGATTCCGATCACCTCAGCAGGGGGGCTCCTCGGAGAAGTACATAGCTCCTGATCTAGGTCAAGAAATTCTCACGGTGAACCTCTAACTTCTGATTGTGCCCAAAAACACTACTTATATGGGTCAAAAGGCATCAGGAGCCAACGTTCAGGGCCTTCCATTTGATTATCCATGAAAGTAACACTTGCAGGAAGTTGAAGCCCATCAACTATATTTAAATCTATGAGGTTACGAAGAGTTTATCAAAAGAGAAATTCCTGGGAACCGAAGTCAGTGTGGCAATGACAAATCTGAAGGGCAGGTGAAGGATGGCCCAGGTGATCAAGGGCACCTGATCGGGCGGCCCCCCCAGTGACGGCCCCAAGGCAGGAGAGCAGGGGTCAGGGATGGGCCTCCCAAAGGAGGGTCGTGCGCCAGGCTGCGTGCTGGCCGTCGGACGGGAGGCCCAGAAGGACGCTGTGGGGTTGTGGTCTAGAGGAGACACACGAAGACTGGAAACCACGGTAACGCGCACCATCACGGGCGCCCCCGTGGAGTCTTGTTCGTGACCTATGACCCGGGGTATCGTACCTGGGAGTATCAACAGTAGGAAATTGAAGCCAGTTACCCTGAGAATCTCATATTATTGTGGGAGAATCGAAACTCAGAGTTTTATTATTAAAATCAATCAATTTTATTAGAAACCAAAATGGATTTCCTTGAGTGTCCTCGCTCTTTTATTTCTGGTAGAAAATGTGTCTGAAAACGAAGCTCCTCTGCGGCCGTCGTGCTGGGACTCGCATCTTCTCAGATGTTATTATCGGTTGAGACTCTCTGCAGTTCCCAATAATTTCGCTTCACTTCCGCTCTCCAGGAGCCAAGGAAGTGACTCAGCTCGGGCTGCCTCTCGGTCGTAGACCGGCCTGTCCTTCTGGGGGGTGGGTGTTGAGCGGGGCCTGGGGCTGGGCTCCTGTGGCTCCCCAGGCCCCGCGCTTTTCCCGAACGAAGTGCAGTGATTGAAGTGACACGTGTTCTGACTGCGGGCTTATTGGCTTATTTCCTGGTTTCTCAGATTTAGAGAAACTGTCTGAAATAATAAACTTCCTTCTTCTTGTCACTGAATCTCTGGTGGTAAAATAATAAGTAAATAAATACCATCATCTCTCCCTCTTCGTCCTCTCTCCACGCGTCCTCCCCACCCCCCCGGCCCCCAATGAGGTAAATCTTCCAACCCCTGGCCTCACCTCGGACCAAACGCCCGAGAGTGTTGAACACCGACTTGAGGAAAGCGTCTAGAGTCCGTAGCTTACGTAGGGGGATGTAAAGTGCATAAAAACACCTTTTAAAATTTGATTAAAATACTCCATTTGACTTGTATCTAGTGATGTGCTTTATTATGACATGGGTACCTGAGCCTTAAAAAAAACAACAAAAAAACCCCCAAAGTTCTGGAATGCCCCTGTGGCTTCCCGGTTTGGTTGCATGGACGGTGTCTCGGAAATGAAATTCTGGTTCACCCCCTAACCTTACCCCGGCTGTGCGTGGTTTTCTGAAATCGAGCAGGGCCAATTTTTGACGTCTGCCCACGGTTCCCGTTTACACAGGGGCTGAGGAGATTGCTGGGAGGGTCGGACCCTGGGAAAGCTTTATAAGAGAGATGATTTATGAGACGTGTTCGATGAGGGGAAAGGACAGACAGGTGGAGAGGAGAGGCCAGAGGGAAGTTTGGAGGAGCCCAGAATCCCAGGCGTTGCACAACCAGGTGACAAGTGATGGGGAGGGGAGGGGTGGGCGGACTTCACGGGCTGGAACAGAGACATCCAGCCTATGCAGCAAAGCAAGGGGCTGTCGTGCATGCAAGTGGCATTTGATGACTAGCCTTAAAGTCAAGGGGAGAGGCTCTAACTTAAAGCAGTGGAACATTTGCGACTTGAATCTGCGGAATGACCCGTGGTGGCTGTCGGTGAGTCTCTGAGCGAGGAGTGATGTCATTCAAGAGGACATGAAAAAGATCACTCTCGCTCTTAGTCTCTAAAATCTGGAGGAGAAGCGCCAGAGGAGTCTGAGGTGCCTACGATGGGCGGCAACGGGCCGGGCCGTGACTTGAGTCGGGGGAAGGTTCAAAGCACAGTATTGGGGGGGGGGACCAGAGTGAGGGAGCAACTCCAGGGTTACAGGTGAGCCGCGGAAACGTTTGGTATCATGGGAGGGAGGGGGCAGGACGAGGGTTGCTGCAGGTCGAGAATGATCCCTGCACGCAGACTACGGCTCGGGACAACACCCTGAGAGGTAGAAGCTGGCGGAAGGTTGTGGGGCATGAATCCCGTTGGCGTCGAGGCCACGCTTAAGTTCTACGTGGATTCTGTAACGGACGTCTCAGGGGCGCGTCTACTTTGGTGTTTACCCACCGGGGTTTGGCCCACAAACATGTCTCTTAGCAGCTGGTGGTTTTCTCTGGAGGGTCCATTCCTGGGCCCCGGGAAGGCACATTGGGGAACGTCAAGGACCACTAGACGGCACGAGAGGCTAAACATAGAGACACTGGGGAAGCAGGGATTTGAAGCAGAGGCAGTGAACATACCCAGGTCAGGAGGGTTAGGTTTACCCAAGGGGGCCTGGGGACCCCGTGATGCTTTTTCAAGCCAAGGAATGACATGGTCAAATGTTAAAAACGCCTGGGGTGTCTGGGGGGCTCAGTCAGTTGAGCGTCTGCCTTCGGCCCAGGTCATGGTCCTGGGGTCCTGGGATCGAGTCCTGCGTTGGGCTCCCTCTTCCTCTCCCCCTCCCACAGCTTGTGGGCTCTCTCTCCCTCCCTCTCTCTCAAATAAACAAACAAAATCATAAAAGAAAAGAAAAGAGAAAAGGAAAGGAAAGGAAAGAAAAACCCCACTGGCAGTGGTAAGGACGACAGACGGAAGAGGAGGAGACCGGATAAGCGAAACCACTGCCTGGAGGGGGATTATTTAAAGAAAGTCCAGAAATCCCATTCTCCGGGAAATAGCAGTTCTGAGAATGCCAGGATGGGAACAAGCAGACCACCCGGGCTCAATTCCCATGGTGTTTGGACTTAGCGCCCTGATAAGTCTCGCACAGTTTAGCTCACCGAGGGTCACGGAGAGCTGGGGGGTAACTTACGCCAGAGATTGCAAAGAAGGAAGCAAACAGGCATCCGAGACGGGCCCAGAACCTTAAATGGAGAAGGATCGAGAGTATTCTGAGGACACACGGCGGGAGCTGCCCGCCTCGCTCAGGGCCCAGCCAGAGAGGCCGAGCCACTAGGACGCGTGGGTTCGCACACGCACAGTCGGCCTTCACCGCGGGGGGCGGGGGGCCAGGAGCTCCTGAGCCAGCTGCAGGTCCACGACCCCGAGCCTGAGCTGCAGCTGGAGCATCCGGGCTCCAGGAGGGGCCGAGTCAGTCCTCAAAGGCCTTGCCCTCGTCCGAGTCCGAGCCCGCCTGGATCGTGGCCCTTTCGGGTGACTCGAAGCCAACCAGCTGGGGACTTCGGTCCCGCCTGCACAGTCCCTCTGTGGCAGAAGCTAGGTCAGTGCTTGGGTGAACAGCCAGGGGTGACGTGTGCACGGCCCACATCAGCTCCAGTGTCCTGAGTGGGTGCACCTGCCGCCCGCCTGGGCCAGGACAGTGCCAGGGCCTCCACCCCAGTAGCTGGGACTAGCGGCCCTGACAGAGACACAGCCCTGAGCTGTCACTCTGGGCGACTTTTCCAGGGGAGAACCCCATTCTGGAGACTGTGGGAGCTGGAAGTGCAGAGCACATTCCTTCTGGGTTTAATAGTCACCGGGCAGGGCGCCCGGGGGCTCGTGCGTGGAGCGTCGGCCTTCGGCTCAGTCACGATCCGTGGGCCTGGGCCCCTGCTCGGCGGGGAGCCTGCTTCTCCCTCTCCCTCTGCAGCTCTCCCTGCTTGTGCTTGCTTGCTCTCCCTCTCACTGTGTCAGATAAATAAGTAAAATCTTAAAAAAAAAAAAAAAAAAAAAAAAGGAAAGAAAGAAATCAATAGTCATGAGGCTTAACTGTCTCCGTGCGGTGTTCCATCCAGGGCTTTCCAGCTATTAAATGAGAATGTCTTATTTCAGAAAATGTTAGCATTTTTGTTGCATCTCCTTCTGTAATAAATAATATATACATTTATTTTAAAAGGTAGAATAAATATTTAAAATTCAAATAAGGGATATATATTCATGTTATAAAGCCAAACTTAAAACTGGGACACCTGACTTCCTAAGGAAAAGTCAGAAGACTTGTGTTTTCTTCCGAGGCTTAGCTCCTAATTAGTTTAGTCCCCTAAACCAAAGCATTTACCCCCAAACCCACACCTGGCTTTTCTCACGGGTATTAGGAGCTGCACCGTCTGTTAAGATCTAGAGTCTACTGGCAACATTCATAAAGCAAGTTGTAGATTAACTTCTTAAAAATTGTCCGTTTGATATAATTGACTAAATTGCTTATAAAGAAGTCGACTCAAACAATCCGCAATCTCCTACTAAACTAGCAACACCGTCTATGATTGTTTTTTAGGCCTATAACGTTCTAGAAATCTGTGTTTCACCACGGACTCATCAGTCCTACAGGTTCATCTCCTTAGGGCAGTTTTGGAAAGCTTCGGGCCTCACGGGTTGGGAAATGTGAACCCTAGTGGGTTTTCTCCCCCAAGACGGAGCTGGGGTCATCCTGCGGCACGTGTCGCCCCCAGAGTGGAGAGGCCCACACGGCAGTTCCTAGTTCTAAACTACTGCACATCCCAGACCGGACCAGTGCTTGCCAGCCAGACCCGAGGAACATTTACTGCTTACTGGGGCGACGTTCTGGGATGACCCTTTACTCACGTGCTTCAGCGTCACAACACTACAAACCGTCAGTGTTATTTCCCCGGAGAGAACCAAGACGCCTGAAAGGAACTTCACGGCTGTTATTTTCCTTCACGTGAATCAATTTTTTTTAATTCTCCTAGGAGGCTCTCCATCCCTCAGGGGATGTGGTCATCACCGTGTTCCCGGGGTGAGGCCCAGGACAGGCTTTCCTGACAACAATCAAAGATCTGAGTGTTCTTAGGCAAATTCTATCAACCCGTTAGCCCGACTTTGGATGGGAAGAAATACGAATGAGCCCCAAATAGTGTTGATTTCTCATCTTTTCAAAAGCCAATCTTTTTTTTTTAACAAAGAAAATGAATGTAAAATACCACATCAGACAACCCATCAAAGATCTCAAAAATATGGTCTACATCCATCATCTTGCTGCTTATTTTCTATTTGTCTCTTCTTTCTTCTATTTGTCTTTTCTTTTTTCCCTTTTTCTTCTTCTTATACCTTCTTTTAGGCTAAATTATATAAAAATGAAAAATATTTTCAGTATTCTATTTTTTTCTCCTTCGTTGGCAATAAACAAAGAAACAAATAAGGATCTCAAAGGACTAAAACAATGAAAATGAGGAGACAGGGCAGGAGACCAGGTGCAGGAAGAAAAAGGAAGATGGTGTCTGACCACGCAGCCCCCTCCTCCCTAATCCAGCTATATGGCTTCCTCCAGGTAGACAGCACCTGTTATTGGAGCGATGGAAATAGGATAAGCTGTCCTCCCCTTACGTTTCCAGAGAAATTCATTGATTCAACTAATACCTGCCGGGCCTGTACTCTACACCAGGCATATCACACTGTGACCCCAGGAAGACATCTTGTAGTTGAACCTCCTCCTGTGTCTCTTCTCAGGCCTCACACGACCTAAATAGGAATGGATATTGGAAATGTGAGATATTTTTGCCTCCCGGCATAAAATCGGAATATGAACTGAAAGAAAGCACAAAATCTTAATATTACCCTGATGCTTTTATTATTTTCGTAGAAGGAAATGATGGTTATTATGTCTTTCCAGATATCAACGGTCATTTTACAGTTTGTTCAAAATGATGCCTGTCCAAAAATCAAAACAAAACAAAAAACCAAAAAAAAAAAAAAAAAAAAGAAAGAAAAAGAAAAAAGAATTTTCATATAGGTAACAAGCATACAAAAATCCGGGAATGCTGTGATTTTCCCAGTGTCAAAATTTGTGCAGCAATAGTTGACCTTTGGCCTTCAAGAATCACATTTGTTTAAATTTGTGTGATTACCCTGTAAGAGGCCTTGTCTTTTAAATAGATAGACTTAAATATTTATAAATGAAATCATGTGATGACTGGAATTTTCATCAGAATAACTTTGGGGCAGAGAAGGTATGTGAGGATATAGATGAAACAGGAAAAAAAACCAAAAACAAAAAACAGGATTATCCAAGAGTGGAGCATTAGGAAAGCTATAGGTGACGGACGCGTGGCCTTCCTTATACTACCCGTGTTTACTTTACATCTGTTCGAAGTGCACATACTAAAACACTTTTTAAACTATCGTATACTATGATACAGAGATTACTGTGAGGGATTGTCATGTAATGATGCAATATGTGTGACATATAATATACCTAATATGTGATACATAGACTATTGCCTGACTTTCTTGAATGCTTAGAATCAAAATGTGAATGATAGTTGAATTCAATCTCCAGAAGAAGAGCACTCCCTGCCACGATAACTCTTTAAGAGTATTTTTTTAAAGATTTTATTTATTTATTAATGAGAGATACAGAGAGAGAAGCAGGCTCCATGCAGGGACCCTGACGTGGGACTCGATCCTGAGTCTCCAGGATCACGCCCTGGGCCGAAGGTGGCACTAAACCGCTGAGCCACCCGGGCGTCCCAAGAGTATTTTTGATCCTCTGAATAACTGAAAATTTTAAGAGTGAAATCAATGGTCTTTATAAGAGTAGGTCACATGTGAGAGCCTTGAAGGTTATGTTCTTGAAAAAAAAGAAAAAAACTAGATAGGGGATCCCTCGGTGGCTCAACAGTTTGGTGCCCGCCTTCGGCCCAGAGGGTGATCCTGGAGTCCTGGGATCAAGTCTCACATCAGGCTTCCTGCATGGAGCCTGCTTCTCCCTCTGCCCGGGTCTCTGCCTCTCTCTCTCTCTCTCTCTCTCTGTGTGTTTCTCATGAATAAATACATAAAATCTTAAAAAAAACTAGATAAATGAAAAAATAGACAAAGAGAAAGGAAAACCTGTAACATCTGAGCTATTCAACTAATTTGGGAAGAAAATAAACAAAAGTGTTCCAAGAGCCAAGTTGAACATTTGGTGTCCACGAAGACATGCAAACACTCTATGAATTGAGACCGTAGATAGAAGACAAACAAGGGTACTTACCAAATGGAAAATTGGGACTGTGAGTTGTCATGCTGCATGTTTTGGGAGTGCTGTCACTTGCTGAGCTCACAGACCATGTCCTTAATAAAAGTATTTGTGTCAAGTGGTTCCATAAACACCGAGTATATGAAAAATTGTGGTTTGGGAGACAGTGTCTCTACAATAACAGACATCTGATTGGAAAGTTTCAATAATGATCAATTTTCGTGTTTGAGAGCGCCTGGGCTTCCGGTACTTTGCATTCATCCCACAAGTAGGTGTTGGATCCTTACTGGCTCCAGGCACTGTCTGTGGAGCTAGAAAGACGGAAACAAACTAAGCCCCTTCCTGCCCTCCTGAAGCTTATATTCTCCTGGACTAGGCCAGGCAGTAACAGTAAGAGAGACGTCAGTCCTGCAGAAGCAGGAAGCGCCATAGGGAGTGTGGGAGTCGGGAGCAGGGATGTGGTCCTTTTTTGGGGAAGGTGCTCCCGCAGGAGCTCAGGGAGGGGTGGGTGAGGGAGCCCCTCAGAGACAGCTTGGGGGGAATCCGGGTGGAGAACAGCAGGTGCCAAGGCCGTGAGGTTGGCACGTCTGGGGTGCCAGAGAAGCACCGAGGAGGCCGGGTGTCTGGGTCAGGGTGTGCATGGGAGGATGGAGGGAGGGAGATGATGCGGCCGGGAGAGCCTCCACAGGCCTGGCCAGGCTCCCCTCCCCTGCCCCGGAGTCAGTAATGACTGCTCATTTCAGGGGTCACGGGCTGGTAGAAAGTGGTGGAGCTTCTGTGCCACTGCCATGGTGGCTGCTGGGGGCCACTGGGAAAAGGCCAGCACCTGGGGAGGGGGTGGAGGAGGCTGGGTGCAGCCCCTGGGCTCGGTGGCAGCCCAGGCATCCATGCAGCCCTCTCCCTGCGGCCCAGCAGCGCAGCTCCTGGAGGAGCGACTCTTGGCCCTTCACACGGAGGTCTCATTCCAGTAAATAAAATGTGCAGCTCTGTGGGTGTGCAGGAGTGCAGGAGTATGAGTGTGCAGGTGTGCAGAGTGTGAATGTGCAGCTGTGCAAGAGTGTAGGAGTGTGAGTGTGCGGGAGTGCAGGAGTGTGCAGGTGCGGGTGTGGAGTGCAGGACTGTGAGTGTGCAGGTGTGCAGGAGTGCAGCTGTGCGGGAGTGTGCGTGTGCAGAGTCTGGGTGTGCGGGTGTGCAGCTGTGCAAGAGTGCGAGTGTGTGGCTGTACGGGACTGCAGGAGTGCAGCTGTGTGGGAGTGCGGGTGTGCGGGAATAGGGGTGTACAGGTGGGTGGGTGTGCAGGAGTGCGGGTGTGCGACTGTGGGAGAGTGCGGGTATGCTGCTGTCCAGAAGTGCGGGTGTGCGGGAGTGTGGCTGTGGGGCTCTGCAGGTGTGCAGCTATGCAGGAGTGGGGCTGTGCAGATGTGCGGGTGTGCAGGAGTGGGTCTCTGGGGGTGTGCGGCTATGCGGGTGTGCGAGTGTGCAGAAGTGCGAGAGTGCAGGTGTGCAGGAGTGCGGGAGTGCGGGAGTGGGTCCGTGCAGGAGTGGGGCTGTGAGAGTGTGCGGCTGTGGGGGAGTGCGTGTGTGCGGGTGTGCAGCCGCGCTGGAGTGGGGAGGGTGTGCGGGCCCCAGGGTAGCTCCCCTCCTGGGCCTGCTGCAGCCCTGGAGGCCTGGGGGGGGGCTCTCTCTCCCGTGCCCGCCCCTCCCATGCCTGCCCCCTCCTCCCTCGCCCTCCTCCTCCCTGCACCTCCTCCCTCACCCTGTCCCAGTCTCGCCCACCCCCTCCTTCCTTCCGAGCCCAGCCTTAGGGGAGTGGCATGAGGGGAGAGTGGGGTCCCTTCTGCCGAGCTGGTGCCTGGGTTCAGCACAGACCGGCCGGGAGGCAGGCCCAGGACTGGCTGAGGTCGCAGGCTCACATTAAACGGGCATCCAGAAACTCAACAACCAAGATAAATGGTTTTTAAACAGAATTTTTTTTTTTTTTTAATAAAAAGTAATGGAAAACCCAGGGGAGCCGGTATCACGTTTTCTCCTGGGTGGGGGGGCGGCGGGAGAGCTGCTGAGGTAGGATGGAGACTCGCACCTAACAGGTGACCCTGTGATTGTGGAAGTGCCTGTGCTGCCTGCGGCTGCCTGCGGGGAGGGGGGGGGGTGCCTGCTGCCTCCAGCCTGTGAGCCGCCCCCAACGGCCTGGCCCCTTGTTCTGCAGGACCCACTGGCGGGACTCTCACTCCCCAGGGCCTTCCTGGTCTCCCCTCTCCCCGTGGCCTTCCTGGACTCCGTGTCCCCACGGCCTTCCTGGACTCCATGTCCCTGCGGCCTTCCTAGACTCCCATCCCCCGGGGCCTCCCTGGACTCCCGTCTCCCGCAGCCTGCTTGGTTTCCTGTCCTCCCCCGGCCTTCCTGATCTCCCGAGTCCCCGCAGCCCCGCAGTTTCCTGGACTCCTGTTGTCTACTAACTGTTCGCGTTTCCCGAAGTTCACACATGGCAGGTGTAGCCCTCGAGGTGAGGCCTGAGGAGGTGCGGCCTCAGGAGGCCATGCCATAGTGAGCCAGGGTGTCCCTGGGGGAGGGGGATCAGTGCCCTCGCAGGAGGGGACAGAGAGGCTTGCCTCCTTCTCCCCAGCACACGGGAAACCGGAAAGGGCCCTCGCTGACCCAAACCCCCTGGCACCTGGCTTCCCAGCTGTGGGGTCCTGTTGCTGCCGCCCAAGGGGAGCCCCCGTCCCAGGGCCCTGACGGGGACCATCACACCTGAGATGCTGTTCAAGCTCTACGTCTGTTGAGCGACCGTAAGCTTTTGCATTCTCCCTCCGCAGCACTCATCCTAGCGTTTTCTTTCCTTTTTTAATTTTTCCACATGTTCCCAACTCAGAGAACTAAGTGCTTAAATCCCAAACCAGCTTCGACATACACAAACAAATTGAAGATCCCCAGTAACTTCTCTTTACCCATTTTTCTTGGGTGAGGACACACTACAAAGCTCAGCATAAGGTCAACGAAAGAAAGAAAAGAAGAGAAAACACAGAGCTCCAGGGCTTCGTGACTTCGGGGTATCCACGGAGCGCTCTGCTGGGACAGAGCAACTCCAAAGCTTCCTCCGCGGTGCTCTCCAGATTTAAGAAGATAGAAGCGCTTGAAAACAATTACATAGAAAACAAAATCAAGAGAAGTTGAATTTTCAGGATAACAAAACGCAGCAAAAGCACAAGTTTAGAAACATCTTGACAATTCAAACTAGGTTTCCCGTGATTTGGGGGCAGTTGAAGGCAGATGTGAAGAACCACACATGTCAGACACCAACAAATCCCCCCAATTCTGCTGGTGTTCTGTAAAAGATAGTGCGTGTGTGTGTGCGTGTTTAAGAATACAGTGTTCAAGGAAAAGAAAAACAACAGAACCCCCAGACTATCCATTTATAAACAGATCTTCCCAGGTTTCAAGGATTTTCTGACAAAATATCTGCTGTCATCTCAGAATCGCAAAGTCCCCAAGAACAGGCCGATTAGCTGAAGGCTGACCTCAGGGGTTACTCACTGGTCAGGCCAAATGTCTCCAGCCCCTTGCAGAGGGAGACAAGGAGCGCTGGGACTCTCATTCTGCCCTCCCCTGCAAAGCCACCCCTCCGCTGACTTCACGACTGCAAACCTGAGGAAGCCTCACATTTCGGGGTCACTCACGGATCTCTCTCTAGTCTCGGGACCATGCAAAGCGAAGGGGTCAGGTGGTCTTCTGGGTCTCACCTGGAAAAAAATAGGAAGGCTATTTTTTTGGTTGCATAGGTTTTTAAACCTCTAGCTTTTGTATGTTTTTTTGTTTTGTTTTTGTTTTTTAATATATATATATTTTTAAAGATTTTATTTATTTATTCATGAGAGACACAGAGAGGGAGAGGGGCAGAGACACAGGCAGACGGAGAAGCAGGCTCCCTGCAGGGAGCCCAATACGGGACAGGACTCGATCCCAGGACCCTGGGGTGACGCCCTGAGCCAAAGGCAGATGCTCGACCGCCGAGACCCCAGGAGCTCTCTCCTTTTTTATTCTATCCACTGAGTCATAACAATCTCTTGAGTAAAACCTTAGCATTTGTAAAGGGCCTCAAAGTCGACCAAGGCCTTCCCGCCACAGAAGCAGCCGGAGCAGACACTGTTCTTCACTTCCCAGCTGAGGTCACGAGTCTGATCCGGTCAAGGTCACAGAACAAGCAAGTGACCGCAGTGGGATTGGGACCCAGTGCTCCGGGCTCTGCACGATGCCGTCACGGTTCCTCCCGTTTCATACATGAAAGGTCTAAACTTAACTTGAGAGACGGAGTTAGAAGAGTGAGGCCTCAATCCGGGTTCCGTGGGCACCAGCGTCGTGCTGCACACATGCTCCAGGTCACCCCCACCGCTTGGGCTTCTCTCTTCTGACATCTCCAGCGTGTGGCCGCGAACGCTTGACGGTGTCTCTGACTCCACAGGGCGGTATTTGAAAGGAGGTCAGAGCAGGGCGTGGAAATGGTTGGTCTGGACGCGGGAAAGAAAACCAACCTTCCTCTGCAGAGCGCGATGAGCCGGGATTAATTCCGTTAAGACGGCAAGACACGCAGCGTGGCGCCCTCAGGAGCGATTATGCCTACATCGTTGGTGTGATTTAAGGGAAGGCGGTAAATTGGATTTTTTTATGTGTGTAACATATTATGAAAAAATGTACAGAAAAGGAAAATTTCACTGAGTTTTTTATTTTTTCACTCCCACGAGCAATTCTCTTTTTAGCAGCGACTAGAGCAAGCTAAACATTTATTTATATCTTCTCACTGTTCCATTTGGTCTCGTCACCATCTCTTGGTGGAATACAACGGGGTTTCTCACTGAGAGGGTCGTTGTTGAAGTACAAAGCGAACGGCAGAGATTAAACGCTTGTCCACACGCGTCCACACGCGTCCACACGCGTCCACACACACACCCCGAGCTGTCACTCCGCACTTCACGGCGATTGTTGAAGGAGCCTCATACCGGGAAGCCCGGCCCAGGCCCTACGCCGTTACCTCTTCTCTGTGAAACTTTGGGCAACTCACGCACTCTCTGAAGACTCACGTTCAGAATCACGCGACACTCGAGGAGGAGAATGCATCTGAAGTAAGAGTCCACTTCTTGAAACATCGCGTTCATTTGCTCCTGGTCCATCCAGGTCAGCCCCTCTCGCGTGCAGGCCTTGAACCCGGCGCTGGGGACACAGCAGCGAGCGAATCAGCAAGCACAGGCCCACGAGGGTTGCATTCTCGGGGGGCGGGAGACAGAAAACCCCAAGACACACTCTGAGAGTAGCCACGGAAATAATGGGGCGAGCGGAGAGGATGGCAAAGGAGCAATTTTAAGCAGGATGATTGGAAGGCTGCGGCGGGGAGGGTAGGTTGAACCAACGTCATCATGCTTATCAGAGTGACCCTGGCGTCCCCACTGATGTGTCCTATCTGCAAGTCCCTGTGCGTGGACCCCCGGGGGGGGGGGCGTTCACCGCCTCCTGCACTCCCAGTGGTCCCCCGCAGCCTGCGGCTCTGCAAATAACTCGATATCCGGGAATGCCCCCCCCCCCATCCTACACACCTGGTTCCCTGTGACTCTGTGACGCGGCAGGCGTCCAGGTCATGATAATGGCACGATCAAAATAAACATAAAAGGCAGATCTACTCCTTTTTTAGAAAAAAAAAAAAGTGCTTTCTGTGGGATGGAGTGTCCACAGTGCACTTCCTCAAAGGGACGGCGTCACTTGCCCCCCATGGCAGGGTCCCGTGGAGCAGGTGTCACACGCACAGGAGCAGGCGCCGGTGCCTCCCGCTGCTGTCCTCCAAGCAGCGCCTTCATCCAGGTCCTTCTGCGACGCTGACTCCGCTCAGCTCGTCCCGCGTTTCTTTCTCGCCGTGGCTCTCTTTCTGCCTTTGCCCCTTCGTGTTCACCTTGTCTCCGGTGCCTCCGTCTGGTCCTCTCCCCTGTGGTCAGCCCGTGGCCCCGCACGCTCCCTGGAGAGGGGGAGGCCTTCCAGCGGCCGGGGAGCCTCTCAACGACGCCCGCCAGGCACCTCTGCAGGTCTCTCCCCGGGCGCCCGGACGGCGCCCCACAGCTCGGCTCAAACCTCCAGCGGCAAAGAAGGGCCCGGCTCTGGGGCCCCAGGTGCCTCGACCTCTCCGAACCTGCTTCCTCCACGAAACAAGCTGTATCGCCTGCCTAAATGTGTGTGTGTTCCACACATGTGTTCCACGGCGCCGCGACTGCTGTGTGGCCATCCCGGGGATGCTCTGCAGCTCTTGAGCACGTCGTCCTGAGCGTGATGCTCATCTCATTTCCCGTCCCAGCAAGTGCATCAATAGCGCTGTTTTAAGTGCACGGCGTCCTGCAGGCCCTAAGAGGCAGGTGTCATCACCTGGCTCGCCACTGTCCCGCCGCTTTCCTCTCTGAGCCCGACCCCCCTTCTGTCCTCCCCGGTGTCTCCTGGGGACTGAGCTTGCCCCTTTTCGGGGCCTTCGGGCTACTGATGCAGCAGGTGCTTCCTCTGCCACCTAAAGCCCCTTGCCTGGGCCTGGGCTGGCGTCCACCTGGGTGCTGTCCTTGCCCCCGGGTGCTCCAAGTGCCCGGCCCGGGTGGGGGCCCCCCTTCCCTGCACCATGCGGCCCCTGACCACCGCCGCCGCCCGCGCTTCCTTCGTTGACATTCTTGCAGAACGTCGTGCACGGTGGCCCCGGTCGGCCGCGGCTCTTCCCGTTGCCCGGCCCATCCTACCTGCTTCCATGCGGACGATGCCCTGCTCCCGGTTCACCTGGGAGCGCGGGAAGCCCCCCAGCGATGTGGACGCTGCCCAAACAGACCCCAACGCAGAAACTCGAGAAAATTACCGACAGATGACGGCTTCCGTCTGCCAGCACTTTCGATGCCAGCCAGCTGGGGGCTTTTGTGTTTGGGTTTGTTCTGTGCGCGTGTGTGTTTCTGTGGGGTTTGTTGGTACCGGAGCAGGCTGTGATTTGCAGCGAGCCTCGAGGATGGGGACGGGCCGGGGGGCTCACCCAGCGATCGGGCCTGGCCAGCCAGGGCGCACACGCGCCACATTTGCCGGGATAGACAACGACCAAGAAAGCAGGGGGATCTTTTGTCTCCCCTTCTCTTACCTTAATAACCCGGGGCAGATTTAATACAAGCCTGAGTCACGTACCAGGATAGAAAAAAAAAATAAGGCTGCAAGTTTCTAGTCACCCAGGCTTCTAGGTATTTTGAAATCCCAAGGTTATGGAGCGACCTGCCCTCTGAGCCGGATGCAGAAGCCAACAGCTGCATCTCCGCCCTGCTTCTGCGACCCGACTTCCCCACCTACGTGTTATGGATCCCCCAAAGGATTCCTGCTTCTGTGAGGGCCCCTAAGCCGCGATCCCGTAAAATCAAAATGATGAGATGGAAAACCGGGGAGAGCCCCGCCGAGTACCAACCGCGGCACCTGGCGAGTCGCTAAGCCCGCTGCCCCCACGGGCTCCAGGCCTGCGCGGTCCCTGCCCACCTTCCACCCTAGGGAGACTCTGACTTTTCTTTTTTTCTTTTCTTTTCTTTTCTTTTCTTTTCTTTTCTTTTCTTTTCTTTTCTTTTCTTTTCTTTTCTTTTCTCTTTTCTTTTCTTTCTTTTCTTTTCTTTTTTTCCTTTTCTTTCTTTTCTTTTCTTTTCTTTTTTTTTCTTTTTTTCTTTCTTTTCTTTTCTTTTCTTTTCTTTTCTTTTCTTTTCTTTTTTTCTTTTCTTTTCTTTTCTTGTCTTTTCTTTCTTCTTTTCTTTTTAAAAGAATTAACTCCACTGCTATTTCAACAGCTCTACTATAGTTTCTCTACCTTATCCCAGGTCCTTCCTTGGGATGCATTTTTAAACTGTTTCCAAAAAGCTCAGTCTCCTGTGAAGCATGAAGTTTTGGAGATTTAGGCCAGTTTCATTATCTTTATTGATGTTGGCTGAACGGTGTATTCTGGTAATAATGTGGATTTACATTTAACTGGTCAGCTTTTATTTCAACCCTATGGAGTTTGGAAAGAGCCCTAGAAACCAAGAAACCAAACCTCTCAAGCCTGGCAAGTTCCTCTACTATCATTTTCTCATCTGTCAGCAGGGCTCCGCCTCGGGCCACACAGGTTCCGTACAGCACAGCTTCACTGTTGAGCAAAGAAAGGCAGCCCACCTACCATCGGACGAGGGGTGGGCAAATTAAATGGCCTTCAAAATCCCTTTGAGCTAAAATTTAATCATTATGTCAATGTAGAACTCCCAACTTTTCTCCAATTTTCCTCCCATTGGCTTTTAAGATACCATTTTGCCAATTATTTTTTTAATAATAAATTTATTTTTTATTGGTGTTCAATTTGCCAACATACAGAATAACACCCAGTGCTCATCCCATCAAGTGCCCCCCTCAGTGCCCTTCACCCAGTCACCCCCAGCCCCCGCCCACCTCCCTTTCCACCACCCCAAGTTCGTGTCCCAGAGTTAGGAGTCTCTCATGTGCTGTCTCCCTTTCTATTTCCCATTATTTTTTCTCCTTTCCCCTTTATTCCCTTTCACTATTTTTTATATTCCCCAAATGAATGAGACCATATAATGACTGTCCTTCTCCAACTGACTTATTTCACTCAACATCATACCCTCCAGTTCCATCCACGTCGAAGCAAATGGTGGGTATTTGTCATTTTTAACTTTGCCAATTATTTTTAACATGTGTTTTGGACTAAATTTGGTTTACACATATTTTGAGTTTAAGTTCGCGTGCTACTTTTAAGAAAATGAAATAGTAAATATAAAGAAAATGTAGTGATTTTTAGAACTTTACGAACCCCGCAAAAATCAAAATCCTGTAACTCACGTGACATGCCATAGAGACAACCTACCCAGTGATTTAAACTGAGATTGCTAACAGATTTAAAGAGATTACTAGACGTCAAATACGGTTGCTTCCCGGGACGCCTCGGTGGCTCAGTGGTTGACCATCTGCCTTCGCCTGCTTCTCCCTCTGCCCGTGTCTCTGCCTCTCTCTCTGTGTTCCTCATGAGTAAATAAATACAATCTTTTAAAAAAAAATACAGTTGCTTTCCGTTGTAATTCATATGGAATATTCTTAGGGCTTAGACATCACCATAAATCCCGTGTGCTCGGGAGTGACCTTCCCTACAAGGATCATTGGCCTTGGAACCCAAGTAAGGGAGTTTATTTAGAAACCCTTGATGAAACGATTCTCCCTGTTAAGTGAGCCTAATAGTGTTAGAATCCAGCTCTTTTCCTGTAGGTAGTAGTATATTTATATCAAGCCACTATATTTCGTACCCAACCAAAAAGGACACAGAGAAGCTTCAAAGTTTATTCAAACCATGTTGACTGACATCAAGTAGCTTTTCCTTTCTTTGTAATTTCCAGATCAACGGTATCTTGCCGTGCACTGTGCCAGGAAAGCTACAAACCCCCCGAAGCGTAGCTTTTCCTGCTATAAATTAAGCCCGTTTCCTTATTAGTATCAACCAAATGCTTAATTATCACTCTCCTCTTCCACACACCCTTCACAGGATGCAAGACTCTTCGCTCTTCCCATTCTTTTCTATCTCCAGAAAAGGACATTGTTTTATTTTTTATTATTTTTTAAAATGAAGTTCGATTTGCCAACACATAGTATCACACCCAGTGTTCATCCCATCAAGTGCCCTCCATGCCTATCACCCAGTTACCCCATCTCCCCCGCTACTTCCCCTTCTGCAACCCTTTGTTTCTTCCCCAGAGTTAGGAGTCTCTCGTGGTTTGTTTTCTTCTCTAATTTTCCCCACTCAGTTCCCCTCCTTTCCCTTATAGACAAACCCTTTCATTATTTCTTATATTCCCCATATTAGAGAGACCATATGATGATTGAAAGACATTGTTTTTTTTTTAAAGATTTATTTATTTATTTATGATAGAGAGAGAGAGAGAGAGAGAGAGAGAGAGAGAGAGAGAGAGAGAGGCAGAGACACAGGAAGAGGGAGAAGCAGGCTGCATGCTGGGAGCCTGACATGGGACTTGATCCTAGGACTCCAGGATCACACCCTGGGCCAAAGGCAGGCACCAAACCGCTGAGCCACCCAGGGATCCCCGAAAGACATTGTTTTCAAACACCCACCTTTTTCATCACTCCTCCAAAATCTGCACTGAATTTAAAAATGAGGTTGAGTATCTCTGTGATGTCTGACTGCACCCGTACCAGGCACTGCTCAGGATACCGTAGTTATACACAGTATCACCTCATTTAGTCCCCACACCAACTCTAAGAGGTAGTTCTGTTGGTCTCATTTTACGGGTGAGAGACCTGAGCCACAGAGAGGTTGAGGAGACGGCCCAACGTCGCACTATTGGAGTCAGCAGAGCAGAACCTGTGCTCCTAACCCCTGTTCTGACTCCTCTACGCTGAGCTTGCTGGTTTGGCGGCCAGCTTTCTGAACACTGAGGATCACATGCACTGAAGTGCCTCCAGAACACCCTTCTGGCGAGTAGTTACTGCAAGTCTAAAACTAGTTTGCTAATGGAACACACTCAAGTCATCAGAGAAACAGATTATGCTCTAACCATGTCTAGTCCAGTGCCCTCCCTCCCAGGCTGCTCCCACCCTCCTTTTTTGTCTGTTTTGCAATGGGACTTTTGACATTCAACGCCTTCCTGTCGAATACACTGAATTTCACTTTAATTGCCAGATACTGTCTGTGCAGTGTTTAAAAATGAACCAAAAATGTAGAGATTACGACATAGAAAACTGTAGAAAAATTTAGACTAGTACCGGCAGTTAAAAATGATAAAATGAAAAATATAAAAATGACATGTTGTTCTGAATTTTGCACAAGACAGGCTAAAAATCTTCCATCGGACCAATTTTCTACATGCCATGTTCATGTTAACCACCCCGTGGTATAAGTGCGTATTTTCAGGTAACTGGGGCAAAACCGTAACTTCAAAGCAATGGAAATAAAAGCAAAGTGAAACCATAGAAGGCTAAATAAAGCCCCAATTTCCAATAAATCTAAACTTCAGTCTTTAATCTACTAAGGAGTGCCCTTGGCCTTTCAACTGAAATTCAGTGCACACCACTGACCTCTCCGTGTCACTGGTGTGCTTTCTTTGGCTCCCTTCTCCTCTATCTGTTGACCGGGTTTCCACTCAAGTGCCATAGATGTTCTTGCAAAGGCCACTAAAGATCACGGTCTTTATCGCAGCTAATCTTTTCCCAAGGCAAATAGTATTCAGGGTGAAAAGAAAGCTCCTGGCTAATTTATGTTCCTTAGAAAACCAAAACAGATAAAGGAATCGCCTTCAAAAATCACCACCACACTGTAATATAATCAGGAACTCGGTAAACTCAACAATAGAAGGAAGTCGAATAGGCTGACCTTTCCCAAGTTGTTTTAAAACTGACATGTGAGTGGAAGTTACTGGTGTGGTTTTGTTGCAGCTTCTGTTTTCCTAAGGAATTTGGAATCTAAGCAGGGAAGTAGCCTGTTCTTTAAACTAGGAGTAGAACAAGAAAGAACACACCCATCCTTGGGGGGAGGGGGGGAGGCGGGGAGGACTATTCTAGCTGGGATCCAACTCCCAAAAGACACAAATAAATTCATCAACCGGCAACTTAAACAAGAAGTATTATTTATCTCTTAACAATTGACCTGGGCTGTTCCAAACGTTGGTAGAGCTCCAAGGGAACAAGGATGCAAAGGGAGTATTGGAATGCCCTGAGTAGAAAGATGGTCTCTTCTCTCAAGAAGTTCATAGCCTCATTCAACATTGTCGTCTTTTAAACATGTTTGGAAGTATTTAATTTTTTTTTTTTTTGCTTCACCACTTGTCATTTTTTTAAAGTTATTTCTGTAGTGTGGACATAAATTATGATTCTTGAATTCTCTCACACGGTCCCCAAAGATTGTGTGTGTTGTGCATGTGCCGTCTTTTTATATAAATACTTAACAGATTACCAAGAAGTAGGGGCCGTTGGTAAGCGAAATGGTATTTTTTTTTTTTTTGGTATTTTTTTTTTTAACTGGGTTTATAAAATATGGTTACTAGAACCATGTCCTGGTGTGGTAAGTGGACTTACCCAATTTATACTCACCAGTCAAAAAGTAATGCCCCCAAGGGAAACATGGATGCTACATTTCTAGCAACCACCAGTAGAAGCAGAAGCCAATGGTCATTTATTCCCTGGACGGAGCCCTCATCCGGGACTGTGCTGTGTTTGGAATCTTCAACCTCAAACCCGTCATCAAAGTACCCTCTAGTTGTCTAGCTTTATTGCCCTTGCTTCCATTACTACCCCCAGAGTCTTCGTGCATCCTGCTGATTCCTCATCATCTCCCACTGCTTCTGGTTTCCTGACCAGTATTGCGTGGTCCATAGCCTTAAACCTCTCACCCCACGTTCCACATTTTTTCGTCCTTCTCCCACACCGTCCTGTCCATCCGTGATCTCAGATCAGTTCATCATCTGTTTTTTTTTTTCATCCTCTGTTTTTATCTGTATCTGAGTTGGCAAAGAAAAATGTCATTGTGTTGAGGGCGGCGTTGCAAACTCTTATTTTTCAACCTATTATGCTAGTTCTTACTTCTCTTACTCATTTGCTACAAAAATGCTGCCAGACTTTTCATTCCCTTGAAGCCTTCCTTCTTAGCCCCCAGAAACTTACATCAAGGTATGACCTTGTCTCATCTTTCACATAAAAAGTAGAAGTCATCAGACTTGACCGCTCTTGATTTCTCTTCACTGTAGCTCACCAATATTTGCAGCCTTTTTGTTTTGTTTTGTTTTAAGATTTATTTATTTATTTGAGAGAGAGAGAGAGAGAGCATGAGCAGAGGGAGGGACAGAGGGTGAGGCAGGGAGAAAGAATCCCAAGCAGACCCCCTGCTAAGCGCAGAACCCAATGTGGGGCTGGATCTCAGGACCCCAGATCATGACCTGAGTTGAAACCAGGAGTCAGAGGCTCAACCGACTGAGCCGCCCCTTGCAGGCTATCTTTTCACTCTTCAAGCCCTAGTATAAAGGCCACCTTGGGTCATTCTCTCCCCATGCAGGTAGTCAGTCCTCTTCTGAGCTTCCATCACATGATGAATATAATCACCGTCAAAAATGACACTTTCTAGGGATAGATTTCAAATTTCCTGCTCTCTACTAAATACGTTTTCATTTTTAGCTCAGAAAAATGTAGCCTGTAATGCTTATACTATTTACAGGTCAACTTTTTAAAATAGGTGATACATTCACACCGTACGAAAGGTACAAAGAGAAGTCAGTGAACATTTTTTCACTTCTGGAACTACATATACCCTTTTTGTGTGTGTGTGTGTATTCTCTAAAGATAATCTTGGGCACATGTAAGCAATTAAATATATGCGCCCCCACCCACACTTGTACACATAGATCGGATCATTATATACACCCATCACTTAACAACGGACACCAGAAATTATCCCGACTCAGTCTATAAAGCATTCCCTCTCCCTATTTTACAGATGCATAGTTGGGTAGATTCCAACACTTGATCTTAGCCGAAAGGCCGAGAAGCGATAGTTGGGTAGATTACACATGGTCACAGATTCTTTGTCACTCTTCTCCTTGAAGCGATGGAGTCTATTTTCCTCACCTTGTACCTGGGCTGCCCGTGGGACTTGTCAATTGGATGAGGTAGGAATGATGCTGTATGACTTCTGAGGCAGGGCCTCAAGCGATCCTCAGCTTTCTGTCCTGGGAACACGCCCTCTTGGAAGCCAGCCATCGCGCTGGGGGAAACCGAGCTGTGAGGAGAGGCCACGTGGATGAGAGCTCATGCTCACGCACCATGGTCGACCGTCCCAGCTGATTCTCCATCCGACGGCCTGGACCAACCACCAGCCATGTGGGTGAGCCATCTGGACATCCCAGCCTAGCCGAGTTTCCAGATAACTGCATCCCCACACAACATCACCCAGAACCCAGCTAAGGCCAGTCGCCCGCAGACTTTTGAGAAAGGGTCAATAATTGTTCATTGTTTTAAGCCCCTGTGTTCGGGTGGCTTATGCATAGCAATAAATAACCAAAAGCCCCGAGCAGTCCGTCACACGGCTGTACTCTGTATAATCCATCCACCGTTGATGGACTTTCAGGTTGTCTTTTCTTTGCTCCTCTTTGGTCATTACTGATAATGCTGCAGCTAATGGCCATATATACGCGCCATTTTGCTCGTGTGAGTGTATCGGTGGGATGAGTTCCTAAAGGTCAAATTGCTGGATACAAGAGGAGATGCATTCAGTCTTGAGAGATGTTTCAAAATTGTTATCTGCACAGATTTTACTAACTTCCACCTTCTGTCAATAATATGTGAAAGCCACTGTTCTCCCAAACCCTTACTACCACTGTTATCAGGCTCTTTGATTTTTGTTATCTAATAAGCAGAAAAATGATGTAATTTATATCTGTAGTTCCATTCTTATAAATGAAATTGAACTTATTGTAGTATATTTTAGAGCCATTTATATTTTCTCTTAAGTGACCAGTCCCTGTCCCTTGCTCAGACTCCACTGGGATGCTGGTTTTTCAATTAACTTCTAAAAACTCTTCTGGAGGGATCCCTGGGTGGCACAGCGGTTTGGCGCCTGCCTTTGGCCGGGGGTGCGATCCTGGAGACCCGGGATCGAGTCCCACATTGGGCTCCCAGTGCATGGAGCCTGCTTCTCCCTCTGCCTGTGTCTCTGCCTCTCTCTCTCTGTGACTATCATGAATAAATAAATAAAATCTTAAAAAAAAATAAAAACTCTTCTGGATATTAACCTTTTATTTATAGTATAAGCAGTAAAGAGTGCCTGGCTGGCTTGGTTGGGAGAGCATGTAACTTTTGATCTCGGGATCGTGAGTTCAAGTCCCATGTTGTGTATAGAGCTTACTTGAAAAAAATAAATTGAATAAATATAAGCAGTAAATATTTTCCCCCAGTTTGTCACCTTTCTTTTGATCTCGCTTAGACTTATGTGGTCAACTTTATCACAGTGGAGTAGGGTTTTTTCCCATTCTGATAGTTAGAAATGCTGCCTTAGACTCTTCTAGTACTTCTTTTTCATATTTTTATTTTAATTGTTTTTAGCATTTAAATCTTCTCTAAGATATGGATCTACTACTTTATTTTTTTCTTTCCAGATGGCTTTCGGTTGTATTTCACAATCTATTTACAAGTCTTGCTTGTAGCCCTCATACTCCTTAAGGACAGGAAACCTGTTTCTTTAATGACTTAATCCTGAAAACCTAGCATAACAGCTCGTACGTAGAAGACTCTCAGTAACATTGATAGCCATTTGAGAGAAACTCTGGTTCTGCACCAAATTCCACAGACTTTCCACTCTTTCTGACATCATCTGGGAGGATTTTGTTGAGAAAGAACAAGAAAGCTTCCTTTTGAACACCCATGCTGGAAACCCTGGGACGTAAGTCTGGGTGATACGGGAATACTTTTGAGTCTCTCTGTTTTCTGGCTGTGTTTACTCTGCTCCAGGTGTGACTGCTATTTCTTGCAATGCTAATCAATTAATACTACAAATGTCAAACAGGTATTTATCACCCTGCACACAGAGACCTCTACCAGAGGTCTGGAATGCGGGTGGGTGGGTAGATCCTTTAACCTTATCTAACCTCTATACGATAATTAATTTTAATTGCTTTTCACACTGGTTACACGATCTCCTAACTTCTTGGTGGTGGTCGGACTCTGTACACACACTGACTTAGAAAAGGAAAAACAAACAAACAAACATACAAAAAACCCCTGATATGAAAGTCTTAAAAAACAGATGTGAAGTATGTTTTAAACATTCTGGAAGCAAATATAAAACTTGCTTAAAACAAAGGAAACTTGTTGCTTTCATTGCTTGCTTGGGGTCCTGCCTCTATTCTCCCAAGGAACGTCACTGCCTGAAACTCTATTCCTCAACAGACACTGGCTGCTTCTATAAATCACCTTCAGATTTATCTAGTGATCAAAACTTTGCCCCGTGGTGGCGGCTCTAAGTCTGGTATTCCAGGTGAATAACATTTTTAGTGTTTCTTTGTAATCCCTCAGACTAGGGGAATATATGTAGGCAGGCACGTGTGCAGGCAAACAGAGTCTATCTTGCTTCTTCTCATTCCTGTGTGCTTCAGTCCAAAGAGGAGGTGTTTTAGGAATCAACGTACAGTGCGAAACTTAAAAAAAAAAACAACCACCCTGAAATATTACTTGGGATGAGCCATGGTTGAGAGGAACCGAAAAGGATGACATGAGGTCATTCTTTTTTTTCCAAGTATGGCCACTTCCCTGTTAATAGAAATATTACATATAATGATTAATACATTTATTTAATCCCCCTCAAATGAATCAGGTACCCCCTTTCCCTGGGTGAACTGTGTTTACACACTGGCTTTCCCTTGTGTTTCTCAAAAACACTGCAATACAGACATTCTCCCGCGGGGGTTACGTTTAGTTGGTATATTTCACCAACCAAAATGTTGGTTGCTGGTTTTTATGCTAAATGTACACATTTTTCACGTAGTGGCTGACCGTATTAAAAGTATATATATATATCTTTATATTTAAATACATATGGCTTAATGACACTTCTTCAATATGCTAGCCTTGTAGCAGATTATATTTATTCAGAAAATAGGACGCCATTGATTTGAAATGATCTCTAGTGAAGCTTGTTAAAGTACAACACATCCGTTTGGAGAACTGTAATCCTCTCCACCCCTATGCCACTGCCCCTACCTCAGCCAGCAAAAAAGAAAAAAAAAAAAAAAAAAAGGAATTCTTACAAAGGGAAATAAAGCAGAGTAGATTCCCAATAGTGTAACGCCTTAAGAAGATAATAAAAACAGGAGCTGATGTGTCCATCTCAAATGGTTTCACTTGATTGTGTCTCAGTGATTTTTGGATCTTGATCATTTATATAGCTAAAATATACCATTAAATGAATAACATTGGGGCTCCTGGGTGGCTTTGATCTTGAGTGTCTGCCTTTGGCTCAGGGCGTAATCCGGGGTCCTGGGATCGAGTCCTCCATCGGGCTCCCCGCAGGGAGCATGCCTCTCCCTCTGCCTTTTTCCCCTGCTTGTGATAGCTCAGTCTCTCAGGTCAACAAATAAAATAAAAGAAATAATAACACAATATTCTATAATAAAAACCAACAGTACTTACCGTATTACTCGATCGTATGTATTTATATCCAAATGCACCCACTTATACAATATTGGGGCATAATAGCTCCAGGTTATTTGAAAACATTGCTTGATAAGGAGCAATGAAGACAGAGGATTTGGCAGGTCTTCCATTCCTTCCCCTCCCCCTGCCTTGTGATCCCCCCCAAATTGTTTATTCATACTTTCAATTCGAAGTTTTCTTTTAATCAGGAACATTGCAAATGCAACACGTGCTGTAGTGATTTTGAGACGGGTAGAAATGTCTTTGACAGTTCTCCCACCGAGAGGTGGTGTCCCTGTCCTTCTTCCCTAGAAGACTGGGTTCCGTGACCGAGAAAAGTGGAGTGGAAGTGAGCGGTGCCAGTTTGTGAGACCGGGCCCTACGAGATTGGCAGCTTCCCCTTCCTGTCCCCTGGAACAGTGTCTTGAAGCTCCCGGGTGGGAGCAGCCAGTGGCCGGGCCCCAAGGCCGACTACCCTGAGACAGCCTTAGGGTGGGCGCAGGGAGGACCTGCTGGGCGGCCCCTCTTCCAGACACCCCAGCCCAGGCACCAGGACCAGGGTCAAGGGCCCATCTTAGGCCTTCCGATCCTATAGCCAACACCCCAGGAAGAAGACTGAAGATCTCCGACGTATGGGCCCAGTCTAGCTACCCCAGCGGCCTCCAGCTCTTCCAGCAACCCCAGCTGGCGGCCACCAACGTCACGCCTGGGAGACAAGCTGTCCCCGCCGGGTCTGCTCTAATCCCTGACCCGCAGAACCTTCATGGGTTTCACAGGTGTGTACATACATGTGCCTATCAAAGTGTGTCCTTTAACTGTGCGCGCCTTATTGTATGTCACTTATATGTCAATAAAGCTTTAAAAAAGAAAAAACAAATTATTGTTGTTTTATACCACTGAGTTTTCGGGTCCCTCATAATCTGACACTAAATAACCTGAATATGCATCTTTGGTATTTCATGTTTATTTTATCCTGCTATTTATAACAATCTTATTAAAATATAAAGCTGACATGGAAATTTAAAGGCTATACCGAGTATTGTTTTTTAATTATATTTGATTTGTCTTCATCTAATGTCTGTAATCAAGGCTATACGATAATTAAATGTATTTGGCATTTAAAAAAAATCACATTATAGGTTATTAGTGGTAGCATCGGCATTATTTCTGACTTGTGATTTTCCCACCAGAACAGACTCTAGGCATGCAGCATACTTTTATAGGAAATGTTTCAAAATTGCAGTCCTTTCCCTGCAACATATTAGGTGTTCAACAAAAGTTTGCTAAAATTAAAAACGAAGTATGGCAGGTTCTTAAATAGAAATCTGTCCTTTAAAAAGAAATCTTTATCTAAAACATCTTCATTCAAACATATTGCAAATGCTTACAGGGTACCAGCATAGGATCTAAGGTACATTACTCATTTTTGAACCAAAAAGTGCAGAAACCATGAAGTAAATAATCGCAACTATTCACTGACTACCTCTCAAATGCCAGGCACAACACTAGGTGCATTCACTGCAAGTAACTGGCATTCTTTTTATTCCCATTTTATACATGAGAACACTGAGGCTCAGCTCGATGAAGTAATGCACCTAATATTATAAAAAGTTTGCACGAGGTAGAGCCGGATCTTGACTCCAACACCCGAGTGCCTAATCACGACTTCTTTCTTGTACTTTCATTAGGCAAAAACATTATAATCACAAGTGTAAGATCTATAAAAGAACAAAAAAGAGAGAAGAGTCAGTCATCTCTACTCTGCCTGTTTCTTCTTTATCGTAGGTCAGACGTGCACGATGATTATTATTGTAACTACATGTTATGAGAAATTAATGAGTGGCAAAACCAAATTACAGATTTTCACACAGAGAATCTTGAGTGAAATCAACTTCTGGTCAAAATACCCTCCTTGAACCAAATTTAGAACCTTATTCAACCGTTGTTCTCTATGACCTTAGGAAGCATTTGGAAGACATAATATTTTCCAAGGACTTTAAGGAGCAAATAAGGGAGGTGAGAAAATTGAAAATAGAGGACTTTTGTTAAAAAATTTTTAATATTAAATAATAGCACCCATTCATATTTATGCCTGATTTTATAATATATTAGACATATATTTATATTAAATACATACCACTATAAAATATATTTATGTGCTTATAAAGTATATATCAAATCAGGCATAAATATGAATGTGTACACCATTATTAATTTTTATCTATAAATTTATTTATATATATGAAATATGTATTTATTACTTGTAATTATGCTTTGGATAACAAAATTAGAGTTCAGGACAGTGAGAAAGTAGGGATGAACAGCATGCTTTATGAACAACTAGTTTTAACAGGTCTTCTTGATCTAAACAAACAAACAAACAAAAAAAACCCTGCATTTCCTCAGTAAATATGCTTATTCTGTGTTTTAAGTCTCAAGGAGTTAGGGCAGAAATGCTTCACAAGAAATACTCTTCATTTGCTCTTAACCGTGACTGCTTTGTTACTGACTGTATATGAACTTCTTCTTGGTTTACTAAGCATTAGTAAGCGTGAAGAATGTTTGTGCTCTGTGTAAGAATGCTAAAAAAAAATGCAGCTTTTTTCTCAAGAGATTTGAATAATAACTTTCATTATTGTTCAGAGGAAACTCTGGTATTTGCATATTTTTGGTTAGTTTTCAATAAATTCATCATTGGAATTCTGATAAGTTTCAGCTCTGGACTGCATAGAATCTTAAATTTAGAAGCTACGTACCACTACATAAAAGACTTAAAATTCTCATTTAAGAAGTGTCAAAATTCTTAGCAATAACGAATCCTTTTAAAATATCAGGAAGCATATGAGAAAAGGAAAAATAGGCCATTCTTTGTACTATGGTAATCCAATTCATGAACTAGTTAGCACACTAAAGACAGAGGAAAATGACCCTTGTCGAGATAATTCATTTTTCTAGTTAATAATTAATATTTTATAATATACCCGACCGAGTCCGTAGGCTCCTTTTCCTTTACAATTTCACTGAGCATCTGCAAATCTTTTAAAATGTTATCTACGTCGAAGGATCTATTGCCTCATCCAATGCTTGCCAATTTTTTAAAAAACATTAGAAGAAGTAGCCCTAGTTGGTAGTTTGTTTAGAAAAGAACTCGACCTTACAGTCACTTAAATTTAACCTCTTGAGAACTTCTTCTTCATAAAAGCCGTGAATTAATCCTGCCATTGGAGCCTCTGGGCTATACAACGAGTATAATCTTTTCTTTAAAAATGACCAGTTTCACTGACACAGATACCAGGATAGAAGTTCTGGTATTTTGCTGGTGAACTTAGTAAATCCTGCTCACGCCTTGTTCTGTTTAGGGCCCGGCTTGCTCGAGCGCCAGCACGTACGTCTGTGGGACTGCGGATTGCTGAGTCTCCTCAAACTCATAAATTTCCAGACATTTTTCTTACTACATGTAAGGTGTTATGTTGATATGTTTTGATGACATTTAAATATGATTATACAGCGGTAATTAGAGGGTAAGAAAAAAATTGCAACGCCTCCCATTTCTTTGAAATTGTATAAACAGACGGCTTCTCGGCATGAAACCCCAACTGAAATGAGGGATGTGCCAGCATGCAAGTCTGTAAACCCATTTCATTTGAGTAAAATAAATATTGAGTTCCATCTATCTTTTAGCACTTTCTCAAGTAGCATCTTAATAAAATATAAACTGATTTCATTTATTGAATTCTATAGCTTTAAAGCATAATCTACCATGGGCCAATTTAAGCATCGCTTATATTACTTAAGGAAGTTTGATTTAATCAAACCAATACCATCATTGGTACCTTGGGAGGGCATTAGGGAACCAACTCATTATTCTGAAAATCAGTAAATAAAGGGAAAGAATTAAACATTTATCCTGACTTTCCATGAAGAAAGGACAACCGATGGACAACCAAAAGGTTGCTGAAGGAAACTTTCTCTTTATAGATATAACTGAACAAACAGGTGAAAAGGGAATGACAATTAGAATAACACCATTTGGCCACTTTATATTAATTAATGGATTTAAGCAAAAATCAATGGCTTTAAAGATCACAAAAAGAGAAATGATGAACATTGTATGCCTCCTGATAGAAACAGAACATCGCCTGTGATGTAGCCCTGTAAATCTGAATCTGATCAACCTCAACATCTATTGATCAACTTACAAAAACTACAAGAAACACAGGAAAGACAAAGTAATGTATTAAATGACAGCGTGGCGTGCAATCAGCAAAATCCATACTCTGGATACTAATGAACAAATAACTCGGTTTCTTGTACAAGTAAATTGCAAGGGAAAGTAGAGATGGATAAATTCAGATATAACATTATGTAGTGTTTTTAGACGATTCCTTTTTTTTTTTTATGGTTTGTGTTCCAGAGATCTTTTTTTTATCAATTCATTAATGATTAAGATAGCCCTATAATCCACCTTTCTAATTTTTAAACTACCATTTCTCTGTTTTCTCAGGGAACAATAACAACAATAATAAAATTCTCAGGCTAGAAAGCAGTTTCTTTTCCATTGGAGGCAAGAGCAAAAGCAAGCCTGCAGAATTCTTTACATCCTCGGGTAGAGACCATCTTTCCCCTCCCACCAAGGAGTCCTGCAGTGGTTTCCTAGGGCTGCCCTAACAGAGTACCCCAGGCTGGGGGGCTTCAACAACAGCTATTTCTTTTCTCTGTTGTGGAGGCTGAAAATCCAAAATCAAGGTGCCGATTAGTGTCTTGGGAGGCCTGTGTCCTTGGCCGCTTTTTCATTGTGTCTTCACATGATCTTACCCCTCCATGGGCATGCACCCCTGGTGTCTCCAGTGTGCACAATCTATTTCTTCTTCAAAGGTCACTGGTCATGTTGGGTCCCCCTAACACCGTCTTTTGAACTTAGTGACCTCCTTAAAGAGCCTGTCTCCGAATACAGCCACATTCTCAAGTGCTGGGGGTTAGTGCCGCAACCCGACCCGGGGCAGGGGGAGGGCACACGGTTCGGCCTACACCAAGCCCAATCGGAATCTCACGTTTATCGATAACACCAACGCCGTATTAACTGCTTAAAATGGTTTGGAATTTAGAAAAAAAAAAAAAAAACCTTCCATGTTAGCTCAGAAGCTGGACCCCTGAAGCTCATGAAATTCATCCCGTAAGCCACACTTTGCCGAGTCTGTCCCCGACATGCCTCCTCCCTCCTGCACTCCCAGACGCTGGCTCTTCACACCTGTGCTCTCCAGTGTGGTAGCCGCATGTGACCAGAGGACACTGGAGATGTGACCGCTCCAAACCGAGGTGTGTGGTCAGTGTAAAATACACCGGATTCCACAGACTTGGTAAGAAAAAAAAAAGTGAAATATGTCACTAAGTTTGGTGTGGATTACATGTATAGGATCCTGGGGTTATTGGTTTCATGCTTGATCTTAGTGTTGTTTTTTTTTTTTTAAATGTGATTACTAAAAAAAGTTTAAAGTCACATGTGACTCTCATTCTATTTCTATTGGTTGGTGCTTTCCAAAATATGGGTATACCGTTTGACCTAAGGCTTGCTTTGAGAGCTTTCTTACACTGCCAGTTTGTAACTCCCCCAAGAATCCCCCCCCCTCCCGCCCCAGTACACAGGTATAGAATTGTAGCACCACATCCAGTCCCTTACATTTCAAACCTAAGGAACAGCGTCCCGCTTGTTAGGAAGACAGCCTGTGATGCTAACGTAACGGGTTCAAAGGAAATGTGTTGTATTGAAGTGTAAGTGACAGGTAGTCCTGCCGCCTCTCACCTTTCCCAGAAATGAGGGGAGTTGTAATTAACAGCAATTGACGAAGATACCTATTTTTCAATTACCAGTCCTACTTAAAAAAAGTCTTATATTCTAATTTTACCAAAACACTAGAACTGAGATCATTAGGATTCCTAGAAATTTTGCAGTAATTAGATACTTGCAACCGCTAGATCTTATGGGGTATTTTGCTCTTGTTTTAAAGTTGCTGTTGAGGGGCACCTGGCGGGCTCAGTCTGTAAAGCATGTGACTCTTGATCTTGGGGTTCTGAGTTCCAGCTCCAGGTTGGGTGGAGATTACTTAAAAATAAAATAAGAAAAAAGTTGCTGTTGTGCAGCTGAGAGGAACTGTAGATAGAAGTATCTTAGGGATCAGTTATTTCTCACTCTTTTCAGGTACATAAAATAAAACACAATATACATAAAAAAAATATATAGTATTGCTTTCCCATTTTTAAAATGGCACTGTTGGATGTAAAGGGTGCTGGGAACCTGAATCCCCAGCAAGGACTGGAATATCTATGGACTGAAAGCATTTTAAGATTCATGTTTGATACATCCTGCTTTAAGCGCTTTCATATGGCTGGGAAGTGGAAAGGGGAAAAAAATGCTCAAAATTGCACAGTGAATGATGAAAGGAAAGATAAAAGCTAGTAGCTCTGTCACTTAACCAATTACTTAATTTTGAAAGCAAACTTAACTATGTTAAACTACGGCCCCCCTTCCCAAAGTATGTGAATGCAAAAAGCACCTTTTCCCCAAATTTTTAATTGCAAAATTTTATTGTTTATATACATGAGAGGAATATGTAGACACACTGCATTCTTTCTCAAACATATTATCAAGACCTATCGGCACGATGTTTGTTGACTTGTTAACAGAGAACTCACCTTCAGTGGATATGGTTATATATCCTAAACATAATGTCAAGCATACCTTCCAAATCCCTTAAATGGAGTAATAGTTATACTTACCATCAACCCTTAAAATTTTAAGTTTTTCTCTAAAATTTGCATTTTAAAATTAAGTTTGTAAAAAATCCTATTTTAGCAAGCTTGATTATATCAACTGGTAAAACTTTATTTTACAAGCAATAGGAATTGAATCAAATGATTATTATAATCCAGAGGAAGTATCTTATAACCATAGCAATGCCATTATACATACTGCCGATACAGATTTAATAAACAATACTGAACTGTACAAGAGTTATTTATTTTTCCTTAATCTCAAAGCTATTGTTAGTAATACAAAAAAGCCATATTAACATTTTTCCATTAGAAAACAATGTGATGTACAAAACTTTGGATGAAAAGGTATATGTCAAATTTCATTTAATCGCTTGGTGGAAAATCCACCACTCCGTCAATACCACCCAAAGTGTTTTAGACAATTAAAATCAAAATAATGCATCTTAATTCCAGCTGTTAAAAACCAAAACCAAAACCAAAACCAAACAAAACACCCAAGCCTAGCAATATAATTGGCTACACAGTATTTTTGACTACTCACAAGTTAATTTTTTAAATCAATTTTTTTGAGTCCTCCCACATACTAGGCCCTGTACTTGGCCAAGCAGGCATTTGAGAAAAAGTTGGTGAGGTTGGAAAGACCCTATAAAGCAGTCCTTTGGTTACCAGATTTGACTTTGAACTTTCAAACATCCTTCAAGACCAACACACCCCAACTAAAAGTACATACTTTTCCAAATGCTATTTTTAGTAGTGGGGAGGGTATTTGGTAAGGAGAGGTCATGGACTATCATATACGACCTACTCTTCCAATTATTAGCACACGTCAAAAGCTAATGTACCTTTCTAAGGAGTTTAAGATTTGGCGCTCGGTTGTCACAAATGTGGTTCAGTCCCACCGTGAACCCTACACAAGGCGTGCTGCTCAAAAACAGCAGAGGTGTGCGTCAACTATTTTCCTTCGCCATTTCATGAAGTAATGGTACCTGATACACACCTTTACCTTCAAATTCAATCCAGTTTAGGATCCAGTGAAGAAAAAAAAAAAATAAATCCAGTTATGCGGTGGTAAGAGCAAAGGTGAAACTGGTAAGGATCATTACTACAGAAGGAAGCATCATTCTCTATCTTTTCCCTTTGAGTAACAAGAGACTAACACACTACTGATTAAAAAAAACAACAACCACTCGCAACTATCGAATTGAGGCAAGTACTAAAGGCCCATAAACTGACAACACTGCCCATTCACCACCATCACTTCTTTACATAAGCCTGTTTTCCTAAGGTATAACACAGAATCTAAGCAGTATTTGGAAATCAGCCAAGCACTAATCAATTACAATGGCAGGTAATACACCGTCAATTTCTGAAACACATTTGGCCGCTTTCGTGGCCCGTCTGCAGCTCGGATTAAATAGACTCTCGCTCAGGTTTCTGGACCGGCATGACCGAAAACGTACTTTACGAGATTTTCACATGACATTTAAATGGTCTTGGGGGGATTGGGGGCGGGGGGGAGTCACACCACTTTTGTATTAAATGGTTCATTCTGACATGCTATAGAACTACCATAAAAATAACTGTTGAATTTTTTAAATGAAAACTCAACGTCAATGCAGGTAAATGGTAACAGACACGGAAGGCTGGGACTCCTTCCTGCGTGTAATCTGACACTGCTCATTATGAATTTCAGAGTCTGGAAACTTCAGATTACAAACCACAAGAAAATTTACTCTTGATGGCATGCGAGATGTTCCTCAAAACTATCCTTGAGACCTAGAGGTCTCGGTACTTTATCAGAACATAAATAAACACAACAGATTTGTACATTTTATTCACATTTATTTTTCGCTTTTAGTGTGCTCACAGAAAATTAGAACACCTTAAGCAGGAGTTTAATAGCAATTTTTGTAAGCAAAGTTACATTCCATCTCTAAGTCAAATTGGTCAAAGCTTCTCCAGTATTTACAAAACATGATAGACAAGATGCTACACAAAACCATTGCATCTGAAGATTTTTTTTTTTTCCTTTATTCTCAAAGACGACTGGAAAAGAAAGCATTGTCTGCTGTAATCAAAAACATACCACAGTATAAACAGTAACCATTCCACTTATCACAGCTTGGTTGAGTTTAAAATTTGTGTTTAAAAGGTCCAAGATGACTGCAGTTTTACAAAAATGGGCAGGGTGGAGAGTTGCAAACTTCATGTGCTTCTGGATATCAAGATTTGTTTTTATACAATAGTCACAGTTAAAAACACCCTGCTGGTAATACATAATTACACTTTATTAAGGTCATAAACCAGCAATAAACAATAAAGCCTATACAACTTGTAGTTCTACTTAATCACTGACTGGTACAGCTAACATGAGATAAGTGAAAAGTTCCTATGGTTTAAATGAACTCCTAAGACTATGATCTTTTTTTTTTTTTCTTTAAATCTGGGTATTGGTGTTTTTTTTTTTCTTTTTCCTTTCCTTCTTAGTCAAGACTTGTAGTGTTGTAAACCTGCCTCACAAAATACATTGTAATAACTTTTCTTTAAAAAAAAAAAAAAAAAAAAAAAGACTAAGCCTTTACACCATCGCTTCTAGTGGTACATTGTTCTTGGCAATGTCACGCACCACTGGAGATTTCCCCTTCGTGGCCCCTATCACTTCATCTGATATCCCTTTTGACCCACCCATCTCCTTCATATATGGGCATGTCCATAGATTGACAAAGAAAGTTTACATTTTTGAATAAAGATGCAAAGTATGCAAAAAACATTAATACTGATGCAAAAAAAAAAAAAAACAATAAAAAATAAAAAAAAAAAAAACGAAAGAGACACACAAGGCGGAGGAAGGTGGCTTAAGCGCTCCTCGACCTGTTGGAATGGTGGTAACAGAATGATGTGAGATGGGATCTGTGGGGGGGGGAGGGGGAGGGGGAGGGAGGAGGGGGGAACAGAATTTGCTGCACTAAAAAAAAAAAAAAAAAAAAAGGTAAAATCAAAAAAAAAAAAAAAGACATCTTTAAAAATCAATCCCTGGTTGTAGACGAGTTCTCCAAAACCAGTACCTGGCACCACTCCAACAAACGAACGGGGGTGGGGGCGGGGGAGAAGAGTTCTCGGGTTGGCTCGGCGCTCGGCGCCTCTACTCGGCCGCCTCCGCCGGGGGGCCTTCCGGACTGCACTCGGGCTGGGGCTCCTGCGAGGACGCGGCCGCCGTGGCCGTGGCTGTGGCCGAGGCCGAGGCCGCCGCCGCCTCCTCCGCGGCCGAGGCCGAGGCCGCCGCCGCCTCCTGCTCGGGGCCCGCGGCCGGCGCCTCCGCGGCCTCCCCCGCGGCCTCCCCCGCGGCCTCCCCGGGCTCGGCGGCCTCCCCGGGCCCCGCGGCGGCGGGCGGCTGCTCGGGCGGGGCGGCCTCGCGGGGCGGGGCCTCCTGCGGGCCGCCGGCCGCCGCCTGCTCAGCCGCCCGGGGCTCGGCGGCCTCCGCGGCCTCCCCCGCCGCCTCCGCGGCCTCGGCCTGCACCTGCGCCTGCACCTGCGCCTGCACCTGCGCCTGCGCCTGCGCCTGCGCGCCCGGCTCGGCGGCCTCGTCCTTGCGGCCGTCGGCGGCCGCGCTCCCCGCCGCGTCGGCCTCCGCCTCGCCCGCCTCCTTCTTGTTCTTCTTGAAGGAGAAGCCGCTCAGCTTGAAGGACTTCTTGAAGGAGAAGCGCTTCTTTTTTTTTTTCGGGGTCTCCCCGCTGGGCGAGGGCGCGGCGCCGTCCTCCGCCTTGGGCGACGACGTGGACGACGCGGCGGACGCGGCCTCCCCCTCGGCGGCCGCGGGCGACCCCGGCGACCCCGGCTCGGCGGCCTCGGCCTCGGCCTCCCTGTCGGCGGGCGCGGCGGCGGCGGCGGGGGCCTCGGGGTCGGCGGGCGGCTCCTCCTGCTCGGCGGCCGGCGCCCCGCTCCCCGCGGCCGCGGGCTCCTCCTTGTCGGCGGCCGGGGCGCTGCCGTTGGCCTGCAGCTCCTCCTTGGCGCCCGGCTCGGCGGCCGCGGGGGACGCGTCCCCGTTCACCTTCACGTGGCCGTTCTCCTGCGGGCACACAAGGCGGCAGCGTCACTCGGCGGCCCGGGAGGCCCCGCGCCCCGCTGGGGGGGAGGGGGGCGTGCACCCAGCTCCAGGGAGGCCCTGCACCCTCCTGGGAGGCGGCCGTGCATCCTGCCCCGGGGAGGCCCTGCACCCCGCTGGGGGGGGGGGGGGCGTGCACCCTGCTGGGGGGTGAAGGCTGTGCACCCAGCTGGGGGACGGGGACGGAGCGTGCACTCTGCTGGGGGGGAAGGCCCTGCGCCCCGCTAGGAGGGAGGGGGGCATGCACCCTGCTGGGGAGTGGGGGGGCGTGCACCCAGCTCCAGGGAGGCCCTGCACCCTCCTGGGAGGGGACCGTGCATCCTGCCCGGGGGAGGCCCTGCTGGGGGGGGAGGCTGTGCACCCAGCTGGGGGGGGAAGGCCGTGCATCCCGCTCCAGGGAGGCCCTGCTGGGGGGTGAGGGGGGGTGCACCCTGCTGGGGGGGGAGGCTGTGCACCCAGCTGGGGGGGGGGAAGGCCGTGCATCCCGCTCCAGGGAGGCCCTGCTGGGGGGTGAGGGGGGGTGCACCCTGCTGGGGGGGGGGAGGCTGTGCACCCAGCTGGGGGGGGGAAGGCCGTGCATCCCGCTCCAGGGAGGCCCTGCTGGGGGGTGAGGGGGGCGTGCACCCTGCTGGGGGGGGGGAGGCTGTGCACCCTGCTGGGGGGGGAGGCTGTGCACCCAGCTGGGGGGGGCGTGCACCCTGCTGGGGGGGGGAAGGCCGTGCATCCCGCTCCAGGGAGGCCCTGCACCCTGCTGGGGTGGGGGAGAGGCCGTGCACCCTGCTCTGGGGGGAGCGTACACCCTGCTGGGGTGGGGGAGAGGCCGTGCACCCTGCTCCAGGGGGAGCGTGCACCCTGCTGGGGGGGTGTGGCTGTGCACCCCTCTCCGGAGAGAGGCTGTGCACCCCGCCCTGGGGTGGGGGGAGGTCCTGCACCCAGCTCCAGGGAAGCCCTGCACCCTGCCCCAGGAGGGAGGCCGTGCACCCCGCTCCGGGGAGGCTGTCACCCCGGCCCCAGGGAGGCCGTGCACCCCACTCCGGGGAGGTCCTGCACCCAGCTCCAGGGAGGCCGTGCACCCCGCTCCGGGGTGTGGGGGGAGACCGTGCACCCCGCCCGGGGGTGAGGGGGGAAACTGTGCACCCCGCCCCGGGGAGGCGGCGTCGCCTGCCCAGACGAGCACCCTCCGCGGAGCCGGGGCAGGGCCGGGGCGGCGCCCTGGAGGCGCGGCGGCAGCCGGGAGCGCCGGGCAGACGCCCTACGGTCCCACGGCGCCCGGGCCGCGCACGGGGAGCGGCGCATCGCCCACCGCAGCCCCCGCCTCCCGGGCTCCGCACGAACAAGAGCCACGTAACACACGATGCTCGGGGCGCCGTTAGGGCGCAGGCCCCGGGCCGGGCCGCGCGGTCCCCCGGGCCCCACGCCCTGGAGGGCGTCCAAACCCCGAGCCCCCGGGGGCGCCGCGCGCGGCCTCCAGCCAGCGGCCCGGCCTGCGCGCGCACGGCCCCCGCCCCGCAGGGCTCGGGGGCGCCAGGGGGCGCTGCGGCTCCACGGCGCGGGGCTGGGCGCGGGCGGGCGCGAGCGAGGGGCGGGGCCGCGGGGTCCCCCGCCCTGCCCAGCCCGGCCCTGCCCGCCGGCCGCGGCGCCCCCGGGCCCGGAGCGCGCAGCCCGGAGCCCGCAAACAAAGCTCGGGCGGCCCCGCGGCCTCCGGGTCCGCAGCCGCCCACGGGGCCGGGGCCGCGCCTGTCCCGGGGTCGGGCCTCGGCTTCCGCGCCCACCCCCCTCGGGTCGGCGGGGCCGGGCGCGCCACGGCGGCTCCTTCTGCACGTTCCACGGGTTCCGAGCCCTCGGCCGAGCTCGCCCGCCCACTGGGGCGGAGGAGGCGAAGCCACCGGCCTCCGCTCTAGGAAAAGAGGCGTGGTGGGCGCCCGGCGCCGGCGGAGCAGCCGCCCCTGGCCGGCCTCGCGCGCCCACCTGCCTACCCCGCGGAGCGGGGTGCACGGCCTCCCCCGGAGCTGCGGTCTCCCCCGAGCGGGGTGCACGGCCTCCCCCGGAGCTGCGGTCTCCCCCCAGGCGGGGTGCACGGTCTCCCCCCGAGCGGGGTGCACGGTCTCCCCCCGGAGCAGGGTCCACGGCCTCCCCCGGAGCTGCGGTCTCCCCCCTCGGGTCCCGGCGGCGCCGCGCGCACCAGCAGCCCCGGCCCGCCCCGGCCCGTGGGCACCGGCTCCGCAAGGACCCGCGGAGCCCTCCGTCCCCGGGGACGCCGTGCCCAGCCGGGTGGGCGCGGAAGGCAGGACGCAGGCCCGCGGGAAAGCCGCCCGGGGAGCCCCCGGCCCCGCGCTCCGGGAGCCGCGCGCCGCCCGGGCGCACGATGACCGCCCCCCGCGGCCCCCGGCCTGGCAGCCCCGCGGCACCACCCGGCCACGTCGGGCGCGACCCAGCCCCGAGCGCAGACGCGGGAGCCGGCCCGACACCTCTGTGCCCACCGAGCGCACACGCGCCCCGGCCGGGGGGGCAGCCCCCAGCCCCCAGCCCGTCACGCTCCAAGCCCCGATCACGCCGTTTTAGACCCTTGGCACTTCTCCGCTCGCGGCTGCACGACCCTTCGCCGGGGTCGCCGGCCCCGCTCCTCCGCCCCCGCCGCCCCCCGGACGCGCTGACAGTCGGGCGGCCGCCTGCAGCCAACTTTCCCGGCCGAGCGCGGCCGCGCGCCTCCCTCCGCCGAAGGCGCCCCGGGCGCGACCCCGGGAGGGGGGAGAAGCGTCGGGGCCGGGCGGGGACGCCGGGGACGGCCGCCCGCATCCCAGGTAGACGTTACCTGGCCGTTCGCTTTGGAGGGCGACGAGGCCACGGCCGCGTCCCCGGGCCTCTCGGCGGCGGCCTCTCCCTTGGCGGCGGTCTTGGAGAACTGGGCGCCCATGCTGGCTCCTCCAACAAAGAAACTCAACAGATCCACGGGGGGAAACAAAGAGCCTCCGGCTGGTGCGACGACGGGGCGAGCGGCGGCGGCAGCGGCGGCGGCAGCGGCGCACACACCGGAGGGAGGGAGGGGGGAGTGGGGGTGGCGGAGAGGACAGGACAGAACCGGCTAAATACACTCCGGGTAAAAAAACCTGAAGTCCGAGAGCTAAAAAAGCAGCAGCGCAGGAGGGAGGGAGGAAAAAAAAAAAAAAAAAAAAAAAGGGGGAGGAAGAGAGTCGAGCACGGAAAAAGGAGCCCAAGTGTAGCCTTTCTTTAGAAAAAAAAAAAAAAAAAGAAGTAATAAAAAAAAAAAATCCCAGATTTGTAGCCGCGCTGTAGACAAGAGGAAAATGGAGAAATCTCCCTGGTTGCTAATAAGATGCGGGGTCCAACGCCCAAGTGCACAGATGAATGGGCTCGCGGGCGCTGACGCGGCCCCCGCGCGCGCCGGCCAATCCGCGCGCCGCACACAAAGCAGGGGGCGGGGCCTGCGCGCCCGGCGAACAATGGAGCCGCGCTTTGCAAAAGGTTTGAAAATCGGCCCTCGGACCCAGAATTAACGTCCCCCAGATAAATAAATCGATTAAAAAAATGCATGCCTCTCGCCTCCCTCTGCTTGGAAATGAGGATGCATCCCTTGGTTGGCTTGCTTTGTTGGGAATTAATTAACGCGGGGGGAGGGGGAGGAGGATGGGGAGGAGGATGGGGAGGAGGATGGGGAGGAGGATGGGGAGGAGGAGGAGGGGGTGCTTGCGGACGGGGGCGGAGAAAGCGTTAACTTGACTCGCTTTGACTCCTGTCGGTCTATATCCGCGTCTGGCTCCCCTCCCCCAGCCTCCCCGTGTGTTTACGTGCGTGTGTGTCTGTGTGTGCGCGTGTGCGTGTGCTGGGGACAATGGCTGGGATCCGTGCGCGGCGTGTTCCATGTCGGTTTCACGGATCCTGCACCGAGTTTGTGTTTTTTTTTTTTTTGCATGCGTGTATGTGTTTTTTTTTTTTTCTTTTTAACGGTCGCAAACGTGAAATCGGCTCCCCCCACCCCTTCCCCGCTGAAAGGCATTTAAACCACGAAGATCGAATTTCATCAAACGACATCTCGAGCTGGAATTAGGTCTGTAGGCCAGACGTGGAAGGTGCAAAGGCGGCGAGGAGCCCGAGCGCCCGCACCGAGTTGCCATCGCTGCATGTTGGCCTGCGCCGCTCCTCGACTCTCCTGACTCGCCCCCCACCCCCACCCACTCCGCCCCCGGCCATTCGCAGTTAGTGCCCCCCCCCCCCCCCGCGCCCACCACCGCCGCCGCCGCGGTGCACACTACAGAGTGAGGATCCTAACAGTCGGCGTCGCCTCCCCGCCCGGCCTGGCAGCGCGGCTCTGCCGAGACGGGGGCAGCCCGGAGCGCGGGGGATGCGCCGGTGTGATCCGCTCGCAGCCCGCCGCGGGGGGCCGCTTCTGCCCGCGTGTCCGTGTGCGTGTGCGTGTGCGTGTGCCCGGGCGGCCGAGCTCCCGGGGGCGGGCGGGCAGCCGCGAGGACGCCCCGTGGAGACGCGGCAAGCGGAGCCCCGGGCGCTGCAGGTCCGGCTCGGGGTGCGCACCGGCTCCCGGGGGGTGTGTGTGTGACCCGCGCCCCTCGCCACGCAAGTCCGCGGCGCTGCTTGTGCGCGACCAGGCGGCCAGAGCCGAGGCTGCAGCCTGCTGACCCCCCCCCGCCTGCGTCGTTGCTCCCCAAGTTTCCGCCCGTTGCCCCAGCAGACCCTGTCCCCGCTCGCACCGCGCGGCCCCTACTCGCCTGGGGAGGCGGGCAAGTGGGCAAGTGCCTGCGGCCGCGGGCTCGGGATTCTCACGCCGCTTTATTTTCTGCTTATTGTAGGGAAATGGGTCACACTTGGAGCGAAAAGAGACGGTTCGAGCCAATAACTCTTTGTTCAAGGACGGCTCTGCCGGTGGCGGCGCCGAGCCCGTGCTCCCGGCCCCCCGGGCCCCCCGGCCCCCCCGGCCCCCCCGGTCCCCCGGCCCCCGCCCTCCGGGGCCCACCCCGCGCGCGTGCTGCCCCGTGGGGACCCCGGACCCCGGCCCCGGACCCCGGCCCGCCCGCGCCGAGCCGCCCCGAGAAGCAGCTGCTGCTGCAAAGCCTCGTCCCCTGAGGCTGCGCCCCCCGCCCCGGCGCAGGCCCGCGCGCCCCGACCCGGGCTCCGAGCGCTGCCGGGCCTCGCGGCCGCGCCCCACCCTGCGTCCGGCCGCCCTTGCCGCTCCTTTGTTGCCCGACCGCCCTGCAGCTTTCCCCCCTTTTCTTTCCCCAACGCCTATTTGCCTGGTAGCGGCTGGTCTCCCTGGCAACGGCCACGGAAGATTCGGAGCCCGGGACCGGGGCGCGGGGGGGCGGGGACGCGGGGCCGAGCGGGCGAGACCGGGCCAGATGGCGGGGCGGGGGCGGGGCGGGGGGCGGCAGCTGCGGGGCCGCGGAGCCCGTGTGGGCGCGGGGAGCAGGCGGGGGGGGGGGCCGGGGGGTCTGCGGGACTGAGCTGGGGTCACCCACCTGGGGGCACCGCGGCCCGGGGAGCAGGCGGGGGGCGGGGGGTCTGCGGGACTGAGCTGGGGTCACCCACCTGGGGGCACCGCGGCCCGTGGAGCAGGCGGGGGGGGGCGGGGGGTTTGAGTGGAGCTGACCCGGGGGCGCCCCACCTGGGGGCACCACGGCCGGGGGAGCAGGTGGGGGGGGCCGGGGGGCTGAGCGGGGCTGACCCGGGGTCACCCCACACGGGGGCACCACGGCCGGGGGAGCAGGCGGGGGGGCTGAGCTGGGGCCGTTCCCCCCTGGAGCTGACCCTGGGCCGCCCCACCCAGGGGCACCACGGCCGGAGAGGAACAGGTGGGGGGCGGGGGGCTGAGCGGGGCTGACCCGGGGTCACCCCACCCGGGGGCACCCGGGCCGGGGGAGCAGAAGGCGGGGTGCGCTGAGACCCGCGGCGACCGCGTGTGGGTGCGCAGGGGCCCCGCGCTCAGGGGTCCCAATAACACGTTTAAGTGTGTGAATACGATGATGTACGCAAACAGGGCGAAAGACCCCAAGAATTCCCAGCGAAAGTGTGAACCAGGTGACCACAGCGTCCGACTCGCCCAGAGGAGGGGACAGGCCTCTACTTTCCTCAGTATTCTGTCCCCGGGCCCTGGGGTGTGTGCTGCTCAGGTGCCGGGGATCTGTGTCTGTGTCCCTCCAGTAAAAGGACTACTGATTTAGGAGACTTCGGAGTTATTTTTTCCTTAAAATCTTAACACTGGAAGGAATTTCTGGAGACGGGCACAAGGTCTTGAAGGCCGCCCGGGAGCCGCCCATACCGCCCCAAGCCTTGCGTTGGCATCCTCCGGGCCTGGGAGCTAACCGGCTACTAGGGCATCTGATTCCATCCCCTCAGTGGAGGAAAACCCAGGCCCAGGGGAGTTGCCAGATTTTGTCAGTTGGAAGAAGCACGAATGGAGAATGGAGCCCACCCGCCTGATGATTCCCAGTGCCCAGCTTCTTCCCCTACTGCATGGCGCTGTCTGGCCTCACCCGATGGCACATGCTCACCGAGTAGGTCCCCTCATTCGTCCCTGATGTCATTTATTTATTCAGCTCCTGCCAAGCACCAGGAAGAGGGCCAGAGGTCAGCGGACACTGGAAGAACACGGGCATGGTCTTTCCTCTCCTGTAGCTTCCATCTCATTATCTCTTAAAACTTCTTAGAATGTGGAAAAAGAGAGCAAACGACAAGATTGACTGTGTGCTACAACAAAAACACAGTAAGCAAAGATGAGGGCCACCGTCCTAGAGTCCAAAGTAAACATGCCTTTTTCATCTGAAAGTGTTCAGTTCAGCATCCCTTCATTCACAGAATATGAAATCCTACTGTTCATGGTGTTGTCCTCCATTGTTCGTCCTAGATTTTATCTTACCAGAACTTTAATTCCACAGAAATTGATTAGTTTGGAATAGAGCGTATGGCAAAACAGACGTACACCCCCTCATTCATTTGGTAGCTATTTTTATTTTTCATTCCATAGCTATTTATTGAATTCCTATCATGTGCTGGGCATTTGGAACATATCAGTGGGCAAAAGAGACAAGGAATCTTTACGGGACTTGCATTCTAGTCTGGAGAGAATAACAAAAATTAATAGCTATAAATAAGGAAAGTATATGGAATATTAGAAGTGTTAGAGGAGGGACCTGGAGCAGAGTAAGTGAGATGGAAGGATCCAACACAAAGATTACCAGTCGATGCGTAATTGTAGGTGGTCATGTGTGCTCTGAAGGAAAACGCAGGGTGCTCTGAGCTAGTGTAGGTTAGTTAGGAGGCTTAAAGAAGGCCCTTTCAACGCAGTGACATTTAAGTAGAAACCTAAGAAAAAGTAGGCGTTAGTCAGGTAAGGAGGTTGAGGACGGTGTTCAGATGGAGGAAATAGCAAAACACCCGAGGAGCAAGGGTTCAAATGGGTTTGGGAGGAAGCTCAGGAGATTAGGTGGGACATATTTTGACGTGCTTATAAACCGTTCTAGTGGAAAAGTGAAACGTGCAGATATGAGTCGAGCTCAAAGACTGATTTGGAATATAAATATATATAACTTTGTGACCGTTCCACGTGTAAATATTCCTAAAGCCAAGAACATGCAAAAGGCAAGAGAATCCAGAATCACACCCTGAGTGTCTTCTGCTTTAAGAGACTGGGTAGAGATTTGTCAATTATACCTCAAAAGAGCTGAAAAAAAAAAAAGAATAAAATAATATAACCTAAAATAATAAAATAAAATATGAATAGAAAAAAAAAAAAAGAGAGAGGGAGAGAGAGATTGGGTAGAAAAAGAGTCCGCTGGCAAAGAAGACTAAGAAGGAACCCCCGAGAGGTAGACAGAAAACCAGGAAAACGTGGTGTCAGGAAAATCAGTGGAGATCGTGTTTCAAAGAGAAGTGGTGAGTTTTGTAAAATGCCGTTGAGAAGTCTAATAGAATAAAGGCTGAAAAATTTCCGTTGGATTTTGCTGTTTCTCGAATCGCATTCTGTATACAGAAGTTGCTAGTTACAGACTCGAGAGCAGGTTTTACAGTATGTTGAGGGCGGGATCCAGAATTAGCACTGAGGAGTAAAGGAGAAGGTGACAGCGTACATGGCCCTCTCTTCCGAAAGCTTGATTGGGCGAAGAGCGTGGAGAGACAGGTGGTAGCTAGAAAGGGGTGGTGGGATAATACTTTTTTGTTTTGGGTGGTGTTGTCTTGAGTGGAAGGTATTAGAGCAATATTGGCCGCTCTGCAAATTAGTCCAGTAGAAGGGACATGCCATAGATCTAAGTGGGAAAAGGAGCAATGAATGCAATGAGGTCTCTAAGAATGCAAGAGTGGGTGGAGATAGAGGGCACGTGCTGCGAAATTGGCTTTTGAGAGACCCTGTTGCTTTCCTATAAAGAGTGGCTACAGATTGACTGGAGGGAAAAGGAGAGCGTTCCCTTCAGACGCTTTCTGTTCGTCCTTCAAGTCATCAGCGAAGAGCAAGGGAGAGTTGGCCTTTAAATGTGTTACAGAAGGTGTGGAATGAGGATTGGGAAACAGAGGATTGAGATCTGGGGCGCCGTGTGACTTCACAGCAATCGTGAGTGCCCACTGGGGCTTGATTAAAATGTTTGATCAGTGTATCAAGGTCTCTCTCTCCTTGAAGTTTTAAGTGAAGAATAGTACCCATTGCGATTCTCTTGAAAATTACCAGCCATTCACTTTCTCAGTCTATATCCAAGTTGTGTTGCCCCCGTACGGTCAATACCTGCAGAGAAGTGAAGTATGTGTAGATGGAAATGGCGCCGCTCTCCTTATGCTCCCTTTCGGTTAATCCCGGATGATTTCATACAGATACGTATAAACATAATGAGAAAGGGAAGAGAACTGGCCGTGTGCCGGGCGCTGCACGCCCCACGGACTTTTACCATTATCCCCATTTTACGTTTGGAAATTGGGAAATTGAGGCTCAGCAGGGTTTGAAAAGTAAAATGCAACTAGTGTGTTAGCCTTTGGCCATTGAGAGCTGTCTGATTTTAGGAATCTTTTTTTTTTATTTGTTTTTTTATTTTTAATTTAATTTAATTTATTTTTTTTATTTTTTATTTTTTTGATTTTAGGAATCTAATAAAAGTCTCCGATCCCCGTAACAGAGCAGTGGGATCTCATATTTTGTATATAGTTGGAGCTTTATTTGTTTTTTAATTGGTACCGTGTACTGAACCTCTCTTTAATTGTTAAGACTTCACTTTAGTGTTCCTTATAGCATGCACATGGAAAGATTCTTTCATAGTTAGGGAACATCAGAGTTGCTGTTTATCTGATCTGGAGACTCAAGGACCAACACCTGTACAATAGGATAAAGTTTCTGGCATGTTGGATGCCCTCCAGAGGCATGGGTGATGACTACAAAACCACTAGGAGCATGAATATATCTTTAGTCACTGCTCTGATTCAGGCATATCAATCGAATTAGCAAAAGTTTTTCTATTTACCAAAGGGTGGGATACATTCTAGACTAGAGATGGGTAAACAAGAAGCAGGAAAAAAAATAATTTTTTTTTAAAAAAATTTTATTTATTTATGATAGTCACACAGAGAGAGAGAGGCAGATACATAGGTAGAGGGAGAAGCAGGCTCCATGCACCGGGAGCCCGACATGGGATTCGATCCCAGGTCTCCAGGATCGTGCCCTGGGCCAAAGGCAGGTGCTAAACTGGTGTGCCACCCAGGGATCCCAAAAATAAAATTTTAAAGAAACTTTCTCCAGAAATTCTCAAAGTTTTTTTTTTATAGCAGCACTTCCTAGAATGTGTGCTATTTACCCTCCAAGGACAGGCTGCAGACTTTCCATATAAGCTCTTACAAGAACTGAGCTGGTGTAAGGAGATAATGCTCCTCCCATCTTTGTTTCCAGAGGTAACAGGCCAGTAAATAAAGACGAGCAATCAAAGTTTACATGCGAAAGATGAGATTCTTAGTTTTACAGAATTACCTAATTAATTGGCTGACCGGGAGTGAGAATACAAAATCCACACAGAAAAAAAAAGTTGACTTTTCAGAGTGATAGCATAGGAACCCTGCAAAGGGTAATTCTTCACTATTGTTTGGAAGCCATACATGCTTCTGATATTTAAATACTAGATTAACTTCCTGGCTAGAATAAGATACTGGCACTGTTTCTTGAAATTAAGTTATAAAATCATGGAGAACATTTATTTTTATTCCAAATGATAATGTGGTCTCAAAAAAGGGGGTGTTGGATATGTTCACCTTTAGAAATCACTTGTTGGGCAGCCCAGGTGGCGCAGAGGTTTAGCGTCGCCTTCAGCCCCAGGGTGTGATCCTGGAGACCCGGGATCGAGTCCCACGTCGGGCTCCCTGCTTCTGTCTCTGCCTCTCTCTTTCTCATGGATAAATAAAATCTTAAAAAAAAAAAAAAAAGAAAGAAGAGAAGAAAAGAAACCACTTGTTATGGTCAATAAATCGACAAGGCCTTATTAAACTACTGCCAAACCAGGCCTCCGTAGGCCCGCTCCAGTGATGGATGTCACCGTGCACTCAGCACACCGGGAGGCCTTCTGCGGGGCTGACTGGGAAGGACCCTGACGCTGCTTTGCTTAACAGATAGTTGCTCAGTGGCGGCTTTATACCCAGCCCTGGGTGATCAGCCTTTGCCCGCTGTTCCTCCTGGAATCCCCACAGGTAGAGACCATCGCGTTCCCCAACCGCCGGCCTCCAGGCCTTACGTAACAGGCTCAAGTCCTGCTGCTCCTAAGTGGTCTGGGCTGGGTTCTGATTCCAGCGCTGGGTAGTTCCAAAGCCTGTGGCCCTGTTTCCCGGGATACCACGCCGCCTTAGAGAGAATAAGAATTTGACGGGATGTTTCCAGTTCTCTTGGACGTTACGAAAATGCCCAAGAGGCACTAAAAATTAACCAAAGGATATGAAAGTTCATTTATGCATCGTGGGAGAATTATCTGGGGCTACATCTAGAAAATGAGAATTAGCATTTAAAGAAGCACGCGCGCGCACACACACACACAAACACACATACTTTTTTTTTTTTTTTTCAAACACACATACTTACACACCGACTCTGAGCAGTCAGATTCTTGAACCCGGATACATGACTTAGTACCGTTAACCAGAGTACAGTCCCTACAGGGTAAGATTTTGTGTGATTGATAAACTATTTTTTTTAAGATTTATTTATTTATTCATGAGAGACCCAGAGAGAGAGAGAGGCAGAGACACAGGCAGAGGGAGAAGCAGGCTCCATGCAGGGAGCCCCATGTGGGACTCAACCCCCTGGATCGTAGGATCACGACCTGAGCCGAAGGCGGATGCTTGACCACTGAGCCACCCAGGTGTCCCAAGATTTCGTGTGATTGAATGCAAACATGGTTAGGTTGCACCCAGAACCTACCCTGCCTTCCCTAGGGATAAAAGTGTGTGCACTGCCGAGGGCGGACTGAAGTCACTTGGAATGTAGGTCAAAGGGTGTATAGGAAAACTCCAGAGAGGAAGTTACCCTTGGGAAGGAAATCCAGAGGTGAGATGTGGCTGGGAGGTGAGATTAGACATGAGGGGGTGCAGACCTTCACAGTGCCACTGTGCAGAGACTGTGGGGATGCCGGGGCAGGAAGAGAATCTCAGCAGTGAACACAGGGGCGGTGACAGTGGGGCGCTCCTCCCCTAAGGCTACAGCTGGAATCGGATTGACATTTGGGTTGTAGGTGTAAATACTTGCTAGTTTTTAGCTTTGAAGCAGTTTTGCATGTATGATGTCATTTAATACCTACAGAAAATTCAAATATCAATGAAGTCCATCCCCAACTATAAGAGAGTTAAATAATTTTGCTTGAAGTCCTAACTGCAGCTGCCCTGACGGGCCGGTTTCTTGCGGTCTGCGGGAACAGGCCGACTTTCTCACTGCCCTCCGTGCCCTGTCCCTGCCCTTCTGTAGCGTGTCCTGCACTCCCAGTCTACTTGATATTTAACAAAAAGACAGGCGCGGCGTGTGTCTGATGGATTGCGAGTTTTATTCACACTGCTTCGAAGACTGCTTCCATGCCGAGGACACTGCGATCGGCATTTCGTGTCCAAAGCCCAGGTCGGTGTTTTGTGCTGCCCCTCACTGATCCGGGCACTGCCGTGGGGCCAGAGCTCACCTGGCCCAGACTGACGTGAGTTTAAACTATAGAGTGTCCATTAATTGACTAAAACAAATAATGATTTTCCCCATATTTGTTTTATATTCTGTTTGCCAGATGCAAAAAAATATTGGCAACTTTTGAGTTTACAACGTCATTTGTAACGTCATTTCCCCAGCCAACTTAGCGTCACCTTCTGAAAGAATTGTATTAGGTTTCTTGGAAACATTTTTAGCTCGTTTCCTCTCCCTCATTTCCCAGGCTGAGAACAGCACCAGATGGAAGACCTCGTTAGGGCTCAGCGTGGCTAACCATTCTACTACCAGGCAGAAGTAAGAACTAAAACAAAGAACGACCCAACAAACTAAAAGCTTCGCGCTGTCCCCTGCTTGGGCCGCCTGTACGCCTCTCTCCACCTCCAGCATCTTCCTTTCTTGGACATGTGATCCCTCACGTTGCCTTTTCTCCCTCTCCAATTACCATCGATGTGACTTTGCAAAATAGAAAAATAATTCAGTAGCAAGGAGAGGACTGGGATTCTCACTGTCTGATTTGCTACAGCCCAGACCACCCCATGGATCATCCTTGTCAGGTTATGTTGGTTTTTTTTTTTTTTTCTTTCCTCCTTCCAAACATCCCTGGTGTGTTCCCCTTCTCAGTGCCACACTGCAGTCAGGGTTCCTGATGCTTTCCGCCTGAATCACCTCCGAGGTGGTCTCTCCCTGCCCCCGGTGTGTCTATGCCACAGACATCTCCCCTGCAACTCCCCTGATCACAAAGTTGACGTTCAGCCGCCTGGGGTCTACTCCTGATTTCCAAGATTCCGAATAATCTCTCCGTATAATCCCGAAGCAGAAGGTCAGTTTGGGTCACTGAGCGGCAATGTGCTAAAATCGTCCTTATAATTGTGTTACCTGCCTCCTGGCAAAGAGCTAGTAATTACAAGCGTCTAGTGTAGCCCCATTAAAAATAGAAGAGTGAAGAACTTCCTCGAAATATTTCATAACTTAATACAGTTGGGGAAGCTGGTTCTCCTCTCTCACTTTCTTAGGGGTTGAAAGTGAGAAGGTTTCAAGGGGGAGTGTGGGCTCATTTCCCTTTCTGCTGAGGAGAGAACCCTGACTTTGAACCTTTTGTGTCCTCCTCTGGTGTGGTTTGTTTGACTCAACCACAGCAGCAATTGCACCAGAATGGGGGCAAAATGTTCCCCAAAGAGGTAGAGGAAAAACAAAGCTCCAAACAACAATTGGTGAATAATCGACATTTCTTCCCAATTGTGCAGATAAGTCGAGTTTTTCCTTCCTGATCAAAATGTTTTTTCACGTTCTTAACATTTCATTTTCTCACACTAACACTTTTTTTTTGGCCGGGTCTCTTGTGGTGCCCCCCTCCCCCACACTGTACTTTAAATGTCCTAGGTATTTCCAGTGAGTTTAAACTATAGAGTGTCCATTAATTGACTAAAACAAATAATGATTTTCCCCATATTTGTTTTATATTCTGTTTGCCAGATGCAAAAAAATATTGGCAACTTTTGAGTTTACAAAATCTGTATTATTATAATTGTCATGTTTTGAAAGCATCCCTAATACATTATTATATTTTAGACGTCGGAATTTTTTTTAAAAAAATATTTTATTTACTTATTTGAGAGAGTGAGTGAGAAAAAGAGAGAGAGAGAGAGAGCATGAGGGGGAGGAGGAGCAGAGGGAGAGGGAGAAGCGGGCTTCTTGCTGAGCAGGGAGGCTGACCTGGGGCCTGGTCCTAGGACTCTGGGATTAGGACCTGAGCTGAAGGCAGATACAACTGACTGAGCCACACAGGTGCCCCTGTCTTTTTTGAAAAGAATTTGTTTTGTACTTTATCTCCTTTTTATTGATATGCTCAAAAGACTCATTCAGTTTGGTGGGGGAAGAGAGTCAAAAATTGTTTGACACAATATAGGCAAACATCTGCTTATATTGTTTTTTTTTTTCCATATCTTTTCATGTAATTCTTATTTAGGAACTTATTATTAAGCCCTTAATGAATCCCCAGGACTGTATTTCATGAAACGTGTTAGAATAATGTGCTTTATGTCATTGTCTTGTTGTACATCCATGAAATATATTGATCATCGTATATGCACATGGGCTTCATAGCAGCTTGTTGATATACTGCATTCCATGTGTCACAGTGTAATTATTAAAGTGCGTGCCTACACGCGAACGGGATAAAAATGAAGTTAAGAATATGGATTTCTATTGCCATCCTGTTAGCACTGGTAGGAACAAGCAATTATCCTTTGAAATGATCGCTTTATCAGGGTAGCCAGCAGACCCATGTCAATCTGCAAATCAGTTGAGGGAACATTCCTCTTTGGGACGACTTCACCAGTCACACGAGGAACTCCGTCTCCGTGCTTTATGACGATGATCTTTATCCTCCACTTTGATCACTCACGTTAATGATACCAGTGCCTTCTAGGTACATTAAACATTCCAGTATTCAGTTAACTTTTGAAGTACAGGTTTATTCAGTGCTTTCGGCTGTTTCTAAAGCTAATACCTGTCTCTAGGGGAATCACCGCTCCCGGGGGTGGGGGGTGGTGTGTGTGTGACAGCTGTGGTGTCCTGAGACTACAGGATTTGAAGACAAGAGTTCAGGGATCCCTGGGTGGCGCAGCGGTTTGGCGCCTGCCTTTGGCCCAGGGCGCGATCCTGGAGACCCGGGATCGAATCCCACGTCGGGCTCCCGGTGCATGGAGCCTGCTTCTCCCTCTGCCTATGTCTCTGCTTCTCTCTCTCTCACTGTGTGCCTATCATAAATAAATAAAATTAAAAAAAAAAAAATGAAGACAAGAGTTCAGTTTCAGGTTCAAACAGTTGGCAACCATGTTGTGACCTTACACAGTTGACTCAGGTTTCCTGAGCCACCGAGTTTCCCCCTTTGGGAGATGTAAGTAAAAATTTGTCTTTTTTTTTAAACGATAGTCCTTTTTTTTTTTTTTAAGATTTTATTTATTTATTCATGAGAGACACACACAGAGAGAGAGGCAGAGACACAGGCAGAGGGAGAAGCAGGCTCCACGCAGGGAGCCCAATGCAGGACTCGATCCCGGGACCCCAGGATCATGCCCTGGGCCAAAGGTGGTGCTAAACTGCTGAGCCACCCAGGCTGCCCAAAAATTCGTGTCTTAAAGAGTTGTTGAGCTAATGAATTATTGGGGCGCCTGGATGGCTCAGTCGGTTAAGCTTCTGACTTTGGCTCAAGTCCTAATCTCAGGGTCATGGGGTGGATCCCCTCATCGGGCACTGCATTCAGTGGGGTGTCTGCTTGTTCCTCTGCCCCCACCCCCACTCATCCTCTCTCTTTCGAATAAAGAAATAAAATCTTGCAAAAAAAAAAAAAAAAGATAATGTGTTTCTGTTGTCTTAAGGCCTGCCTTGTTAACATGTTTTCTGCTGGGATTTGAGTGAAAATAGGCAGGAGATAGGTTGAGCGTTCTGAGGTAACTCATGTGAATGGCCTGGGGTGGCACTTATTGGACTCAGTAGAAGCAGGGTCTTCCTTTCCATCTAGGAATAAGAGGGATTTGGTGAAAACCTCTTCATAGATTTGGAAGTCCAAGAAATAAGCAAAACATTGGTCAGCAGACCTGTTATTAAAAACTTCTTTGTAAAGTCAGGATTTGCAGTGAATCCATTTCTTGACCTCTTACCTGGGTACTCTCCTTCGGGAGTTTTGAGAGAAGCTGGTCAGAGAGACTTCCGGAAGACCCTACAAGGCCTGTAGTAGGACGAATGATTCCATGGGAGTAGTTGTCTTTTTCTTCCAGCAAGCCAACGGCTTTCACGAAGCAAGTGGGATTATATTTCTTAATTAATGTCAGTTTTAATTAACGTTTAGACTTCTACATGATTAAGCAAATGCTAAATTCCTACATTTTGCTCTTCTTCTTTTTCTTTAAATCTGCACTTTTCCTTAAATATCCTACAAGCCAGAGTTGTTTAATACAAGCAGGTGTTTTGTCCTCCGTCCTTGGACATCTCATCTGGGCCTTTGTTGGGAAAGCCAGCAGAGAGTCAGGGTGAAGAGCAACTAGAAAAATTTGCACTGGACTCTTTTTTTTTTAAATTCCACCCTTCTCATAGAAAGTCCAGAAAACGTAATGAGCTTTCTTCAGGTTCTCTCTCTCTCTCTTTTTTTTTCCCCTGGCGGCTAATTAAAAGTCTTGTTAACAGCAATCTTAATTTATTTGTACCCTGGGTTTCTTTGGGCAATATTTTGTTATCCGTCCGCAAATTTTATTTTTTACCGGTTTTGCTTTTTCCTCTCATTCTGAAAAAAAAAATTAAAAAGATAATTTGTAACAATTATAATCCTCACAGTGATTATTATGGTCATCATGATCACAAAACGTGAACTATGTGATTACCTCAGGAGGCAGGGCCCTGTCTAGTGTAGCCGGTAAGAGTTCTGGAATCAAAGACCCTTAGGTTTGGGTCCGAGGCCTGTGAGGTCTGCGTTGGTATCCTCTCGGTGATGGGATGGACGGCAAGGCCTGGAAAGGTGAAGCAGTTTTCCCTGAGATCACACTGCAAACAAGTAGCAAAAAGTGGTCTTGAAGACTTGGCAACTGACCTCGTTCCAACATGCTCTTTCCCTTCCAGAGCAAGAGCCTTGGAATTTTAAAGAAGTTTGGACGTCAAGTTCAAATTGTGTTCTCACTGCCACAGAGGCACCAGGATCACGTGAGGCAGGCTGCTGCCCGGCCCAGGGCATGGCCACACTGACGCTGTCCTTTGGCAGCGGTAGCCCTTGGAGCTCTTGCTTCCTCCAGGAAAAACAAAACAAAACAAAACAAAACAAAAAAAAACAGGCTTTTAGATTAGGCCTGTGTCAAAACACAGCTTTAGAAGTCGACTTTGCGTATATCTAGAAGGGATCCAGAAAAAAAAGAAAAAAAAAAAGATAGAAGGGATCCAGAAAGATACTCTTATAAAAGTTTTCAGTGCTTCTGTGTTAGCTGAGCCTTACAAAAACTAGAGCGGTCTACGTTAAAGTGAAAAATAAAGACAGAAAATGAACATGTAAGGAAAGAAAACTCTAGACTCTGAGACTTTGCAACTGCTGGTTTGTTAGATGACCAAGTAGTTCTGTGTTAAGGCGGGAGCCGTGTTAATAAAAATACCGCACACTGGTAACTCTTTTTTCTATAAAAATTTTTGATGAGAAAAGATAGACATGCTTGTTGCAATTTTTAAAAAATGGCACAAAAGCGTATAGTGTGACTTAAGAAATATTCCCTCTCTCTTTATTCCTTCTTTTAGAAATTTCCTCTACCCTCTATTAGCAGGTCGTGCTAGATCTTTCTGAACTTTATTCTATTCATTTTCATGCTCACACACAGATAGGTCCATGAGTTTACAAGTGCAAGTGACTGAAGTTATTCTATACAGTCCATTTATTCTATTTTGTGGCTTCTTTTGAAAACTTTGTACCTTGAAGAATTCCCTGAAGAGTATATAGGGAAAAACCTCATTCTTGATAACCGCCGCATTGCGCCTCAGGGTTCAGAAAGGACTATTGAAATTTTACTTACTCATTCTCCATATGGATGAATATTTAGGTTGTTTTAATTTTTCTCTCTCCTGTCATTAATATTCATTTATATATATTTCTCCAAATGTTAAACTATCTTCCTATTTATACACCAGGAGATCTTTGTTTAACGGGTATAACTTTATAATGTATTTTGATACCTGGCAGGGAAACTTATCCTTTCTTATTCTTTCGTTTGAAAAAAGTCAATTTTCTTAGTCATTTACTCTTGCAGGTGAAACTTAGGATCAACCTTTTAATTCCAGAAACATTTTCTCTCTGAATATTTGTTGGGATTACGCTGATTTGAAAATCAATGTGGGGATCCCTGGGTGGCGCAACGGTTTGGCGCCTGCCTTTGGCCCAGGGCGCGATCCTGGAGACCCGGGATCGAATCCCACATCAGGATCCCGGTGCATGGAGCCTGCTTCTTCCTCAGCCTGTGTCTCTGCCTCTCTCTCTCTCTCTCTCTCTCTCTCTGTGACTATCATAAAAAAAAAAAAAAAAAAAAAGAATGTTTTAAAAAAAAGAAAATCAATGTGTATAAAATTGACATCTTCCTAATATTGGGTTTCTCCTTCAGGAACATCAGCTGCCTCTGTTTTCGTGTCCCTTTGAAATTCTTAGGTACAGATACAGAGTCACCTTCGTTATATGTTGTGTCAATAATTCCTAGACAATCCACTGTTTTGTCTCTCTCCTATTGTTCTATTTGTTTACTTATTTTTCACTGAGGTATCATTGACTTATAAACGTGGTGATTCAATATTTGTATACACTACGAAATGATCACCGTGATGTCTAGTTGCCGTGTGTTACCAAACATAGTCATGAAATTTTGTGTGTGTGCTGAGGTCATTTAAGATTTAGTCTCTTAATGTATGATTAACTATTAACAAGCATGCTGGACATTGTATCCCCTGTTGTTTTTGCACGGGTTGCTTGCATACGTGCCTCAAGTAGGAGCAGGTGCCAGAAATAGTGGGTGATCTGCCCGAGTTTAACTGGCTGATATCAGAATAAAGATTAGAAACCGTATCTTCTGACTGATGCTGCTTCTGCAACAAGGCAGCTTCTTCGGATAGTCCCATCCTTGTTGCTGTCTCTCTTTTAGAGGTAATTTCATATTGAATATAAATCCGAGTGAAAGAAATATCACCTAATTCCCTGAGTCCCCGAGTCACAAGACGTTGGGAGAATAGGCTCTTGTAAGGTTAAAATCTCTCAAATTCGATTCATGTTCAAAATGAGTGATATGTTTGTCGATAGAGTTTGGGAGATTTATTGTTAAGCTCCTGTTTCTTCAAAGCGTTCACCTAAGTGAAATCTCAGCAAAACGTCTTAAATTTTAATCTCAAACTTCACCTACAAAATAAAGTTATGTCGTCCCATCCATAAAAACTGAAAAACACTGTAAGTATAATTAAGCTTTAGTGTTTGTCTTTTATTTGGTAGAGTCGCAAAACAGAGTTGTTTGATCACTTGACAAGTTGACGGGAGTGTTAGCAGTTATCAGGACACAGTGACTCACCAAGTACGTTGATGTTAGGATAAATCTGCAAATTTCAGTAAGTCAATACGATAGCAGCATTATTTACCAAAACCCAAAGTAAGGGCCGTAAGCGGATGGGTTCTGGCTTGGTGATGCAGCCTAACGATTTCAGCAGGTGGCTAGTCAGGAGCAATGCCTGATGCATCGTGTCCTTTGATTTCACAAAAATCTCTAGACACTTTCTTTAAAGTCAGCAGGTACGTATGCTGATTGCGTATTGCGAAGAGAACTCTGAAAGATTTGACTGCCTCTGTACCATTTTTCTCCCTTAAGCACCGTGCCTCGGGTACGACGCCAGTGATGCCTGTTAGATCAGATCAAATGCAAAAATAGAAAAAAAAAAAAGAAATGTGTAGCGTAGTCAGCCCATTTAAATGTTGATCCAGTCGAAACTAGATTTAGTAGATGATAAAAACGTGGCTTGCTCTAAATGCAAAAAAGGTAGGAAAGGCACGGACTGAAAGGATCAACGATGAGGGGAGCTGGGTTGCACAGATGGAGGCCAATTGAAGAAGTAAAGGGCGCAAAATAAAATGAAGAAATGGTTGTCTTGACTCAGGAGGGGTCCGAATTTCTAATGCTTGTGGAGACAGTCATCAAATGCTTGAGACAGTCTGTCCGCCTTACGGAAGCAGCCTGCGAGGATGCGGATTCTGACATCCTGACTTTCGGGAGTGGTTCCCGCCTCAATAATGAGTCAGTCATGAACCCTCCGTGACACCTGTTGATGTTCAGAAGCCAGCTGACGTCTCCCACAAATAAATGATGGGACTTGGATAAGTCTTGTATTTTTTTTTTAAGATTGTATTTATTTATTTATTCATGAGACACACACACAGAGGCAGAGACACAGGCTGAGGGAGAAGCAGGGCCCTCGCAGGGAGCCTGATGTGGGACTGGATCCCGGGACCCCGGGGTCACGCCCTGGGCCAAAGGCAGACGCCCAACCGCTGAGCCACCCGGGTGCCCCAAATCTTGTATTTTAATGGAACCTTTGTGTCTAGTCATAGGAATCTCACAGAATTTTTTGGCTCCTACTATGGGTGTCTATGGCTCTTCTCTGGTGAAACAGATCCTGAGAAGATGTGGTGCAGAAGGTGATTCAGTACATTAAATATGATTCTTGTTCATTGTTTGGTGGTCTTTCGTCCTGTTCCTCTTGACAGAAAATGTATTATTTTTAAAAATGAAATGTTCCTATTTTAAACGTGAAAGTTTAAAATAATTAAATGTAGCCTTTAATATCTCTACTGCGTGTGCCCCTTGTCCCCATGGCTGCACACCCAGAACCCCTAAGCTCAATCCGGTAAGCTTCCACTCTTGCACGCGACAACTATACCTGAAATGAGAATAGTTGGGATGTGGGGCCCAGACAGGAGCTGGAAGTAGTTGTCTCAGGGTATCAGTGTACCAGCTCTTCGCTGCGGGATTGACGCTTCTTTGGCTGACCCATATCTTCTCTACTAAAGAACATTCGGGAGGGAGCTTTGCATCATGTAACTTGCCTGGTTGGCAATTTTGTCTTTTTTTCTGAGCCAAGAAGCAAGGGGCTCATCAAACCAAATTTGAACCTTGAGCTCCACTTGGAAAGTCATGGTGGTTGGTGTAAGAATCAGCAAAGTCTTTGAAGTTCTTTGTCATGCAAGGCAAATTGTAATTTGGTTTGTAAGGGAAATGCGAGTTTCTTTTTGAGTTGCTTGGCATCCTGGGCACAGTGTTCCCAGTCTTCCATAGTCAGCATCACGGGGTATTTTTGTGTCATAATTACATGTGAAGTTTCATCTTCCTCTCACATTTCATCTTTTATCTGGATAATGAAGCCAAGACAGTACCAGTCTTGAGCCAGATAAATTCAGGTCACACAAAAATTAAGTGATTATTGAGAAAGAAATATTTTGTTACCCTCATATTGTTTTTATACCAACAGAACACCAGCAATGGAGATTCTTGTAATCAAATATGATAGAAGTTACTAAAAACCCGAGTCTTCTTTAAATATTGCCAATTGATGGAAATGGATATTCATTAGTCAATCAACATAGATTTATCGAGTGCCTCCCAATGTAAAGATTTTAAAGTCCTGCTTTTAGATTCTGTAGTGATGACAACAGCATTTCCTGGAAACTGGAAGGGGGTAGCATTCTTCCTGAAGCAGATTCAGGGGTGGTTACAGGGGATGGTTCCTTAGAGAGAGTCAGCTAACCCCTCGCACCCTGCTCTTGCTCATTGGCCTCACGTCCCGAAACGCTGACTTCTGGTTACACTCATGGAAAGTGTATTCGTGAACTTTTAAGTTGAAGTACTTCTATTGAAGCTCATGCAGTGCGACCTAGCAGTGTGTGGTCAACGACTAAAATAAATAATTCGTGTTCTTTACATCTGTGAGAAGAATACTAAGAACTGTAAGTTAAGTATGAGCGTGTGCGGTAGGAACTGCCGTGTGATCTTTTAAGGCTTTTGTGCCCTTTCTAGACCCACCATAGCCCTAGGTGAAGTCGTCCTGGGGTAACTTATCCTGTGTTGAGGTGCCTTTCTTCTTCCTCCAGGACACAATCCTCTATATCAAGAGTCAGCAACGTTTTTATGGAAAGGGCCAGAAAGTTTAGGTTTTGCAGATATATTAGTTTCCTAGGCTGCCATAATAAAATGCCACGAAACAACTGAAATTTATCTCTTTTGCTGGTTCAAAACAACAGATATTTGTTCTCACAGGTTTGGAGGTTCCGAAGGAGAAACCATTCCATGCCCCTTTTTGAACTTCTGGTGGTTGCTGGCAATCCTTGGTAGTCCTGGGCTGGTCGATGGCTCATTCCAGTCCCAGCCTCTATCTCCACGTCAATTCTTTCCTTCTGCTTATCTGTGTCCTCTTTTTTTTTTTTTTAATACGGACACAAGCCATTGGATTTAGGGCCTGCCCCAACCCAGTATGACTTCATCTAAACTTAATTTCATCTACAAAGATCCTATTTCCAAATAAGGTCACATTCTGAGCTTCTGGGTGAACATGAATTTTTGGGAGATACTGTTCCACCACTGCAGAGGGCCATGTGGTCACTGTTGGAATTATTCAACCCCCTTGTAGCATAAAAGCAGCCATAGACAATATATAAATGAGTTGAATGGGCCGTGTTCCAATAAAATTTAATTTATGGACGTTGAAATTTGAATTATATGTGATTTTCTTTTTTTATTTAAATATTTTATTTATTTATTCATGAGAGACACAGAGAGAGGCAGAGACACCTGCTAAAATTTAATTTATGGACACTGAATTATTTGTGGTTTTCTTTTTTTTATTTAATGATTTTGTTTACTTATTCATGAGAGACACAGAGAGAGGCAGAGACACAGGCAGAGGGAGAAGTAGGCTCCCTATGGGGGAGCCCCAGGTGGGACTCGATACTGGGACTCCAGGATCACGACCCGGGCCGAAGGCAGATGCTCAACCACTGAGCCACCCAGGCGTCCCTTATATGTGATTTTCACAGGTCATGAAATGTTGTTCTTCTTTTGATTTTTACCCAATAATTTAAAAGACTATTCTTAGTTTGTGGGTCATGCAAAACCAGTTAAAGGATGGAGAGGGGAACAGCCAGATTTGACCCTAACATGTGATGTATAGTGTTGGTGGGCCGAAAGAGGAAAACTATAGGGCAATTTTTCTTCCTTGTGCTCATAAGCCAAAGAGCCAAATTTGCGAAAACCTGTTTGTGATTTGCATCGAGCAATTTTTGTTAGATAGCTCTATGTTTCAGCAGAGAGGAAACCAGACTGATCAGCAATGATGCGTGTTTGGCAGCATCGTTCCTGGTGTGCTTGCCAAAATTTTGGTGAGGATTTTGTTGTCAAGATTAAGAGGTGATGCAGGCTTAAATGAGGAACATGACCTGGAGTCCTTATGTCGAAGCATTAGAACATTTCCCTCATGGACTCACGGTGTTCCCTGTGCCAAATGTTTGAGTATACTTTTGAGGTGATTTTAAATTAAAGGCATTTTGTGACTCAATACTACATGGCATTCTGATGAGATGTTGTCAATCCCTAGATACCCATTCAAGGCCAGATATTAGATAATACTCTGCACATCTGCATTATCTTCTAATGCTAAGAGTTGCTAAGTTATCTAGGGGCAAAATAAATCTAAACTTTCTGATTTATCATGCGCATTGTTTTTAATCAGATTTATATGCTATACTTTTTGGAAATCATTGCTGAAGATTGTGATTATATATACGCTTTTTCTAATTACAAAACCAATGTATGATCCTTATGGAAAATTTAAGTGATGCCAAAATGAGTAATATAAAGAAGGAAAGTCCTATAATCCCAATTCCCAGAGATAATTTCTGAGATACTGGTATTTATTTTTCCAAAAATTTCCACCCCATGTAATTGTGAAAGTGAATGAAAAAGTACACTGGACAGATATTTTCCATCTTTTAAAGAGACATAGGAACAAAGCACACAAACATAAAGAGCAACATATGATTAGGTGTACGGAGAGTCCCCAAACTAACGATGGTTTGACTTCCTATTTTTTGCCTTTGTGATGGAGCAAAGGCAGTATGCATTTGGTAGAAACTGTACTTTGAATTTTGAATTTTGATCTTTTCCTAGGCTAATGATACATAGTGCAGTGCTCTTTCATTATACTGGGTAGTAGCCACAAGCCACAGCTCATGGACTGTGCCATCATGAGGGCACACAACTGATACACTTATAATCACTGTGTCAAGAGTCTTTTTTTTTTTCACTTTCAATATGGTATTCAATAGATTACATGAGATATTCAACAATTATTTTAAAGAAGGTTTGTGTTAAATGATTTTGTCCAATTCTAGGCTAATAGAAGTGCTCTGAGCATGCTTATGATCGCCCCGATGAACCTGTAACGTTTGGTAGGTTAGGTGTGTTAAATGCAGTTTCAACTGAAGATATTTTCAACTTGCGATGGGTTTATCAGGAGATAACCCCCGGTGAGTAAAGGAAGATATGTAAATACTTAATTATGCACCGAACTCATAGTATGCTGATAACAGGATATGAAAAAGTCGTATTTCCGGATCTGAAGGGAATCTTTTGTTTTGCTTTTGCTTTATTTCCAATAAGCAGAGGATGGCCCACTGTAAATAATAACTTACGTATGTATATAGTAAAATCTGTTATTTGGAAACTTACAATGCTTTGGGTTTGGCAGTGACTCTTTTCTCTCTTTACCAGAGACTCTAAACAGATATCCACCTTCTTCTAGGACATCGACATTTCAATGAGGTCTGACCATCAATAACACAAAACCGGTAGAGGTTTTATCCAATTGGGAATGAGAAAATCCTGTGACCTTCAGTGTGACTTAAGGGAGAAGTTGATTGCCAGCATCTCAAGTGGATTTCAGTTATAACTGGTGTGGCATATGCGCTTGGTAGCCCAGGAGACAACGGCCGATTTATCACCATTCTTTGATGACAGGGAAATCTTGTATACAAAAGTGCATAGATAATCCTCCACTTGTACGCAGAAGTGGATAATCTCAACATTCACGATATGCCTACAGGTTGGCAACGTACTCTATTACTAGTTTCTTAGGGAATAATCTGAACTTTGGAACCAGACAGAGCTGGGTATGAATCCTAACTTTACTCTCATGATCTGGGGGGCCATAAGTTACTTAACTGAGTTTGAATTTCCTTATCTGCGAAATGGGAATACGTAGTACCCACTTTGTAGGATTGTCATAAAGATTAGTGTTAATGTGAGTGTGAAGCACCGAGCCAGTGTCTCACATTTAGAAGGACTCAAGAAATGCATTTCTTTTTTATTGTTACTATTTGAGAGATCTTTAGCTGATCCAATCCAACTCTCTTATTTAACAGGAAGGAATTGGATTCAGAAGGCTCGTCGCTCTTAGGTTATTCAGGTAGTTGATGGCAGACCAGGAAGCATAATTTTGACACTTTGAGTCTTACCCCAGTCTTCATCATTCACTCACTCCTTCGTTCATTTATTCATTCTTTATTCGTCATTCATCATGCAGCCATCAAATTCCAGATCTTGTGCTGAAACTTGAGACTATAAAGGAGAATAAAGTGCAGACTGTCTTGAGAAGCTTATAGTCTGATGGAAAACAAACGCATAAACTATAGATAAACTATTGTTCAGTTTGTTAGATGCTAGAATGGAATTATTTTATACATACTTATTAAAAATGGTTGAAATAGTGATCTGACTTAGCTTTGGGGAAGCACTAAGACTTCAAAGTCAGCACGATATTTGAATCTAGTCTGGAAGCACGTATTGAAGATTTGAAAGGCAGGTCAGTGTGTGTACGTGTGTGTGAACATGTGTTTGGGAAGTCGGCGATGGTTGGAGGTGGTGGAGAAAACAGCCTGTGCAGAAGTTATGATGGTGTTAAAGAGTGTGGCATATTCGTGGCAGCTTGGATAGTTTAATGTGGTTTGTGTAGTGGGAAGGGGTGAGACCAGAGGATGCCACACCAAAGTGCCTGTGATATGGCACCTCTTTTTCTGCTGAAATGCAGCCATGCATCTTGGCGGTAGCCAGAGTACTAATAAAAGTTAAATGTGCAGAAGGGGATAAATGAGTTTTTGTGATAAAACCCATTGGGATGTTTGGGGATAAAACATGGTCCAATTTCAAATTAACAGGACTAAAATAAACATTTGGAACCCAAACTGAACAAAGACATTCTGTGTAATGGCTGACTTACAGATAGTAGGCACTGAATAAATACTGGTTACATGTTTTTTATGCAGTGGTCCAGTTCTTGAGTCGCTTTTGATATGAAACTTTAGGACTATCTAATGATTGCCCAATTCTGTAAAGTACAATAAAACTTTATTGGCTTGTATTACAGTCATTATCATTATGTATTGTATTACAGTTATTAATTGACCATTACAATCCAATTAATGTAGTTTGGCTCATTTTTGTGGGACTTAAGCCAGGTAAGTTTGCTTTTGATGGTTGCTAATTGGGCAAGGGGAATAGTCTGGACTGTCCTAACTATGTGTCCCTATTTAATTACATCACGTTTCCATGTTTGGTTGAAGTCATGTCTCTTGTGCTCAGCATTTTACTGCATTTATGTATATTTTAGGTGAATAAATATTCCCTGTTTTTTATTTTGTTGAGGTGATTTATAGAAGCTTTTTGTATGTGTGTGATTAAGACATCCACCACGTGTCTCTTTTTAGTGCAATTCAAATGATATCATCTTTGGAAAAATGCTACCTGTTTTCAGTATATTATTCTAGGCCTGATATCCTAGCATAATCATGTTTCCACATTTCCTCATATTTTGTTGATTCAGTGATCTGTTACTTTTCTTCTCAGTTTCTCATGGAGTTATCACTGTGGCATATTTATTGCACTGAATTTACTCAGCAAATCTTACAATTTTGGGATAGAATTCTGAATATGATCTGATTATAGAAACTTCAGGCTTTGTCTTATTGAATAGGATTTCTTAGTTACACTCTCTAATGAGTAACAGTCAGGACCATCCACAATTCAGAAATAAGAAAATCTTGAGGGATCCCTGGGTGGCTCAGTGGTTTAGCGCCTGCCTTCTGCCCAGGGCATGATCCTGGAGACCCGGGATCGAGTTCCATGTCGGGCTCCCTGTGTGGAGCCTGATTCTCTCTCTCTCTCTCTCTCTCTCTCTCTCTCTCTCTCTCTTTCTCTCTCTCTCATGAAGAAATAAATTTAAAAAATTTAAAAAAGAAAAAAAAGGGATCCCTGGGTGGCACAGTGGTTTAGCGCCTGCCTTTGGCCCAGGGCACGATCCTGGAGACCCGGAATCGAATCCCACGTCCGGCTCCCGGTGCATGGGGCCTGCTTCTCCCTCTGCCTGTGTCTCTGCCTCTCTCTCTCTGTGACTATCATAAATAAATAAAAATAAATCTTTAAAAAAAAAAAAAGAAAAAGAAAATCTCGATAGGCTGGAGAGAGCTGCTCAGAACTTCACTAAGAGAGGGGTAGGGGTAGGTGAGTAGTGGGTGAGGACGGTGGAGTAAAGAATGAACTTGAGGGTGTAGTTGAAGAGAAATGGTAGTTAAGGGGGCCTCTGACAAAATTTCTGCAACTGACATTTTAAAAACTTAACCAAACTGCTGCTTATTTCCTGGGTCATCTTCAAGGACCTTAAGTCTTACAGGGTTTGCTTGGTCTCTTGGTTCCATCAGTTGAGTAACTTTTTCAGATAAAATGATAACTGCATGCAGATATAGTGTTTTAAAGTCTTCAAGGTCTTTAGTAGCTATTTCTTAAACAAGTCACTGAAGTGATGTTTCTGGAAATTTCTGTAGCTATAGCAACTACTTTAGGCCAAAGTATCAGCTAGGTTTTGCTGCATTAACAAAACACCCCAAAATTTAATGGCTTGAGAAAATACCATTTATTATTTCTCACATTTTGGTGGGCTGAGGTTGGACGGCCGAGGATGGTCACACCCACTCCCGTGTCTCGGGTACCATCTGGGTGGCTTGGATGATTGAGACGGCTGGGGCCTTTCTCCATGTGGCGTCACCTAGCAGCTAGTGGGGACTTGTTCAAAAGGCCCCAGCAGCAAAAGAGGGCAAGTCCCAATGTGCTTTTTTCATGTCTGCTTGTGTCACATCTTCTAATATCTTGTTGGTCAAGGCAGATCATATTCATATAGCAAAGCCCAGATTCAAGGGTGAAAACCTAGTCTCCACCTCTTGATGGGAAGAACAGCAAAAGGGCTTGCATATAGTGCTTAGAGAAATTGTGATCATTTTGGAATTGATCCTAGTCAGTCATTGTAGAAATTAGACTACATCCTCAATAAGAGGTTATAGCAGTGAGCATAACTGTGTCACCGCACTTACCTCCAGTGTCTTCCACAGGCTGAATCTATAAAATTTAGGGGGGAAAAAAGCTTACCTACTTAGAAGGCTGAATTTAAGAAAGGAAATAAGAAAATCCACTAACATTTCTATGTTATTTTACAGTTTACAAAGCATGTTCACATATATTGCTTTTCAAAAAAATCTTTCAAGCCTTGTTAGAGGTAGGTATTAGATCACTATCCTCATTTCAAGATACGTAAACTGACGTACATACGTGTTAGGAATCTTGCAATCACTTATCCATTAAGATAAGTGAGGTTTTTTTTTTTTTTTTTTTTTTTTTTTTTAGGATTTTATTTATTCATGACAGACAGAGAGAGAGAGAGAGAGAGAGAGAGAGAGAGGCAGAGACACAGGCAGAGGGAGAAGCAGGCTCCATGCAGGGAGCCCAATGTGGGACTTGATCCCGGGACCCTGGGGTCATGGCCTGGGCTGAGGGCGGCGCTAAACCGCTGAGCCTCCCAGGCTGCCCGAGAAGTGGGTTTTGAACTTAGTTTGTTTTGGTGGGAAAGCTGGTAGCCAAGCTTCCACGTCGTGCCCAGGAGTCTCTGGGCTGCCCCACTGGTCATGTAATTCAGCACGGGGACAAAGAAAGGCAGTTTTTAGAGATCTCTCTAATTTTTAAGCCATTTGGCTTATATGTTGTGCTGTCCTTCAACGTAAAGTCTGAAGGTCTCGATTTCTTTTTTTTTTATTTTTTTAGGAAAAATTCCCATATAAATAATATGCTCATTAAGAACTTGGTGTATTCTTTCTATCTTTCATTTCTGGAGTTTGTTAATACCTATATTCAGTTATTTCCACGTTACACTTGTATGTTTACTGAATTTTACAAGAATTGTTGGATTTCACACTTTTTTTTTCTGATTCTTAAATATTTATAATGCCTGCATCCATTTTACTGTAAGAAAGTGATTTATCCTATATGTACACATACACGTGCACACATACATACTAAAAGTCTATACGTGTCTGTGTGTGAACATAGGTGTATGTGTATTTATATACGTAAAACGTCTTATCTTTTATTTTACGCCACACAGTCATGGCTCTGCAGCAGAATCTGTAGACTTTTCGTGCTTCTGATATGTAGCACCAGAGAGAAGTAGGTTCCCAAGGGCTTCTTTAGGGAGAGATCGGCCTTCTTTAGGCCTGCACTTACACACAGAAGTTGGAGAATCCTTATCCTTTCTCATCTGCCTTTCATTGAGTTTATCTCATGCATAGACCCGTGACCCCAGCCGTGTTGTAGCGTGTAGCCAGCACCCAGCACCTTCCTGGGCACAGTAGGTCACCTTGTCGGAATGACCCAGAGAAGCTCTAACTGATGAGTCCCCCTGAGTTCTGGACCATTAGCTGACCTTGAGCTACCTGCGTAAATTTTCTCAGCCTCTTACGCTACGTACTTGGTGGGACTTCAAATGAAGTAGGAGAAAATCATTTGTAAACCTTTATAAGAAATAGAAACATGAATATTAATATAAACATGCAAAAACAATAAAAAATAATAAACATGCGTCAACAAAGTACCTGTGGGAGAGGCCAGCGTAATTATTTTAAATTCTTGATTACTAAGTTCATAAAAATTCAAGGACTTCTGGAACCGCTCTCTGTACCGTTCCTATATCTTCAAGGAGAAACATCCCAAGTCTGGGAGGAATCACAACTGCCCTTGATTGCACGAAGCCAGGAACTTAGTCTAGGTGAAATGAGTACATTCTCATCCCCATCCCTGGGCCTTACCCGGAAAGAGGATGAAGAGGGTCTGCAGAATGTCCTCAGGGTCTATTCAAGAGGCAATTAACATTCCTCCCCAACCAGTCTCTGGTTGCTCCCTTTGCACCCCGGAGCACTTAGACCCCTCCTCACCCCTGGCCCGGATCCTCTTAGGGAGTCCTAATCATATTCAAGGCCTTGGCTTTTAGGCTGAGCTAACCTTTATGACCAATTTATGGGCTATTTTCAAAGAAATTTCCTAGTGTTTTACAGGGACTTTATTGACTTTCATAAGACCTCCTCAGTGTATTCATTATAAGGAACCACATTGGTCTGCTTTTCTCCTCCTCCCTGCGCGCCGCCTCCTCTGTAGGAAGTTGCTTCGCAGGCAGAGGCTTCCGGCAGGGGAAGGATGTCTCCTTGTTCAGAGCCAGCGATGTCTGTCTTCTGCGGCACCTCGGCCGTCATAACATTCTCAGGCCGAACTTCAGTCTCTTGATTAATATTTATAGGCTGCTCTCCGGGTGCCTGGAAGGTTGGTGCCGGGGGGTGGGCCAGAGGCTTGGTACCGGCTGTCAGCACAGGAAGACACCAGGGTGGCCGAAGGTCCCACTGTCAGAGGAAGCCCCGGGACGCATCCTGGCTCCCTGGGGCGGCAGCACCCACTGCACGAGGCCCAGGAGACCCAAGTGGTATCTACTTGCCACTGGTTTGCTCTGCGACTTTGAGGCTCTCCCTGCCGTTTGAGACCTTTATTTCCCCAACAGTAACGGGGACTGAATGACTGTGGCCGTGGGACTCGAGATGAAGGGGACAGGGGGCACGGCCAGGAAGCTGCCTTCCAGACATTCTTCTGTTCTCAGAAAGGCTAAAACTAGAGTATTTTCCTCGCCCTGGGAAGAAGAGACTCCCAGGAGTGGCCTGGAGGTACAGGCCCTGGAAAGGAGGCGTGTACCCTTCACTCTGGTGGCTCTCAGGTCGCGCCCGTCGCTGGAACAGTAGGACGATACTGCGGATCTCCAGTGGATCCCGACACAAGATCGGGGCGGACTTGGAGATCAAAGGAGAAAATAATGCTTGACTGTCCACTGGGATAGAGAACTGCTCATGAGCCATTTATTTAAGTTTCTTTTTTAAGATTTTATTTATTTATTCACGATAGACATAGAGAGAGGCAGAGACACAGTAGGAGGGAGAAGCAGGCCCCATGCAGGGAGCCTGACGCGGGACTTGATCCCAGGACCCCAGGATCATGCCCTGGGCCAACAGCAGGTGCCAAACCACTGAGCCACCCAGGATTCCCCCATTTATATAAGTTTCTAATCTTGGTCACTAAGTAGCAAGTTATCTTTCAAAAATTATCTTGTGTTTTGTATCAATTTTCATGAGTTATTAATTCATCATTATTTGCTCAGTCAACACATATTCTTGGAGAATCCAGTATGCCTAAGATATCATAGAATGCTGTCCAAATTCTAGGGTTCAGGTCAAATGCTGCCTTTTGCATGATGTTTTTTAAAAAATTGTATTTATTTATTCATGAGAGACACAGAAAAAAAAAAAAAGACAGAGACACAGGCGGAGGGAGAAGCAGGCTCCCTCTGGGGAGCCCGATGCGGGACTCGATCCCAGGACCCTGGGATCACTGCCTGACCCAAAGGCAGACACTCAACCACTGAGCCGCCCAGGCGCCCTGCATGAATTCTTTATGGATTCCCTCAATTGTAGGTAATTTTTCTTTGCTTTGGCTTCATACTTTCTAACTTTCTCATCCTACTTACCATGTGACGATAAGTATTAATGTTATTTGTGTACATGTCGACTTCCTACACTGTAATTCTTATTTATCATCAAATCCCTAAAGGGCACATCCCCTGGTAATTTACAGATAACTCAGTGGGTCTGTAGCAGAAGGCTCGGGAAAACAGCAGCAGTGTAAGAGGTCCAGGGTGTCGTATGGGCCGATGAGTGGTACAGATAATCAGTGTTCAGGGATTTAAGAGAAAGTGGATTGATGAGGGGGGACAGCCGCTGGGGAAGTAGTCAGGGTGGTAGTGGGTGGAGGGGAGTGAAGGCATTTCAGGGAAGAGGAGAAGCATCAGCACGTGGCACAAGTGGAAAAGAATACATCTTTGGGGAGCTGGGGAGGTGAGGCAGCAAGTGACCCCTAGAGAGGACGGGACGTCGCAAATGTCAAGCTAAGGCAGAGTCTTCTGAAAGCAAAGGCTGGTTACTCAAAAGTGCCGGAGCAAGTGAGTGACAGGATCAAAGAGATATTTTGGGAAGATTTCTGCGGAGTGGTATGCAGGGCGGGGAGAGCCTGGAGGCAGGGAGAATGGGAAGAGGTAGTGCTGGGCAGGAGCGCTGCGCCCTTGGCACAGGTGCGAAGGCTGGGGGACTCGGGGACTCGGGGACTCGGGGACTCGGGGACTGCTTCCAGAGGGCAAGGCCCGGCAGGAGCAGCCAAAGGGTGGAATGCAGATGGGCCCCATCTTTGTGTCTGGACGACGGGGAAACAGCCGTGTCGGTCAGGGTGATGGGCAAAGCCAGGTGGGGCAGCTAGTGCCTTGGCTTTACAGGGCCAGGCTGCGAAATGCCCGGGGTGGGGTGCGGGCGCAGCAGGTGTTCGGGGTCGGGGCGGCGGGGGCAGAGGCCGGAGCGCCGGGCAGCCACCTGTCACTGCCGCCAGCTCCTTGAGGCGGGACCAAGCGCGGCCTGTCCTGCCCGGCTGCTTGGGCCTGGGGGGCGCTGGGCGGCGGGCACCTGGGGCACCCTGCTCCCGGCCGCCGGGCCCCACCGACCGAGCCGCACGCACGGTGGGACTCGCAGCCCTAAACCACGCAGCAACAGTCCCGGTCCTCTCGCCCTCCCGGGAAACGCTTTATTAGAACAAGTTGCCAAAGTAAGTTTTATGACTTATTTTAAATTCATAAAATGACTTGAAAGCCCTCAAGCCTGTTAGAGGCAGGGCGCCCAGCTAATTGGTGTCTGCTGTTGCTGAGTTCTCAAGGCCCTCACCATCCTAAGACATGGAAGTTTCTTGAAGCCAAGTTAAGAAGGATAATAGTGGGGGCGCCTGGGGGGCTCAGCGGCTGGGCGTCTGCCCTGGGCCCAGGCCGTGACCCCGGGGTCCCAGGATCGAGTCCCGCATCCGGCTCCCTGCAGGGAGCCTGCTTCTCCTTCTTCCTGGGTCTCTGCCTCTCTCTGTGATTCTCATGAATATAAATAAATAAAATATTTTGGGATCCCTGGGTGGCGCAGTGGTTTGGCGCCTGCCTTTGGCCCAGGGCACGATCCTGGAGACCCGGTATCGAATCCCACGTCGGGCTCCCTGCATGGAGCCTGCTTCTCCCTCTGCCTGTGTCTCTGCCTCTCTCTCTCTCTCTCTCTGTGACTATCATAAATAAATAAAAATTAAAAATAAATAAATAAATAAAATATTTTTAAAAATAAAAGTAATAAAAGAAAAAGAAAACCAGAAGTTAGCTAGAGCTCTGGGTTGCTGCAGGGCTGAGGGTGTGCGTTGCCCCCGCACGTCTGGCCCGAGCCCAGGCTGCTCGGGAGAGGAGGGGCACCAAGCGGGAGGCCAGGCCTTGTGCAGGGGGCACGTCCCTACCTCCCATGGGCCAGGGGCAGAGGGGGGTGGTTGGAGGCAGGGGGCAGGCGGCCTCGGAGGTGCTGGACCCCCGCCCGGATGCTCCCGGAGGCTAGTGCAGTGGCCATTGCAGCCGCACCCCTGGGTGCACACCACCCACCACGTCCTGCCTGGGGCCTGACTTCTCCGCCCGCAGACACGGCGGCTCCAGGACGGTGCAGGTGCCCGGCCCTGGCCTCGGGGTCACACTGCTGCAGGGACACCAGGTACCCCAGGTCCTGCCCCGCCGGGACCACGGGAAAGGGCCTGCTCTACCTCGGCAGCAGCTGCAGGGGGTGCAGAGGCCCAGGGGGCGGCGGGGGTGCAGGGGGTTGGGGGGAGGGACCCGGTGAGTAGTAGGTCACGGGGGTCACTCTCTGGAACCACTGAGCACTCCATCCCTTTTCTGTGCATGTGGTGACCCTAAACACCGAGAGCTGCGAGCCAGAGCAGAAGCTTGCCCACCTGCCCACCTGCCCACCTGCAAGAATTCCTTCCCTGGTGACTTTTCCTGTTGGGTAAGGCTTAAAATAAAATAAAAAATAAAATAAAATAAAATAAAATAAAATAAAATAAAATAAAATAAACTGATTTGTAAGAAGGAACTGCTTTTCTGATGCCAGACTCTGAGGCGCCCACTGCCACAGGGTTCTCCTGGACGGGGCCCAAGTGCGGGCTCCCTGCGACCCAGGCCGCGCGGGGGTTGCTCTCCCAGGTCCCCTCCCGGCCGCCAGGCTCACACCTGCCACGACTCGTGCAGCGAGCGTCACCTGCCAGCCGAGAGGCCCTGGCTCAGTGCTGGGCATCGTGCATATGGGATCCTGCAGAGCAGAGCCGAGCTCAGATCCTAATGTTCAACCCCTGTGACCTGCGGCCAGGCCCGAGGAGAGGAGCGGATGCGCCCGGGAAGGGAAGCAGCAACGCTGAGTCAGTGGCCTCCGGGCTCCGGCTTCAGAAACCTCCCAGAAAGTTAAATACTGTCCTGCTTTCGTGTCGTGATTACTAGAACTGCAATCGCGGTTGTTTTCTTTAAAAAAAAAAAAAAAAAAAGTCAGTGTACCTAAGAATTCAATTTTTTTCTCATTGGAACATGGGCAGTTTCTGTAGTCTGAGATCACAGAAACTTCTGAAGGGTCGTATTTCAGGCGTTACGGAGGGTGTGTGAAAAATATGAAATAGTGATTTTTTTAAAAAACTCTTTAAAATCTTCCTTTTGATCTGGGTTGTTTTGTGATTGATTTTTCTTTTCCCTCTCCTGTTTCCGTTCTGGGAGACTCCCCGCTGCTTGTTCCCCCCGGATCCATGCCTCCTCCTGTTGCTTCTCCATCACCTGGTGGCTTCATCTGGGCCTGGTGACCACTGCCCTGGTTCCCCGTCTGGCCCACTTGTGGCGTCGCCAGGCCCACGGCCCTTCCCACCCGGAGCTCTCTCCCCGCAGCTCGGCCCGGCAGGCCCAGAGGCCCGGCCCGCTTCCAGACCCAGCGGTCCCCTGCCTGGAGGTAGCTGGGCCCCCAAGCGTGGCTCCTCAAGTTGGATCACTCCGAAGTATTTCAGAACCAACATCTCTTCACCTCCTGGTGTCTTTGCGGCCCACTTGGCTTCAAACTCTTGCATCCGATTTTCCTCCTCTTTAGCCTCAGCTTTAATGGGTCTATTCGGAATTGGGGGGGCCAAGCTCCCAGACTGTCATCACTCAAGTTTCTTCTTCGGGTGCTACATCGTGTACGTCCTCTGTAAAGCCTTGCCCACGGTCGGTCACATCCCTCCCACAGGCCTCCTGCCAAACGTGCTTGACGCCTCTCCCTCCTTTCTGGAATGCGCTCGCTCCTGTTTCTTGGCCAAATCTTCGTGTTTGCGGAGCCTGGTTTAGAGCTTGGGTGCTGGGGGCCGGGTAGCCTGGGTTCACATGCCCGCGTCACCATTTCCTAGCTGAGCGCTGCGGTGCAGGACACTTACACTGTCCCAGCCCCAGTATCTTCACCTTTCACATGGGGGTGAAACAGTAGACCTTCCTGGGAGAGGCCGTTGTGAGCCCTGAATGAGTCCCTACCCATGAAGCGCTTGGAATAGGTCCGCTCAGGAGGACCTCAGAGGACGACGACTTATTCACACGCACCCCCCGTTTCACTGGTCTTCACTGTCCCAGCCTCTGACTCTACCCGTTTTTCTCTTCTTTTCATCTCCTGAGGATTGAACACAGGGCTCTGCACATGAAAGTCGCTCAGCAAATATCTGTTGAAAATCTATAGAGTGTGGGGAGCCGGCCGGCTTCTGTGGATTTGGGACTTGCCTCTTAGTCGCCTGAGAACAGGACAGCGTGTATCTTGTACTGTGTCCTTGGTCCCCGGCCTAAGAGGGCCCGGCATACGTATATGCGCAAAATCAGCTATAAATGTTTGGATAAATGAATGAGTGAAATGAATTGTCAAACTTTTCAAAGCTCAACTTAGGAACCATTTGAGTCACGATGAAATAATCTATTTTTTAAATCGAAAATAATTTCCATTGTCACTAATAACAGTATATATCAAGTATAGGGTACGTACGTATCCACCTCTGAAATATGCACACACACACTGTACGTAGTGTATCTGTTGAGTGTATGTTGTAAAACTATATGTATCTTATATATATGCATGCATATTTTTTGAAAATTAAAAAAAAAAGATAAAACATACGCAAGCCTGTAACTAAAATATCTATTTGGTATATACCCATCTTCTGGGGTGTACTTTCTTCAGATGCATGTGTAGATTTTTTAAAAGATGTGTAGATTTAAAAATAATGAAATTGGACCTCCCAGTACCTAATAATTTATAAATCCCACTATTTTGTTTACATATAACCGTAGAGTGAACTGGGTGTCCACTCTATAACAGACACCAAACGTGGGTTACAAAGGCCATCAAAGTTTTGTTCTTTTCCTTCTTTCTGCGCATCTACTCTCTCAGTCCTCTTTCTTAGGGACCTTGTTTACTTGGAAATGTTACAATTTAAAAAACACAGTTTCCAAAAGGGAGAGGCCTAACCTACCCTAGAACATGTCAGCGTTCCAGAAAATACGCTTCATAACTTTGCCTCATTCTACTACTTCGATTTTCCTTTTAGCTAAATTTTTTTTTATAACAATCTTTCTTTTTTTAAAATATGTATTTATTTATTTATTCATGAGAGACACAGAAAGAGAGAGAGAGGCAGAGACACAGGCAGAGGGAGACGCAGGCTCCATGCAGGGAGCCCGACATGGGACTGGATCCTGGGACTCCAGGATCACGCCCTGGGCTGAAGGCAGGCGCTCCACCGCTGAGCCACCCGGGCATTCCATTTTTAGCAAGATTTTATATATTTTATTTTACACGATGTACAGCTGAAATTCCCCATTGATTTTTAGAACAAACCCTGTAGTCAAGGATTCAGTCATGGAGCTTACAGGGGGCATACACTTTGGTAGATGTTTTCAGGGAGATCAAAGCATTTTCGTTTGCTATTTAGCAACTGCACCCGCGTGGGGCGGGGTGGGGGGCATCTCACAAGTAGCTCTCTCTCCCTCTGGGAGGTGTAAGAGTCAGTGAGGCACCGCTGCTCCTTCCACAGTCCATTTTTGTATACAAAGGACTCTCCATTTAAAGGTCACGATAATGTCAAAATAGAGGGACAAAAGGGCATGACAATGGACAGAAAAATGACAGCGATCTAACCAAGAAGCCATCCAACTGCATTGTAAATGGGGTAAAAATAACAGAGACTGTGTTGAATCAAATGAACAGGTTGGGCCGCGCCGATGATGACATCCTCGGGTGACAAGAGCGTTCGTCTTTACGGAGTGTCGTGTGTGTCCAGGAGGAGGCTGGTGGCCTGGAACCAGCAGACCTCAGGCTGTCAGGAAGCCACCTTGGCTTTCACAAATATCTTGTTCCTCAGCTCCTCAGTATCATAGAAATGGGAAAAAAAAAACGGGAAAATTATTTAAGAAGCAACATGAATTTCATTTTTTTTAAATTTTATTTATGATAGTCACACAGAGAAAGAGAGAGAGGCAGAGGCAGAGACACAGGTAGAGGGAGAAGCAGGCTCCATGCACCGGGAGCCCAACGTGGGACTCGATCCCGGGTCTCCAGGATCGCGCCCTGGGTCAAAGGCAGGCGCCAAACCGCTGTGCCACCCAGGGATCCCGCAACATGAATTTCAATTTCAGGTTTATGAGTTTCAGGTATAGATAGGGAATCATATTTAAGGGACCTTTTTTTGGTTTTGTTTTGTTTTATTTATTTATTCTATTTATTTATTTTTTAATAAATTTATTTTTTATTGGTGTTCAATTTGCCAACATATAGAATAACACCCAGTGCTCATCCCATCAAGTGTCCCCCTCAGTGCCCGTCACCCAGTCACCCCCACCCCCCTTTGTTTTGTTTTAAAACAGCAAAATTTTGTTCCCCTTGGTTCGCTGAAAGAGCGTGACGAGTCAGTGTTTGACAGGAGCTCAAGGTATTGGGGGGATGGATTTCAGGTGGAACCTGCGAGTGGAGTTACGCACATGCCCGATTCACAAGGTTAGCTGAGCTTTGAGTCTGGGGACAAAGAGGTAAGAATGAGGAGAAAAGGCGATGTTGATAATACTGACATATCTCATAAAGGGTAAAAGGGGTAATTTCATTATGCTGGAGGATAAATAATGATATTTAATGAAAGGACAAAGCTAGTTCACGCTGCAGAAATGGACAATTTCCAGAAGGTCCCTACGCTAAGTCATGCCTATAACCAAAAGAAAATCACCACGTACATAGCCAAGTGTCCTTGCAGGCGTTTTGAAGAAGTGTGGCAGGTGTTCTTGGTTTCTAAGGGTTAATAATCCTGGCCAAGTCAGAGACAGTTCATTATTCCAAAGGTCCTGTGAAAGGAGTTTTTTTTGTAAGTGTCTTGATAGCTACTGGTAGAAAAGTACGTTTTTGTGGCCCTAGATTTTAATTTGCTTGGAATTTGTCTTCCGAACGTGTCGTGTGTAAAGAGAGTGACAATCTGAAAGCTCGGTGCAGCTCGAGCTGCCCAGGCCCATTCTCCCTGCCTTTCCCTCTGTGGTAGGTTTATGCAGCCCCAACGGGGTGGAATGATTCCTGACCTATTTGCTTTGTCAAGATACTAATTGTCCAACGGACTGTTCATGTATCAGAAGGTCCTTGGGAATCAAACCTTATCTGCCCCTCTCTTTCTCCCTGCCCTCCAGCCCCCTGCTTGGTACAACTTTTGTAAAGTAAATTGTTTCAATGACCTTGAACATTTTGTTCACATGCTTTGGGGAAAAAAAAAAAAAAAGCAGGGGTGCAAAATGGTATCTTTCCTGGCATTGTGTTACCAAAGATAAAGGGTCCCTATTAGTTCAAGTTCTACATAATATTTCTCAGGCTTCCAACTTATGAATGCGCCGATAACTAGAATATTAAAGCTAGGTGGGAAGACCTTTAATGATAACATCAAACCCCCTTTGATTTACTGGAATCAGAAGATATTTAAGAGGTGGCTGGCCGGCTCAGCCAGTAGAGTGTGTGACCCTTGATCTCAGGGTTGGGGGTGAGCCCCAAGTTGGGTGTAGAGATTACTTAAAAAAAAAAAGATATTTAAGAGATTGCTTAGTTCTGCTCTGACCCTAAAGAACACATAATCAATTTTTTTCTTAATATGAGTACTATATAGATGGTGAATGTGTGAATTTGTAAAAGCGACAAATACGTCTGTGTGCTCTGCCCAACTTAAATATAAAACATGATCAAAATCAGCGCACAGTTTAGTCTATGTTTTCTACTTGATCGTAAATGAGAATCCAAAGTGCTACCAATGGAATTTGAGTTCTGATTGTTCCACAGCCCTTGCCAACGCTTGATATCCATGAGCGTTTATTATTATTTTAACTAACGACCTTAGTTTCAGGCGTGCAACTTAGTGATTTGACAAGTTCATACGTTCTGCTGTGTTCGCCACAAGCAGTTACCCTCCGTCCTTTCTCTCACCGATATGATGTCATTGGCTGTATTCCGCACGCGCTGCCTTTTATTCCCTGTGATTACTTATTCCCATAACTGGAAGCCTGTGTCTTTTTCCCTCCCTTTCACCTTTTTTTCCCCTTCCCACACTCCCTGATATCAATAAATGTAAAAATGTTGCTTCTCTAGGGTTTGGAAATGGTATCTTGTGATTCTAATTTGCATTTCCAATGATAACTAACAAGATTGAACGTCTTTTAATATTTTTTTCATACATTTTGGTTTTCTTTTCAATTGTGCCAATTTTTCTCTTGGGTTGTTATATCCTCCTCCTCCTCCTTCTTCTTCTTCTTTTCTTTTTTAGAGAGAGATCAAGAGAGAGAGCGCGTGAGCAGGCATGCGTGAGCCAGGGGGAAGGGCGAAGAAGATAGAGGGAGAGAGAAAATCTTAAGCAAGCTCCATGCTCAGCTGGAACTGATGCAGGGGTCGAGCCCACCACCCGGAGATCATCACCTGAACCGAAATCAAGAGTCAGATGCTTGACCATCTGAGCCACCCAGGTGCCCCTGCTTATATTCTTCTTAAAATATATAGGAAATTTTCAAACATTTGGATGCTAATCCTTTGTCAGTTATGTTTTGTAAATATATTTTCTCAGCTAAACTTACAATGAGAAAATATATTTTAAGAAGAATGTAACTATATTCTCGGTTTAAGACTTGCCCTTTGCTTCTCCTCATAGTGTCTTTTTTTTTTTTAAGATTTTATTTATTCATGAGACAAACAGAGAGAGGCAGAGACACAGGCAGAGGGAGAAGCAGGCTCCTTGCAGGGAGCCTGACGTGGGACTCGATCCCGGAACCCAGGGCATTCAACCGCTGAGCCACCCGGGCGTCCTTGTAGTGTCTTTTGATAAAATGTTCTTAATTTTAATGATATCCAACATATAATTTTTTATAATAATGTTTAACATTACATTAAAGATTCATGTTTATGAAATCTTGGTCTACGCCAAGGTTATATGTTCTCATTTAGAAGTTTGTTTCAGCCTTCATGTTTTGGCCTATGACACATTTTGGAGTTTTTTGGTACTATGGTGTGAGGAAGTCGGGTTTCCTAATTTTTTCTATCTTGATACCTGAATGAGCCAGCACAATTGATTGAGAATATTTTCCACTGAATTGCAATGACATCTTTGTCATAAGTCAGGTTATTGTATGTGTGCGCCTCCTGGGCTATTCTGTTCTATGAACATGTTCGCATCCTCTCTACATACCTTTTGCAAGGTGGTGTTTCTAAAGCCTGGATCTATCAATCCTTTTCTTTACAGTTTGCACATTTTTACGTCTTCCCTAACTCAAAGCAATAAAGATGTATTTACTTACATATTGTCTCCTGAAAACTTTACAGTTCCATCTTTCAAAAGTTTTAAGAGCTTTTAGAATTTAAGTATTTAATCAATTTGCAACTGATTTTTGAAACTGGTTTGGAGTAGAAACCCAGTTCTGTTTTATTCCATATATATTCCAGTTTGTCCCTGCATCATTTTATGGAATAGCCCCGTGTTCCTTCCTTGAGCTACTATTACAGCTCAATCACAGATCACATTTCCATATACTCATAGGTTTGTTTCCAGGCTTTATGTTTTGTTCTATCAGTCTATTTGTCGATTCTTGTGTTAGGACCCCACCACCCTAATCACCATAGTTCTAAGACTTCCAACATTTTACTTCTTTCAGGAGTATCCTGACAATTTTTGGCCGTTTATAGTTTCATATGAATTCAGAATAAATTTGTCAATCCCACAAAAATCCGTGTTAGGATTTCATTTGGGTTATTTTCGATCTATAAGCTAATTTAGTGAGAACTGTCATGCCTATAATATTAAATTTTCCTCCAGGTGTATGCAGTGTATCTCTGAGTATTCTTTAAAGGATTTTCTTTAATGTCTTACATAATTTTATCCACGGGGGTATTATAATATATTTGTTAGATTACAGATAGATGACTTATATTTTTGTTATTTTTACAGATATATTATTTACTATCTTAATCACGAAGTCCAAATTATATAGATATGTACTTCTATAAAAGACACATGTAGGTACAGTTTAGCAAATCACTTTACAATGAATATCAGTCCTCAGGTCAAACCATATGATATTTCCAGCCCCATAGCAAATATTCCTAGTTGCAACCTCTCAGCCCGCCCCCAGAAGTCACCACGATGCTGACTCTTTAAGTAATTAGAAATGTACTTTGCTTTCAGTTTTAACACCTACATTTACCATCTTAAAGAATGTAGTTTAGTCCTGCTGTTTCTGAACCTCATATGAATGGGATCTTTATGCATTCTCTGTCGTGTTTCTTTTATTCAATATGTGTGTGTGTGATTCATCCGTGTCGTAATGGTATCTCTTTGAAAACCTAGATTTTTAGCATTTTGTCTCTCTGGAGCTAAGGAATTCAATTGATTTTGTAGAGATTTTGTATTTAGGACAATGATCGCTTCTCGGCCTTTTGGCTAAGATCAAGTGTTGTATATAGGACAATGATTTTCAGACTTCAGACAACAGGCGGTGCAGAAGTGCGACCCCAAAGAGAAGGAAACACCAGTACAGAGGACCCTACAAAGGCCTGTTTGCTACAGAGAGAGTTTCAGGCCGAAGGCCGGTGGGGGAGAACTGAACAGCCTGGCGGGCTCCTCAAATTCAAGATACTGAGCCCAGAATCCAAAGGCGCCAAGGCTGCTGGAATGCTCGAGGCAGAGGAGCACAGGTGAAAGAGCTGAAGGCAAATCTGCGGCTGGGTAAGGAGCCGCCTCCTGTGCGGGCTCACTCTCTGGGGTCAGGGAAGGACCTTCAGGAAACTGTCGAGCACACAATCCCCACACTTCACGCAAGGTGAGAACAGCTTGTGTTCCTGCCACCCTGGGTGGAAAGATCTCCCAACACACAGGGTACCACGTAGAACCCTCAAGGGGTCCTGGGTGGCACCATTAGTCTCCACCAACAGGACGTTCATTCAGTCCTGCCCCTGAAAACAAGGCCCAAGGGGCTCTGGGGGATCTCACCTTGGCCCACGACGAAATCAAGAATATTCATGAGAATACGAAAACATCCAGGACCCAACGAAGTAAAATTCATAATATCTGACATCCAGTAAAAAATTAACAGGCATTTGGCACAGCCGGGTGGCTCAGTGGTGGAGCGTCTGCCTTCGGCTCAGGTCATGACCCCAGGGTCCTGGGATCGAGTCCCCGGGGAGCCTGCTTCTCCCTCTGCCTTTGTCTCTGCCTCTCTCTCTCTCTGTGTCTCTCATGAGTAAGTAAATAAAATCTAAAAAAAAAAAAAATTAACAGGCATTCAAATAAGAAAATACAGCTCAAAATGAGGGGGAAAAATCAATTAATTGAAATGAATCCAGAAATGACACAGTTGAAAAGTTATTCCACAATGACAAATGTTTTCCAATCCTTAAGTCATTTCTAGTAATATTTGTTTTTATATTTTTAATACTATTCTTGTACTTCTCTTTATATTTTCCCATTTATTTCCTATTAATTTTATGCTTCAAAAGATGAGGTTTTAGCTCCCTTGTCATCTTCACACATACTTCCTTTTTTTTTTATCCCCACACATACTTCTTGATCCTCATTTACTCCTATTTGTTGTATTATGATTTTTTTTTTTGTTGATCTTGACATGGTTAAGAATTTTGTTCCAAACTAAGATAAAAGGGTATATGATTACATACCCTCTCTTGTATGACCTTATTTTTTCTCTTTTGCTGAAGGTTTGTTTTTTTTTGCTTTTTTTTTGTTTTTTTGTTTTGTTTTGTTTTGTTTTGTTTTTTTGGTGTGTGTAACCGTCACAATAATTGAACTCTAAACATACCAACAGGACTACAAAATTTATGTCAATATGGACAATGAAAGTAATATGTATATTTCACTTTTTTGAAATCCTAGAGATGTCCTTCTTGTCCTTGCTATTGAGGTGGTGGTCATTTGTCATCAGCTTTAAGGAGACTACCCTTTGGGCCCAGTTCTTAAATGACTATAGTAAGCCAAGATGGTCTGCTAACCAAGCTAATCTCCAGTGGAAATGTAGAGTGAGAGAGAAATTAACCTCTGATGTTTTAATTCACTGAGTTTTTGGGAGTGGTTTATTATTGCAGCACAACTTAGCCTGTTCTGACTGATGTAGTTTCCCCTCATCTAAAAATAACTGCCGAACATTAGTCATCTTCACTTTTCCTCTGTCATCAATCTAGAAGTCCTTTGACTCCTTCCTTTTCTTTCTTTCTTTCTTTCTTTCTTTCTTTCTTTCTTTCTTTCTTTCTTTCTTTCTTTCTTCTTTTTTCTTTCTTTCTTTCTTTCTTTCTTTCTTTCTTTCTTCTTTCTTTCTTCTTTCTCTTTCTTTCTTTCTTCTTCTTCTTCTTCTTCTTCTTCTTTTTTCTTTCTTTCTTTCTTTCTTTCTTTCTTTCTTTCTTTCTTTCTTTCTTCTTTCTTTCTTAGATTTTATTTATTTAATTGAGAGGGAGAGTAAGAGTGCAAGAGCAGGGGGAGGCAGAAGCAGACTCCTCGCTGAGTAGGGAACCCCATGCAGGGCTCCATCCAAGGACCCGGGGATCATGACCTGAGCTGAAGGCAGATGCTTAACCAACTGAGCCACTCTGGCACCCCTCTTCCTTTTCTTATATCCCTGTCCTTCAGTATCTCAAATCTTCCTCTTATTTTACTCTCTTGTTTTGGTAGCAAATATTCTTCAGTAGCTTCTTTTCCTTTTTCTTTTTCTTTTTTTTTTTTTAATTCTCTCTATACCCAATATGGGGCTTGAACTCACAATCCCAAGATCAAGAGTCACATGCTCCACTAACTAAGTTAGCCAGGCACCCCTTTTTGGTAGCTTCTTATATTATTTCTTTAATAATATCCTCCCTGCCATTTTATCTGAGCTTTCTTTTCAGAATTTCTATTATTCAGGTATTGATCTCCTGGGTTGATTCTCTGAGTAACTTATCTTTTCTCCACTATTTTCAACCTCTTTCTCTTTTTGTTCTACTTTCTTGGAGATTTTTCTCAATATTATCTTCCAAACTTTCTCTTGTTTTTGCTTCGTTTTATTTTTCCATATACATTTTTTAATTTCCAGGGCTCTTTTTAAAGTACTTTTCTTTCTTTCCTCCTTTCTCTCTTTCTCTCCATCCTTCCATCCTTCTCTCCCTCCCTTCCTTCCTGTCTATAGTTTAGTTTCTTTTTTTTTTTTTCAATCTTGTTTGTACTTCTGCTTACTGCATTTCCCCCATGTGCTGTTTTCCCTTCCCATACCTTGCTAGGGGTTTTAACCAAATATCTGAGGATCCTTGACTATTTATTCATATAATGAGTGATGCACTGTGAAGCTAATTAGAATCTGGGGACATGAGTCTCACCATGATGACTTCTGCACTAGAATTCTAGTAGGCGCTCTACAACAAATTTGCTTTGGAAAATTTCTTTCCATTACTAGCTTGCTAAGATGAAATTAAAGAAGAAAGACTGGAATGGATTTTGTATTTCAACAATGTTTTCTTGGCACCATTTGAAAGCATCATATACTCTTTAACCTTTAATCTGTCAGTGTAGTTTCCTAAGGGTTGGGTTTCTAGCAGCTATATTTCAGAGGGCTTTGCTGCCCTTCTCCAAGGAAAGGCTAAAATTTTCTACTTTTAAAGAAAAGGGTGGGAAGGTTCATAGTGCTGCTCATGCCGCCTGTGTTTAGGGCTGGCACTGCCCTCTCTTTGGTCTATGCCATGCAGAAGTTACGATTTTCCTTTCCAAAACAAAGATTTGGCCAAGAAAAACTGTGGCATACTTTACGGAGTCAACTTAGTTTGTTGTTATTCTTACGTGTTTTGTGTTTAATATAATTTCTGCTTCATAAACAGCCCATATGGAGTGAAATCTCCTCATGATAGGTAAGGCATTCATGTGACACATTTTAAGGGTAAGAAAAGGTATTTAAAAAATTTTTTTCCATGAGCCCCTCTTCTGTGGTTTAGCTACTTTCCTTTCCACAGCATAGCTGTCCTCCTCCTCTTCATCGTCACGTGGCAATCAAAAGACCAAGACTTTTTTTTCTTTCTGCAGTTCTATGCTCTTCCACATACTTCCCCAAAGAAGAAGGAAGAGTCAGAGGCCCGTTCTAATTGTTAATATTAGCTGTGAAAGTGTGTCTGAGTTGCGTGAAATGCCAAAGGACATTTAGCTAAGATTTTTCCTTAAGTGCTAAGCTAAGAAATTTTACACAGAAGTCTAAGACGTTATTGGTAGAGTGAAAACAATGAGAGACAGCCTTAAGATGTCACAGAAGAGGCTCACACCTGAGGCCTTTCCTGCCAGGAGGCTCTAAGCTCACTTCTATCAGTCACTGGCAAGCCCCTGGCCCCTCTGAGCCTCAGTTTCTGCATATATAAATTAAAGAGGGTTGACTTCACTCGATCACCCCCGAGGTCTTTTGGGGTCTAACATTCTTTTGTGCTAAAAACAGCATCAACTCTGGAAAATATTCAGTAAGACATCCGCACTTCCTTGTCTACCTGTGAACGTCATTAATATTACTGTATTCCATAATTGCATATTTTTCCTCTTCGCTACAAACTCTGTTTTGTTTTTGACTATATGAAACAGAGGGCTTGCTGGGGGACCCTAAAATATCCCCCATTCTAGGCACAAAATGGCTTCTTTTGAGGAGCCCATGTTCTAGTCTCCAAAACCTATTAATGCTTTATGTCACATAGCAAAGGGACTTTGCAGATGTAAGTTAGGGATCCCCAGATGGAGAGGTGATCCTGGGTTATCCAGGGGGGCTCAATCTAATCACTAGGGTCCTTATATGTGAAAGAGAGGAGCAGAAGAGGTCAGAGGGATGTGATGTGAGAAATGAACCTACTATTTATTGCTGGCTTTGAAAATGATGGAGGGAGCCATCAGCCAAGGAATGTGGGCAGCCCCCATCAGCTGGAAAGTCAAGGAAACTATTCCCCGACAGGACCTCCAGAAAAAAAATGCAGCCCTACTGAAACCTTGATTTTATTTATTTATTTATTTATTTATTTATTTATTTATTTATTCATTTATTTATTTATTTAAAGATTTTATTTATTCATTCATGAGAGACACAGAGAGAGGCACAGGCAGAGGGAGGAGAAGCAGGCTCAAGGCAGGGAGCCCGATGCAGGAATCAATCCCGGGACTCCAGGATCACGCCCTGGGCCAAAGGCAGGCACCAAACGGCTGAGCCACCCAGGGATCCCTGAAACCTTGATTTTAGCCCCGTGAAACACACTGTAGTTTTCTAACCTCCAGAGCTATGAGATAATAAATCTGTTTTGTTTTAAGCCACTATGTTAGTGATAATTTATTGCAGCAACAATAGGAAACCAACACCATTTGTCACCTCTACCCTTTTTTATATTCTATCTATCATCTATCTATCTATCCATCTATTATTTATTTTTGAGGGAGAGAGAGCGTGTGTGAGTGGAGGGTGAGGGGGCAGAGGGAGAGGGAGAAGCAGGCTCCCAGCTGAGCAGGGAGCCCCATGCAGGGCTCCATCCCAGGATTCTGGGATCATGACCTGAGCAGAAGACAGACACACAAGCGACTGAGCCACCCAGGCACCCCTGTATCGAGCAAATGTACTCTAGGCTTTAGGTACTTCTGTGCATGCTGTGCACGCATGTAGCAGCAAACACGTCATTCTGCCTTAGTAATCAAGAACTATGCCGTATTACTTGTTTATATTATAGCTAAAGGAATAATTAGAAAATTGATTAATTATGCTTCTGTGTACCATTATATTCCCAAATTTAATTAGTCCCTGGGACTATGTTTTATTCTTAGAATTCATAGACTATTGGATCTGGAGAGAACCATAAATATGATCTAATGAAATGTAATACTCTCTTTTTACAGGAAAGGATATTTTTACCTGTTGAGGTTAAACCCATGAGTTTCCCATAATCATTCAGCTAGTTGCCTAAAACAATAAGATTACAACTGAGGACTCCTGGCCTCCAGTCCAGGGTTTGTTCCACTATACCATATTCTTTCCAACTAAAAGTATTAGGACATGAAAATATTTAATAAATCTGGTCTCTTAGTGTGAAATACGAAGGAGTGTGGAATTCAAATGTGCTTTGTGTAGCTGAATTCATTTGCACCAAGAAGCAAATGAATATATAACTCAGTGGTTCTGATCTGGGCCCCAAAGGGTATATATAGGACCCTGTGAGCAAATCCCATCTCCAGTACTTCTCAGCAATGAGACCCCAGACGAGCTGTTTAACCTCTCCACACCTCCGTTTCTTCATCTGTAAAATGGAGATGGTAATTGTACGGAACTCATAGGGTTGTGGCAGATTTAGTATATTAATAACTGTCACACTCATGGAAAAAAGGCCTGGACCACATTTACTACCAAATAATTATGAGCAATTACATCATCAACAGTGGGCTATATAATAAAGACTATTTTAGTTGAACAAAAGAACACTTCTTATTAACATTAATGCTATTAATATTTTTTCTTGCTGCGCTTATTAGCCACCTCTTGTGGTGAACCCTGAACCCTAAAACAAGGCCCATTGTTCAGGTAAGCTGCCTGTAGACGGGGATCTTGTACTCTTCTGTACCATCAGACGTTTTGTGGGCAATTAGCACATGACTATCATGAGTGCTCTTGCTAATTGCAGTCGCATTAATACCACAGAACTGTACAATGGCTGGTTTTATACCGTCATTTCTGCAAGCTGCATTGTTTCAAGGACAAAGCGGCTGATGTACTGTTTCGTTTCTTTCATAATGCTGAGCATGGGTATCCGATAGACTTGCTTAGGCTGGCAAACTTTTGAGCAGAAGTGCTAGATTTGTATGCATCTTCGAGATGGGGGCAGTTCGGAGCTAAAGTGAGCTAGGAAAGAAATAGGAAGTGAAAAAGTAGAACGGAAAGACATAGGTAGATAGAGGAAGAAAAAAGAGGAAGGAGGAAAGAGGGAGCCATGAAGGGACATGAAAGATAAATGAAACTTAAATGGAGAAGAGTTGAAGAGGCAAACAGGAGACACTCCGGGCAGAAGGGTTTTCTATGAAGCGTTTCTGGTGCCAGATCGGGGGCAAGACCATCTCCTGAGTCCCATCTACGGAGATCATGGCCAGTAGGTCTGAAGGCAGTGGAGCCCAGTGCCAATTCTAACGAGCTGGAGGGGGCACAGACACTGACCACTGGTCTGAGGTCACTTTGAGAACTTCTGAGTTAAACTATATTCACACAAAATAAATGGAATCGTTCTTGGCTTTTTTTTTTTTTTTTTTTTTACTGAGCTATATCTTACATATAGTGAATTGTACAGCTCTTAATGGTCTTGGTCTTCTAGCATAAACAATTCCCTGTTCAGTCATATAGAGATTTCTCTGTTCCCGTATATGTCTCTGTCAAGGACAGCAAGAGACTTTATGGGATACAGCCCTAGTGTCCTACAATGATGAAATGAACTTCAGTAAGTAAGTTTTTTGGCTTTTTGAAGAAGAACATATACTCTATACCTTGGAACGGAATGCCAGAGACCTAGAAAGCACCTACATTACGTTGATTGCTCCAGGAATATTCCTGGGCTCCTCCAAGCCATAGCCCCTTGTCTATATCTTATTTCTTATTCCATTTGACAGGAGGAAATTTGGGTGCGTTATATCGAATTTTCTCCCATTTTCCGAATTAGCAACTCACTGGATTTATGGCGTACGTAATTTGAGATGCTGGGCAAGGAAGCTATTGAGATTGAAATCCGTCAGCGGTGTCTCCCAGACTCCAATGTCCATCTGAACCTGTTAAAAAAAAAAAAAAAGTGCAGATTCTGATTGGGTGGGTCAGGTGTGGGGTTCAAAATTCTGAATTTGTACCAAGATCCCAAATGGTATTGATGTTGCCAGTCCACGGATCATTCTCAGTAGTAAGGCCCTGTCTGGTGTTGAGTGGGTGGTTCTCTGACTTTAGCAAGTGTCTGATAGCTGGCGGGCTGGTTAGAACATGGACTTTGTGGCCTCTACCCACCCCCCCAACTATCTGATTGATAGGAGTGGTGCCTGAGAATTTGCATTTCTAAATTCTCGGATGATGCTAAGGAAAGTGCAGGAAACACACTCTGACAGCTGCTGATCTATTGACCCCCCGCCCCCCACTTTGCTGATGCTGACGGACTTTGCCAGCAATTGACACTGGTAGTTGATGACAAAGGAACATCTCTGACAAAGTCACTAATGGTCTCTTCAGTGACAAACACAACGGACTCCTCTCAGTCTTCGCATTCCTGGGCTTCTCAGTGGCCTTCTCAGTTGGTCCTCTCCTCTTGAAGCTCTTTATCTTTCGGGGTTACAATAATAGAATTTTCTTTGTTTGCTTCCTACTTTTCTGACTGAGTCTCTGTTCTTAGACTCTTGTGTAAATTTCTATTTTTATCTCTCCCTGTGCTTCAGCCTCAGAATTGTGCCTGAGTTCAGCCTCTTATCATCTGCCACCTAGACCAAGTCAGCACTTGTCTAATAAATCCCTCCGCCTTGGTCGAGTCTCCAAGCCGCCCTTCCCACCTCTGCCAGAACGATCCTTATAAGATACAGGAGTGATGGTGTTCTCACCCTGCTTAGGACACTTGGTGGCTCCCTGTTTGCCATGCGATGCATTCCAAGCCCTTCAGCTTGGCTAGTGTGGCTCTCTATAATCTGGTTCTTATCTACCCCTTCTCTCACCACACCTACTTTGGAATTTTACTTAAAAACAACCAACTCCCATAGAGGCTACATGATTTCATATCTCTATACCTCTGTTTGTGCTGGTTTCCCTTGCAAGATTTCTTTCCTTCCCGATCTCCCCAACCTGCTCAACCAGCAAACACCTTAAATTTCGTGTGTCTCTCCTCTTGAACCCTATTATGACCATCCCAGGAAGCACTGACCTCTTTCTTCTTGTGCTGACACATTATAATGACATCAATCATAACAGATTTTAAGACTCTCGAGAACAACCAAAAAATTTACTTTCTTTCCTGAAGAAATGAACGAATAAGTGATTGATGGAGAAGCAACTGATAAAGACCTTTGGTGACAATGTTAGTTTCCTGAGTCTGCTTAACAAACAGACCCCAAAACAACAGAAATGTATTCTTTCTGAGTCTTGGAGACCAGAAGCCTCAAGTCAAGGTGTTGGCAGGACCACACTCTCCCTAGAAGCTCTAAGGAGAGATGTGTTCCCTTCCTTTTCCAGATGCTGCAGTTTCCAGATGTTCCTTGGCCTGTGGCTGTATCACTCCAATATCTCCCTTTTCTCCTCTTCTATTTCTCTCTCTATGTCTCTTTTTAACTTTACGTAGGCTCCATATCCAAGGTGGGGCTTGAACTCATCACCCTGAGATCGCGACTTGCATGCTCTACTGAATGAGGCAGCCAGGTACCTCCTCTTCTGTCTCTTATAAGGACACTCATCATTGTTTTTAGGGCCCATCTGGATAGTCCAGGATAGTCTTGTCTGGAGATCCTTAACTTAATTTCATCTGCAAAGACCCTTTTCCCAAACAAGGTCTCATCAGAGGTCCTGGTGGCTAGGACGGAGACATATCTTGTCGAGGGCCACCATGCAACCCACTGCAGTGACTATAAGACAAGCAAGGATAGTATCCATAAGTAGAAATTGGAAAGAGACAGATAATCCTCATCTTCCCTCTGGATCCCATGTAATAACAATGGATAGAAGGTGGTAGACATATACTCTGATACTCTAGTTGTCTTCAAATCTGTTATCAACCAAAGAAAAACCCTTTCTTCTTCTTCTTCTTAAAAAAAAAAAAAAAATCAGTGTGTGTGTGTGTGTGTGTGTGTGTGTTGGGTTCCAGGGCTCAAGCACCAAGAGCATTCTCCTTTTGGCCTAAATCATACCAAATCCCTTTCCTTATGCTTACAAAATAAAACACAAAGGTCTCGTCTACTGGTCTTTGAAAAAGTAAGACTTTCTGAACTGATTTTGGTTTTCTTGTAACTTCACATTTGTCCTGGAAGGGAGGACACTGTTTCTCTTCCTGGTACGGTACTTTGCCTTTGTCACTGCTGGACACTTAACAACCACTTCTGATGGAGCCGTTAATTGGTATTGGATGAGAACAGAGACGTGGGGTTGGGAGAGGCAGTTCTGGAAACTGTGAGGCCCGGAGACTGGGCAAAGGTGGGGGGAGGCCGATCCAGGTCCCAGCCCCACCTCTTACCCTCCGGTCGCACATGATACCCCAGCACCAAAGCCAGGGGTTCCGGAGTGGACAGACTTCATTTCCATCAGTGACTGGCTTACCGCCGCCAAGATCAGCCTTTCCTCTGACTTCCCCAGTTGAAGCCCGGAGGCTTTCTCATCTAGTCCACGACTCTGGGCCAGCTCGGGAGGATGGGGGAAATGAAAGAATAGGTGACGGAGAATCCATAGGGTTACAGTTCCCCTTATTTTCCCACGAGACAAGAGCACAGCACAGGATCCTGGAATTTGTCAAACCCCCAAACCAAACAAAACAGGTCTGTTGTTAATACAGACAAGTGGTCACAGCTGCAGAAAAGTTTCCACATGAAATCTTTCAGTCCTAACTGGTCATTTTGCAGTTTTGTGATCGCTTTTGCAGGATCCTTTTTCCCACCCTGTTTATTCATCGTAATGATTTGTTCCATGCTGCAAGGTCTGTCCTGGGCGGCAGGTGCCCGGCCGGGCTGCTTTGGCGCGGGCGTCTGATGTTGCCCTGGGCCTCGCCCGCCCGGACATAGGGTTCGCCTGGCACCAGGGCTTCGGCCAGAAGAGTAAATGGTTGGGTTGTCTAGTCTGTTAGAAGAGCTGCTGTTAGACGCCCCCCTGGACCCCCGTTCTCAACCTGTGGGTTGAGATACAAGCCACCCCCAAAGGGTGCAGCTAACGGTTGTGCCACGAATGCATGCAGGGAAGCCTGCAAGCCGGGCTGTGAGGCCGCTCAGACGTAGGCCAGGTGCCGCGAGAGTTTTCCAAATGTTTTGCCTCTATTTTGGTTAAGTTGAGTTTTCTGAGCTGGCTGCAAAAGTGAGAAAGCCACACGGAGGGAACTGGTGTTTGATCATGTAAGGCTGAAATTTAAACCTCAAGCGAAACTCGGGGAATCCAAAGCCAATTCAAAACAGAAAGAGGAAAGTTTTATGTGACATTTCTGTGATCGAAACTGATGAGTTATAAATTTTCACTGTTGACACTTAGCCTGCCTTCCTCTTTTGCCGGTGTATATTTATCTCTTCGGGCATAATACCATGTTACAGTAAAACTGCTTTCATTTTGACTGCATTGGTGATACTCAGACACACAGAGGCTGATGTTTACTTTTGAACTTACAAGAGTTTCCAGAGGACAGTGTACCAGACTGTGATACAAATGTTGAAGCCACACAAGGAAAAAGGGATCTCCAAGCCTTTGAAAACACTGTGCCAGCACAGAGATAATTAGAATAGAAATAATTCCAAAACTGAAATGACAAAGTATTCATATCTGAAAGTGGCATCCGGAGGTTTCTACTTGGCAAATTTTATGGACTTTCAGAATTATTTGATATAAATCAAGGTCATAAAACTCTAGCTTAAATGTAAAATGATTTTTACAATACTTATTACAATGTGTCCACTTATTCGGATGGACTATTTAAATTAAGAAGCCATAACACACACACTTCATAAGTTACATTTATTTATGTGCATTTTCGGCTATAATTTTTACAGATTTTATGTTACAGTTCTAGGGAAAGAGAAAAAATAAACATGAAAAATTAAATGTTTTATACATTTTTCATTATAAAGTATTACAAGTTCATTGTTAAAAATCAAGGAAATACAGAAAAATCTAAGGAAGACAAGAAAACCACTAACAGTTTTACCACTTACTAATAATCATCACTAACTTTTTCAGTATCACTTTTAGCCTTTTGTGTCTGTAAGTCATCTTTTTAAAAAATAAATCAACTAATGTGCCGAGTCAATCCAGAGGATTCAGCAATGCTGGAACAACTGAATATCCGTTTGGAAGAAAACAAATGGACTTTGACCCATATCTCACTCCATACATAAAAAAATTAATTTGAGCTAGGTCATAGCTTTAAACCTAAGACCAGAAACATACAGCCACAAAAAGAATACAAGGAGAATATCTTATGATCCTGGAGTAGGCAAAGAATTCATGTAAAGAACACATAAAGCATTAACCACAAGAGGGGAAAAAAAGGCTATATTGGATGGTGCAATTTTTCCTGCTCATCAGAAGACGCCTTTCAGAAATGACTAGACACGTTATAAACTGGGGGCAAAAGCATTCTGAGCACACATACATGACAAAAGACTTGTATCCAGAATATATAAACAACTCCTAAAAATCATTAATAAAAGGACAACTCCATTTAAAAATGAGTATATTGGGATGCCTGGGCAGAGCTCAGCGGTGGAGCGTCTGCCTCCGGCTCAGGGTGTGACCCCAGGTCCTGGGATCAAGTCCCACATCAGGCTCCCTGCATAGAGCCTGCTTCTTCCTCTGCCTGGGTCTCTGCCTCTCTCTCTGTCTCTCATGAATAAATAAATAAAATCTTAAAAAAATGAAAATGAGTATATTATTTATCGCTGCATACTGAATTACTCTCAAGCTGAGTGTAAAACAGCAAATATTTATGATCACGTACTTCCCAAGGATCAGGAATTTGGGGACAGGTTAGCTAGGTGGCTCTGGTTTGGTGTCACTCGTGAGGCTGCAGTTGAGGTAGCGGCTGGGGCTGCCATCAGCTGAAGGCCTGATGGGAGCTGCAGGATTCACTTCCAAGACGACTCATATGCCTTTGCTCCATGGGCTTCTTTATAGACGGCTGGAATGCCCCATGGGATGGCAGCTGTCTTGCCCTGGAGCCAAGGAGGAGGTCGTGATACCTTCAGGTTCCCCTTTAGACATCCACATGGCCACTTCCACCATAGATTATTTATGAAAAGCAACTCACTGAGTACTAAGCCCACATTTAAGGGGAGGGAGATTCGACTCCACTTTGGAATAGAGGGATATCAAATAGTCTTTGCACATATTTTAAAACCACCACGAAAGATCACATACATAAATGGGCAATATGTGTAGAAAGGAGAGTGGCCGTTCCATTAGTCAGCAAATTAATACCAATGGTATCCACCACGAGGTACTATTTCAACCCATGAGGGTGGCTAAGATGAAAAAGATTGACAGCACCAAATGTTGGAGAGGATGTGGAGCAACTGGACCTCTCATCACTGTGAGAATGTAAAGTAGTGCGAGCATTTTGGTGGATTGTTCAGCAGTGTCTTATAAAAAGTTAACTTTACACTTATTCCACTTCTGGTATTTTCCCAAGAGAAAGAAAAACCTATGTTCACAAAACCTTAGACGTGGCAATATTTATATTTGGCTTTATTTATAAACACTTAAAACTAGAAACAGTCTGATGTTTATTGACAGGAAGAAGGGAAAACAAACTTATACAATGGAATCCTTACAAAATGATGCGGTTATACAATCCAATGTTACTGAGCAATACCAACGCATGAACTCCCAAAACAGTCAACAATAAGAACGAACCTCAAAACAAAATGATCCAATGATTAAGCAAAAGAAGCCAGGCCCAAAAGCGTAAATATTGTATAATTCCATTTATATGAAGTCCAAGAACCAGCAAAATTAATCTATAGAGATAGAAATAAGAAAACGGTTGCCTAGTGAGAATGGAGGAAGAGAATCAATTGGCAAGAGACATGAGGGGACTTTCTGGGGCTGATGAAAATGTTGTATTTCTTGTTTTGGGTGGTAGTTACGCTAGTTTACACAGTTTCCCAAACCCCTGAAACTGAACACCAAGTTCTGTGCATTTTATTGTATGCTATATGAGAAAATAAAAATGAAGACCACATAGAGTTTTATTTACCACTTTTTTGACTCAATATTACCTTGTGTTTTCTGGAGCTCTTCAGTACCTTTTGAAAAAGCATCTTGACAGTTCCATATTGTTTCATGATATAAGTCTATTAAAATTGAATTTGTAAATATTAAGATGAATCCCAAATTTTATAAAAAGCACTGATGAATTTTCTTTTATCTCTAAGTATCTTGTCTTGCATGCATTTGTGGTTAGGGAACGTTATATTTAAGCCGTTGAATCAAGGAGATCTGGTGTAAGGAATGAAGATTGAAGGCCTTTCGTCCGTTGGATGTTTCCTGCTGGACCTCCTTTTCCTCTCCTTCCCCCTCTCCCTCCCTCCTTTTCTTCCATTTTTCTTTCCTCTCCTCTGCCCTTTCCCTCTTCCTTTCTTTTTTTTTCTTTCTCCCTCCTCCCCACCTCCTGCCTACTGCATTATACCCAACTTTTTATTTTGAAAAAATTCAATTCTACAGAAAAATAAGATGAGAACACAGCATAATGAGTACTGTGTATATCCTTTGCCTCGATTCACTAGTTCTTGACATTTTGCCACATTTGTGGTCTCTCTCTGTATGTGTGTAGACATTTTCTTGAGTTGTGCATGTTACTTCAGTTTGCAGAAACAAGGGTAATAACTGACAAAATCACAATGAAAATGATTACTCTCAACAAACTTAACATTGCTACGAAAATATTGTAAAATATAGAGCACATATTCAAACATGCCAAATTGTCCCCAAACTGTCCTTAATACATTTTTTTTTTGATCTGGGATCCAAACAAAGATAATTCATTGCATTTGACTATTTCCTTAATCTCCTCTAACATAGTCTAGAATAATCCCTCTAACTTTTTTCTGTCTGACATGCATTGATATTTTGAGGGATCCAAACAACTGTCCTGTAGAATGTTCCACAACCTGGATTTGTCCGATTATCTCCTCATGATTAAGTTCAGGCTAAATATTTTGGGCAGGGATGTTGCATGAACGATATGTATCATGTGTCACATTATAGAATGTCACTGTGTTATTTTACTGGTGAAGTTAAGTTTGATCCCTTGGTTGGGATATTTTTACCAGATCACTGTCTTTCTCTTTAGGAACTAAAAAAAAAAAAAAATCATCCGTGGGGTGATCATATGACTATCCTGTCTTCCAGTACTCTTCACCCAATAATTTTAACATTTACGAATGATCCTTACCTGACTTGGTTATTACAGTGATGGTTACAAAACGATTTTCGAATTCAGTCCTGTTTTTCACATTTACTAGCTGGCATTCTTCTGTACAACAGTGTTTTTCCTTTTTCCCCTTCTCTATTTTAGTATCATGGATTCTTTTTTTTTTTTTTTTTTTTAATTTCTTTTCTAAAACAAAACCAGGTGCATCCTCTCACAAATGACTCGAGTTATTTACAATTATAAAGAATGAAACTTTATATATGGGCCTATGGAAATTCAGTCCTAAATGTAAGAATTTAAAGAACTTTATTTACTAGGTCTGTCAGCATAGATGATGACATATATGCCCACATATACCAAGATATATGTGTCTGTACATAAATATACATATATGTGCATGGAGATGTGTGTTTGTGTGTGTTTAAAAATAGCATATGTCCATTGCAAAGATTTTAGAAAAGACAGAAAAGTACAAAGAGGAAAAGCACATACTTTATCCCGACCTCCAGAGACAACTAATATTAAAATCTTGCTCCGGATTTGTGGCTAGCTTCCAAGTTGGTATTCAATGATCCTCATGCCCTTGAGTAACCTCCTTCCATATGGAATCAAGTTGATGTATGTGAGCATTAAAATAATTTGGAAGTGACTACATGTGACTTCCAAAGCTAAGGCATTAAAGGACTTGCAGCTTCTGTTTGGTCTTTTGGGTTGTTCCCTGTGAGGGAATCCAGCTCCCCTCTTTGAAGATAGTCGGGTATCTCTGGAGAGGCCTAGCGGGAGAGGAACTGAACCTCCTCGCAACAGCCAGGATCAACCTCCCATCCATGTGAGTGAGCCACCTTGGAACTGGGTCCTCTAGCCCCCGTAGGACCGTCAGATGACCATAGCACCAGTTAACATCTGTTTGCAACCTCATGAGGGAACCTAGGCAGGAACTGCCAAGCTAAGCTACTCCCAAATTTCCAACCTATTAAAGCCAGGAGAGATAATAAATGATTATTGTTGTTTTTGACCACAAAGTGTTGGGGCGACACAACAATAGATAAGTAATAGTATAAGTAATAGTATATTCTTTCAGTTTTTCTGACTATATTTATCTTTTCATTCAACAAATGTTCGTTGAACATTTGCTACATCGGTCAGGGTTGAGCCAGAGAAACAGAATCAGAAGGAATGTATATGTGGTGTGTGTAGGTGTGTCTATATTTGTGACAAGAAATTGACCTACAAATGCCACTGTGGAGGTCACTTACCAAACCTGAAGTCCATGAGGCAGGCAGTTAGGAAGGAAAGAGCAGGTTGGAGCTCCAGGAGCTTGGGCTTGTCTATAGGTAGCAGTCATTCAGGAAGAAAGACCCAGAGAGAAGGAAGAACAGTAGCACATCCAGCTGCTGTTTTCCAAGTCTCGTGGCTCAGAAAAGTGCTCGGCTTCCTTTGAAAGGCCTTCCAATGGACTGAGCCAGGCCCACTAAGGGTAGTGTCTCCGGATTAATAGAAGGGGAATTCTGAAGTCTGTAGTTTAGCCAAGCCAGGTTGACATTTTACAAAGCCAACACACTTGGTCTGCACCAGGCTTAGGTCTAGGTCCTTGGATCCACTAATAAGTAAAACAGACAAGATGACTGCCCTAATGGAACTTCTATCTTAGTGGGAAAAGACACAAATAGTCAACGCATAAAAAAATAACCCCTCTCAATGAACCTTTCAGCAAATAATAAATACAGTATCTCCAAATGAGAAGTGTTAAGAAATGAAGATGAGATAGTGGGATGTGAGGTGCCTAGAGAGTGGGAGGGGAGTGGAGGGTGAGCTCAAAGAGGTAACAGAGAGCAGGGTCAGGACTTTTATTCTGAGTGCTGTGGGAAGCCACTGAGGGTTTGGAACAGAGGGATGACATGATCTGACCTACAGTTTCAAAGGGAGCAAGAGCTGAACAAGGAGACCAGTTGGCAGGTCATTGCTGGAACCTGGGTAAGAGATGATGGTGACTTGGACCGAGACTTCTGAAGCTCAGAAGTTTCGAACGGGTTCTGTAGTCAGATGGGTTTGAAACAGCGGGAAGTTAGAAAGCCAGACCCTTTCGGTCCCGACAGTTTCTTTCTTCTAATGCTAGTGAGGGTTCTTCAGACGAGGTTCTTCACAGGAGCCTCCACATTGTTTGTCATAGCAATTGATCCAGTTTACATCCTCACCAGTAGTGCGCGAGTTCCCTTTCTCCACGTTCTTGCCAACACTTACCTGTTCTCTTCTTGATGGTAGCCAACTAACAGGTGTGACGATATCCATATATCTACAGAGAGAGAGAGAGAGAGAGAGAGAGAGAGATCTACATATAGACCCATTAGATTTCCATATATATGTATGTATTTCTATATGTGGAGGAGGCAGGATTTATAATGAGGAATTGGCTCACAGGATTATGAAGGCTGAGAAATCCCATGATCTGCTGTCTGCGAGCTGGAGACCTGGGAAAGTCAGTGGTGTAATTCAGCCTCAGTCTGAAGGCCTGAGAACCAGGGGAGCTGATGGTATAAATCCCAGGGATTGGAAAAGGCCCACCCACAAAGGGAAAGTAATTTACTGTATCCACTGGTGAAATGCTTTTCTCATCCAGAAACTACCCACACAGACGTACCCAGAAATAATGTTTAATCTGGGCACCCTGTGGCCAAACTGATCCATAAAATTAATCATCACAGCTGGTTTCTCCACATTATCACCTCTTATTGGGTAACATGCTATTTTTGACTAATTTTGCTTATTCAGATTCAGTTAGCCTAAGCCGTGCGTGCAATATTATACATCAATTCTGCGTCTTTCTTCCACACCGTATACGATTTTTGGAAGGGCTTTTAGAAACATTCATGCCATTTTTCTATATCGATTAATATATTTAAGACATCAATACAGAGCTAGGATAATTGACTCAAGAAATCATCCATAAAAGTTAAACACTGTTCACAGAAAGCAGTTTTATTGTGTATTATCTATCGATTAGTGGCTGTGTCGTGCATTTGGACCAGGGTGTTCTCATTTTCAAACACTTTCATGTCATGCCTCTCGCATGATCTCTGCAACATCCCCGAAGGTGAGCAAGGCACGATGCCACGTAACAAAACGGACCCAGGTTGAAGGAGGCTTTGTGGTTCATGGTGAATGTACTAGGTATAAGACAGAGCAGAAGATTCAAGGATGAAAAAGATTGTTTTGATGTTGTCAGTCTTATGGGGGAAGAACAATAGGTAAACAGGTGGTCGTGAGAGAAGATTAGTTGTGATAAGTAACGTGACGAATAGCAGACAGGGAGGCGTTTGGGGGACATGAAGGCAGGAGAATCAGATTGAGCAGAGGGAGAGAATGTGCCTAAACTCCCTCAGCAGACAGCCTATTACAGTGTTTCTGGAACATATTTGCAATGAAAATTGGGGCCAGTGGAAAGTCATGAATGTAAGTAACAAAAGTAATGGCTGAGGCGGCCTCAAATAATATTTCTCTGAAACTAAGCATAGAGGATATTATTTTACTCATGGAAAAAAAAAAAAAAAGCTTTTTGGAAAACGTTAACCCTTCCAAGGTGTTGACTAAACTATGAATTTTCTGTGGCTGAAAATTTTCCTCAGGATTAGAAATGACATTGGATAAACTGGATTTTGGAGAGGATTGAAATCTTCTGATACTTGAAACACATTTTATTATTGACACGGAGAATCTGCGAGGCTGCGTGCAATGGAGCCTCCAAGGAGATAAAACAGTGACAGGAGTGTGGAAACCCTCCGACTCAGTGACCGAGCACAGGACAAGGCCTGAGAACACATTTCTGGCCCTGACGTGGCATGGCATGTGGGCGTGGGACTGGGGGAGCCGCAGGGCCTGCCCTCCTCGGGGTCATCTTGGGTCATCTTGGGTCTTGCAGTCGCCGGACTGGTGTGTGCATTTCTCCAGGCAGGGTCCCCGCAGGGCCCAGGGCGGTGTTTCCTGCCATCAGAGGGAGAGAGAAGGGCTCACTCTGTCCTTCCTGTAGGGGGGCCAAGGAAACCAGTGGTCATTTACTTTATACAATAGAATTAAACCAGATGAGTCGAGAAAGAAATCTTTCTGTTTCCCGTGTGTATCATCTTGGTTCAGATTTAGAAGCCTTTACATTTTCGGCAAAAGTGATTTACTTTCTTTGGATTTCTTTATAAGAAGATGACTCCCAGGAATTAGCAGGATGCAGGGTGGTCTGTTTGAGGAGAGAGTGGAACCGCACCATCCTTCGGCTAAGTGTCTACGACAGACTGTGACATACGCACAGAAAAGCAACTAAATTCAAAGGCTACAAAGCAGCAAACTAATCGTGGGCTACGCATATCTTTGGGTCAACTTAGACTCACACCAGTGGATCATGCTTTCCCAGTCAAGTCTGCACCACCATGTCTTTGTAATTGTCACCAGACAAGAACGCTAAGGCACTGCAATGTTTTAATCACAAAAAAAATATTAAAGCAATTTGTATATACCCTGTTTACTAAAGTAGAAGATCTGTTACAAAGCTTTAGGAAAATTACCAACCACTAAGTTTGAAATAAAAAAGAGATTCCATTTGAATCCATCAGAAGTTTTCATTATTTAGGAGGGCTTGCTCCTCTAACTCCAGGCAATAATTAACCTAACCTTGCATCTTGTTTGGAGCTAGGTACCGGTACTTCCAAAATGAATTCCCATAGCTAAAACCATAAACTATTTAGGAATTACCAGAACCATTTCCTAAAATTCTGAGTACATATACAATTTTTAAATGAACATAGCATGGAATTTAAACTCACCACCTTTCTTCTCCTAAATTAATTATACGTGTAGTCATGACCAACTGATCTTATGCTCTGAACAGTGTATATATATGTAGTTGTTATTGTAGTTGTTGCTTTTGACTATTATTAGTGCTAATTTACTCAACAAGGAAGGTCAAAATATTATTAGTCTGGTTTTGTAATATCCATCACCAAGGAAATTTAGCAGAGCATCCCATTCCAGATTTAGTTGGATGACAGTTCTGACGGGAAGAAGAATATAATTTACACATTGGCAAACCGAATATCGAAGTAAGAAAAATTTTTAAATATTTATTTAAAATAGGCCTCTAGCTTTATAGAGAAAGATGATGCAAGTATTGTACTAAAAATACTTTAAGTTGATTTATGTGGTCTGTTTTAAGATGTCAATATTGTATGTACTATATGTCTGTTAGTAGTTTATTTTCATGGGTGAGCGAGCTCATTATATAAATATGCACTTATTGGAAGTAAGCTCTATCTTCCTCTTACTCCACACCTTATTTCTTCAAATGCGTTCTGGATTTTAGGTATATATACAATGTTTTTGGTTTCGTTTTTGTTTTTCTCCCCCCTAAATTCATTAGTTTTTTAAAGACTCTGTAAGGGTTCCTCTTTTTCTTCTTTTTTTTTTAAAGATTCATTTGTTCATTTTAGAGAGAGAGAGAGCACCCAGGGAGGGGCAGAGGGAGAAAGAAAATCTCAGGCAAACTCCTTGCTGAGCTCAGAGCCCGACGCCAGGCTTAATCTCACAACTCTGAGATCACGCAACCTGAGTCAAAACCAAGAGTTGGATGCTCAACTGGCTGAGCCACCCAGGAGCCCCAGGGTTCCTTCTTACAAGCTAGATCAAAATTGCAAATATTAAGAAGGCATGTGTGGAGCCTAGAGGTCTTTTACCTAAGGAAGACCATTTTCTTCCATGATTAACTCAACATCACCAAGCAGTAGCCCTTTGGGTCTAGTTTCCTTATCCGTGAAAATGAAGGTTTGCAATGGTCAATTGCTAAAGGTCCTCTTTTTTACTTTATGATTCTATAAAAACAATTATCTTTGAAATTTCCTTTTAAAATAAGATACATAGGAAGTTTGGGATCTCTTAGCATAAGAAATTAAGAAAGTAGGTGTCAGGAAGATATAAATAAGTCAACCAGATAGATACTTTCATGGTAAAAATTCTCATTCAGGATTAGGTAAAATGAAAATCCCAGCGTTGGTAAGTGCATGTGCGGAATATTTTTTTTTTGGTTTTAATACACTTTAATATGCTTTAATATGTGCCAGCCCTAACAAAATGAGTTTTCAAGCAATAGTGTTTTCCCTAAGGGAAAAATTAATCATCAGTTTTGGTCTGTGTAGGCAGTGTGTAGGCGAGGATCTCAACTTCCAGGAAAATTTCTGTCTTTATAGAAGAGATTTTCCAGCTACTTTTTGAATTATTTCCTTAAAAACATGACTTGCCTGATGACGGAAGTGGCCTGCTGCTGTGTCTACCTTTCCCAGAGATGTGAGCAGAAGCTGATACGAAAGAGAAAGGAGGTGCGGAAGGTGGGACTGGGAGGCAGTGCACCCAAAGCTGTTGTAGAAAATGGTCCAACTGGCCCGATCTCCCTGAGGGTTAGGGATCACTGACACCTGGAATGGGTCGGACTGAGTCCATCTCAAACTCGTATGTTGAGGTCCTATCTCCTAGTACCTCAGGATATATCTTTATGTGGAGACAAGGTCTTTACAGAAGTGATCTAGTTAAAATTAGTCCATTACATAAATAGTGTTTTTTTAAAAAGGAGAAATATGGCAACAGATACACGTACAGGAAGAACGCCTTGTGAACATGAAGATGGCCATCTGTAGGCCGGAGAGAGGCCCACAACCGACCCTTTCTCAGGAGGAACCAATCCTGTCAACACCCTGAATTTGGATTTCCAGCCCCCTGAACTGTGAGACAATAAGTTTCTTGTGTTTAAGCAACCCATTTTGTGTACTTTGTTCAGCAACCCTAGCAAACTGATACAACGCAGAGCCCGAATACATTTAAGGAATAAGTAAGCAGCAAAAATGCTGATTGTATCTGAATCATCCCACAGAATAAAGTGAAATTTATCTCATTTGTTTGAAATGAAATTGGGTATCTTCTTTTTTTGTGGTCTTATGTGTAATCAGAAGATAATTTTTAACTAAAAAAAGTTATACACACACACCTACACACATACATATGTATTCCTATGCTCATGCGTATGTTGTTAAAAATTTTAAACTATACAGGAATATGGGATGTAAAATGAAAGCCATTTTTTTACTCCTCTCTCCCCAGCTTTATTTTTTTTTTATTTTTAAAAGATTTTATTTATTCATGAAAAACACAGAGAGAGAGAGGGGTGCAGAGACACAGGCAGAGGGAGAAGCAGGCTCCATGCAGGGAGCCCGACGTGGGACTCAATCCTGGGCCTACAGGATCAGGCCCTGGGCTGAAGGCAGAGGCTCAACTGCTGAGCCACCCAGGGATCCCCTCTTTCCCCAGTTTTAATTGTCTCCCGAGTGGTTGGCTGTATGAATCTAGCATTGTGTTTTTGTAGTTCTGGATCCCTAATATTACACTGTACAAACTTGAATATGATTCCAAGCTGATCCTGGAGTTCCACTAAAGCAGTACATTCAGAGTCCATACTGTGGAGCCGCATGGTAAGTGGCCTCTTATACTTCTATTATCTCAACACTATCGGTAAGCTGTAAAACAGGCCTAGTATTTTATTTTATTTTATTTTTCTTTATTTATTTATGATAGTCACACAGAGAGAGAGAGAGAGAGAGAGAGAAGCAGAGACACAGGCAGAGGGAGAAGCAGGCTCCATGCACCAGGAGCCCTATGTGGGATTCGATCCCCGGTGTCCAGGACCACGCCCTGGGCCAAAGGCAGGCGCCAAACCACTGAGCCACCCAGGGATCCCCCAGGCCTAGTATTTTAAATTACATCCAATAATAGGTCACATGTTTAGAATTTAGTATAGCATCCACCAAGGAAGAATTTTTTAAAAATCAACTATCAGCTGTGTTTTTCTCCTGGTTTTGTTTTGTTTACTACTTAAAATATTTTTGTAGTTACGAAAAAAACTGACTCGATCTTATTAAACTTTTTTCTAGGAACCAATAACGAATTACCTGCGTTCTCTGACGTTTGAGTCAGTTGTAGCATCGCAATACAATCTTTTTTAAGAGAAGTCAAGAAACCGATAGCTCACCTACCTGGAATGATATTCAGGACTTCAGCTCTCAAGGTCTCTGAATAGACTAAAGGAACATTGCCAAATCCCACAAGAAAGCTCATTCCTTTACCGACAGACATGTCCCTCTGGTCCTTAACAGGTGTCTGTGTACTCACGTTCATATATAGCTCCAACAACTTCTCTCTTGAGTCCAAAGTACAGTAAAAGTCATAAGAAGGAGGCAACATTATACTCTTTGTATTCACAATGACAAGATTAAGAAGGGAAGCTTATTTTTTAATTTTTATTATTTTTTTAAAGATTGTATTTCTTTACTCATGAGAGACACAGGCAGAGGCAGAGACACAGGCAGAGGGAGAAGCAGGCTCCATGCAGGGAACCTTATGTGGGACTCGATTCCAGGACCCCGGGATCACACCGTGAGCTGAAGGCAGACACTCAACCTCTGAGCCACCCAGGTGCCCCGAGAAGGGAAGTTTAAACTCTCAGTGGCTCGGAAGGAGGCAAAAACTATAAAATGCTACATCAGTTGAAAATAATTTCTTGGAGTCATTTAGTAACAGAGAAAATGGTGCTTTAGATCTTGAGATCATTCTTATATCCAATCACTAAACAATAGTTGATGCTCTCAAGTGCCCCATGTCATTCTGAAAAAAAAAAATTCTTGCAATCAATATGTCCTATTGAAGGTAGTGGAAAATTGTGTAATGACTTAATTTAAGAATACTCTCTGCCTAAAATTGTTCAGTCATTAAAAGGATTTGGTGCATAGGGAATAAAGATTTGGTTATCTGAAAAATTTTGCTGTGTCGATATTTGAGGTTTTATTAGTACCCCAATTCAAGGGTGGCATTTGCTAAGGTGTCTGCCTTGATGATTGTACCTTAATTTACTGGACCTCCCTAGGATAGAACATTTATTCTAGTGGTTGAAAGTAAAGACTTAAAGGTTTGTAGAACTCTTCCTTATTTAGGCAAGTTGAAAGCTAAGCAGCAGAGTGAAGGACGCCCCGCCACCTCAGCACACTGGGGCAGTTCCTAAAGGTGAATGGGCCTGAAATGAAGAGACCTCATTAAAATGCATGCTTCTCATTCCTGGAGCTCTGCAAATACAGGCAAAGCAAGAGATGATCAACAAGATGGCATATTTTCGGCAACGTTACAGGTATCTTCTTTTCCTCATCTTCATATCAACTGGCACCTTGTTTTCCAAATTATATTCAAATAGTCCAATAATGCCAGTTTAGGGTTGAAAAACAAACGCTGGGAACCCATCAGGTGAAGTTTTCGGCATTATAGGTAAAGGAAGGCAATATTTGTAGTATTTCATTAAGGAACAGCGTAATAAAATTTACAGCAAGTTCTGAGCAACGACGGCAGGCGTGGGTGCTCTTTGGTGCTTCCTCCCTAAGGTGCCCGACTGCCAGCCCGGGTGCCCTCCGCCGACCTAGGAGAGCAGCGTATTTATAAGAGCGCGTAAGCAGAGGTCTTTCAAAGTGCAAAGATACCATCTTTCCTTCCCAAGGAGCAATTGCTCTGCACATATGTGCTACAAATACCAAGCACAGGGAACTGGGTTTTTAATTACAAAGTAAAATATCATTCCAAAATTGCATAATTGGTGGTTGCCTTTTGCAATGCAATGAACATAAGGGAACCTGACATTAAATATTTGATGCGGTGCCATGACATTTTCTGGGATTTTATTTTATGCTGCCTTTTCAGCTGCAAACTATGTTAAATTTGAATTCCTTGGGGGGTAATAGAGTGATACAGAATTAAAGAACCTAACTCTGATGTTGGAATGGCTGTGCTCACAGCTTGTACAGTTCAGATTTGAGGGGGGGAAAAAGTAATTATAGAAATAGAGACATACGGGGCTCTTTATTCTCTCCTTACAGTAGTTACATGTTTCTGTTTTGGTTTGGTTTTTTGTGGGTTGTTTTTTTTTTGTGTGTGTGTGTGTGTGTGTTTGATATAGAGACCATTTAGTCAGGGAGGGATGTCTCTAGTTTTCCCTTTGAGTAAAGGGAAAGCCAGAGGAGAGGAGGAAGACGCGGAGGCAGTCGGTGCCCAAGGCCTCTGACTGTGCAGGCCACTGGGACTGCGAGACCCGTGTCACAGACCTGTGTGCTCCTGCGTGTCACGGCGTTGCTGGCAGGAACAGCAGTAGAACGGATGCTGCCCCGGTTCTCTCTGTTCCAGAAAGGGCCTTTTGGAGTTTATGCTCTTTGCTCAGCAGACTTCAGTGCTACTGCGCCTGATGGCACCACCCTGATAACCTGCAGGAAATGATCACTAATTGACCCCTTCCCCACACCTGCATTTTCCACCCAGCACCTCCTTACGTGCCTTCTTCCGCAAAGATCTCTGACATTTGGAAGAATGCAGGGCCCAAACCTTCACGCTGAGAGCGACTTCAAGAGGTCATCTGTTCTGTCTCTGAAAGAGCAAAGGGCAAACCAAATAGGTGTTGAATTTTCTTCCTCATGATCATGCAACGGAGGAGAATGAATTCCTAGTGGTAAAAAAAAAAAAAAAAAAAAATCTTGGGTTAACCCATTTATTTCTTCTCAGTGAGAAATACAGAAAAAAGCCTTCGTGGGTAGATAAAATACAGCTGGAATACTTCATTAATTCTGAATGCCTAATGTTCATATCCAAATAAATATTGTCAGGAATGTTGAGAACGAATCAGAGCCTAAGGAGCTGGTTCAGAGCCCTGTCGAGCCAGTTCTTCCCATTTTCCTAAACATTCGTGCTTTGCAGTCAGTCACATTTTGGGGTTATTTCCTCTACCTCAAGCAGACTTTTTTTTTGGTTCCAGTGTTATTATTTTGATGATCCATATAACAGAGGCAGGACCTCTTAAACACACAGACAACCTGACTATTCCAGCGTTTTCCTTGATCTTAGAAATATTGCAAGTAGAGCATGGCTGAGACTCTCAGCCTGCTGAGAAATGTTCAAGACCAACACTTAAATTCTCCTACTTTTTTCTTTAAAATGATGATTTAGTATTTACTCAAAATGTAAAGTTGTTGTTGTTACTTGACATTACCAACAATATGTATCGCATTTTTAAAGCAATAGATCTATAAGGTATTTATGAAGAAGTATTTCTATTTGTTTTTCATAAGAAGTTAAAACACTTTCTCTAGGACTAGAATACCAGAGCTACTTTCTATCCCAAGGTTCTTTTTGCCAATAGCCTTGGGTACCATGAAAAAAAAATTAATCTGCCTCTTAACAAAATTTCCCTTTTACATCTTTTCTTTAAATGTCATGCTTTGGAAACAAAAGGAGAAAACCGAATTAAGTCTATGATGTCATCCATATAGGTTGGGTTTATTTGAAAGCTTTTAATTCAACCAAGTAGTTCTACTTTTAAAAATTATAAGTTCGGGGTGCCTGGTGACTCAGTCGGTTAAGCAACTGCCCTCTGCTCAGGTCATGATTCCAGAGTCCTGGGGTCAAGCCCTGCATCAGGCTCCCTGCTCAGCCGGAAGTCTGCTTCTCCCTCTCCCTCTGCCCGTACTGCGTTCTCACAAGCTCTGTTCTCTCTCTTTCAAAAAAAAATGTTTTTTTTTTAATTTTGAGTGCTCTTTTAATTGGATTAAACATCGAAATAATTGATTTGATTATGTTTATAAATGACTTGAAGCAATTCTGCAGATTGACAATTTAAAATCATGTAAAATTCTTTGGCCTACCTGAGTTTTCCAAGACTGGTTGCGGATTCAGTAAAACATCTATGAAAGATAAAACAGGGAGTCAGAACATCAGATTAGTGAGGGATAAAGAATCTGAGGCTGAAAAGAGACTTTTAGAAGACATTACAATCCCAGTTATGTTTCTTTCTGGTGTCAAATGCAGAAATGAGATGTTTTACCAACGGAGAAAATACAATTATCAATAGAGAATAAATATATATATTCGTAATCAGGATCGAAAACATTTCTTTCAATAAAGGATCGGCTGCTTTAAATTGCATTAAAAAGCTAAATTTAGCCATTAGATAAGTGTGGCGAGTCCATTTTACTCAATGCACACTCACAAAGCTTTTTCAATAGTGATAATTTATAGTGCCTCAGCCCAAATGAAACATGTAAGCAGAGAAATCTCATTTTCTGAAATTCAACCACAACCACCATAACAAAATCTATCTAAAAAGACAAACCAATTTAGAAAAGACCACATTAGTTCAGATGGAGTGAAAACAGCAGACGTAATAGATTTTGGCATTCACAGTGTACGGCTGCGGGAATTGTGAATCCATTTTATTCCCTTCCATGTACAGTAGGATAATGCTATAGAAAGTCCCATAATCTTAGTTTTTAGTTCCTTATTCATGGTTCTTGGCCCAGATTCCAAAATATCTGTTGAATTTCTAGTAAGGGAACGCATGCCACTGAGTTGGATAACAATTCAAACTAGTGTTTGCTGGCAGGATTTAGGGCCTGAGTTTCTCTCTACCACTCACATTATTAGGAAATGTATCAGCAATAAACTCTCGCAGTTATAATGTGGGCTTATATACATAAAATATATAAAAAGCTGAGTCATCCTGCCTGAAATGGTTTTCAAAGGTTCAGTGTGAGCCAAATGTCTTTGACCTCTGAAACACCCAATACAGCGAAATATGGTACAATGTAGTGAGTGAGCAGTAACCGGTTGTCCACTATGCTGAGCAGGGTTGACACAGGGATTTCAAGAACCTCTTGCCTTGTTTTTAAGTTTCACACCAAGAGCCCACGCACACACTCCGATTCCCACAGACAGCGAGATAGTTGGGAATAAATCTTTCCTTCTTTGCCCCGGTTCCTAGAACGTTCTTGCCGTCCCGTCCGCCGTCCACACCTCCAGAGCCAATCCAGAATGTCACCATCCAAGGGCCTGTCTCTATGAGACCTTTACAATTTAACCTCGATATTACAATCTTCGTTGAACTTTGAAATTCTTGAACCTTTCCTCTACCTCGTTCTGCGTTTGGCCTTATTTCCTGTGTGATTGGTTAGGGCTGCTATCCTTACAAGCTTCTTGTCAACTTACTTATTTTCTGATATTCCACTGTGCTGAGCACGGTGTTTTGCGTACAGCAATCACTTAATAAATATTTGTCAACCTGAGTCAATGGCTGCCTTCCTGTCAACCCTAAGGTACAATTTGGAGTTGTCTTAGGATCAGGAGCAAAGTCATCGGCCTATTAACCAACCTCCTACTCCACGCTACTAATGCATATTCTAAAATAGAAAGATTGAGCGTGCTTGCTTTGGTGCTTTGTGAAGAACTTTAAAATTATATGTAATAGGTAATATTTATTTAGATTTTACTATGTATCAAGCACAATAAGCTCACTGTGCCGGGACTTTTATAATCATGATCTCATTTATGTCTCCTTACAATTTTTTTGAAATAGGTGATAGTATTTCCCCCACGGAGACCTAAATTCATGAAATAATTTGCTTAATGCTATTCAGCTCATTAATGGCAAGACAGTGACTTTAACCAATGCACTTAACTACTCATTCTATTGTCCATATTGATGGGCCCAAGTAAGTCAAGAACTAGGAACTGCTAAGTTCTAAGAGTTCTTGGTGCATGGGTGAGCAAGCAGATGATTGTGATGACTTGAGACCCTTTTTCTAACCAAATATTATAAATGCAGTAATACATATGTAATAGTAGTTACGTAGGAGGCTTGTGGCAGTATGGAGCCGGCTTCTAAATATGCCATTAATGGAAACCTGATACTTCCAATTCAAATTTTAGCCCAAGAATTATGTTTCATTTATACCAAGTGCTGTCATTTACAAATTACTATCATATATATTTTCACAGTGGATTCCTACAACCCACTGAGTTCGTAGGCTCTATAATATACGGCTTTACTGTCGAGGATTTGGATTTGAGAAAGGTTAGGTGACTTCCCTCAAGTCATGCAACAAGTGTATAAGAATTAGTTCTTTTTATTATACTATTCTGATTCTAGAATATTTCAACGTGTTAGTATCTCCACGTGTATGTCCATTCATAATCAGAATTCCACTAACCTACCAGAAGTACATGTGTATGATTTATTATTATTGTTAGTAATAACAATAGCAGCTTTACTACTTTCACATGACCTGGCACATGAATTATCAGCCAAAGCAGGACCCCTTAAGAGTGACAAATGCCAAACCAGTTGGAAAGCTGAGACAACAAGCATAAGTTGGGACCTTCCCAGGCAACTGGGACGTGCAGTCCCCCAATTTAAAAGGCACCTATCCTGTGCTAGGTCCTGCTCTAAACGTTTTGCCCGAATTTACTCAATTCTCAAACTTTATGAGGTTGGAATTACACTCATTTTCCAGATGAGCATTTTATGAGTGTGCCCAAGGTCATACAGCATTTGTGGATTCCTTTCAGGGCACTGTGCTCTAGCGAATTTCTTTGCTTGCCTAATACAGGGGGAGGGAGGGAGGGAGAGCAAAGGCGAAGAAGATATAAATAAGAACCTGAGAACAGGCAGGCAATGGGGATTAGAATTTAGTGGCTGAAAAGAGAGAGAAGTAGTTATATTCTAACGCCAATGTCAGAGTTGAGGGGATAGAAATTTGCGGGAAGCAATGGCAATGAATTAGGGAAGTAGAGATAATATCCCCAAGAATCTTGCTGATTACTCTTTTTTTATTGCTCACATTAGGTCAGTCCGGTGGTTTTGATGTACTCCAGATACTTGGAAAATTGAAGATCTGTGAACAGTCAGCTGGCTGGAGCCTTTAGCAGCTGATTTTTATACGTGCCTAGGTGAAATGAGCCAACCCGTCAGGATTAATTTGTTAGCATTAGTTGGATCCAACCTGGGATAAATCCCAATTTCACATTGTGAAAAAAATCTCAGCCTCTGCTAAAACTAGTTTGTTTTTGTTTTTGGTTTTTTTCCTAAGCATGTGTCATCTGTGTGAAGTCCTGGACCATTTCTTTAAGTACGTTTCTTTTCTTCTCTGCTCTATCCCCTCTTAAATTTGTTTAGAGAAGGTCCTCGGCATTCCGCTTCGTTTGTCAGGCTGCATATAAAAGCAAAGATTGGAGATCTACAAGTGAAAAGAAGTATTTCAACAAACAATGCCTGGTACTTTCAATCTGATCACTTTACAAACAAGTGAATGCTTTCTCTATTGTACGACTGACCTCATCAAGGAAAGTAGATTAAGCTCTGGATCCCTCTACTCCGAGCTATCTTCCAGCACTCCTCCCAGTCACATGCCTATTCTTCTGGCCTTCTCTTCCCTTAGAAAAAACAAGGGGGACTGTAAATACCATTCATTCCATTATTTATTTCTTTTAAAAAAGGTAAATATTTGTATCTTAAATAGTTAAATGTAAATAATGTTTTGTTGAGTGTGATAGATTGCATTCACACTGACTTGAAAGCATCCTCTAGTTTGGGCAGTCATTACACTAGAACCTCTCCTATAACTTATCCCATTCTCACAATATTCCAGGCAGTACTTTCCCATTTTATACATAAGATATTCGAGGGTCAGGGAGGTTGTATAACTTGCTCAAGGTCAACAGTAATCTCTTCAAGAGATAAATGTTACCTTGACTTCTACCAAAATATTTTTGAAAATTCAAAAAGAATGCACAAGAATATTTGCACTTTTCTTGGTAATGTATCATATGATATCACTTTTACGGACTTACTGAATACTAATTATTTATGCTTAGTACTTTCCATACATGTTTGTATTTTAGTTTTATCATAACCTTGGGGAAAATTCACTATTCTCTTCATTTTACAGATGATAAAATGGTAGCTCAATGATGTATGCAGGGTGGTAATTAATGTAGCAGAGCTGGAATTCAAACCCAGGTTTGCATAACATTAGAGTGATCTTAGTTATACTTAATTGTTTTCCATAGTGCCAGGGGAGTCCTTTCATAAAGCAGGGATTTTGCACTGCATTGACAGGCTTTTGCAATCTTAAGTTACAAACATTTTTTTCCCCCTCTTCCAACAAGATTAAATACAGGTCGATGACCTGACATTTTCTTTGTGAGATTCTTAAATATTTCTGCCATATGATAATTTTTCCATATTATGTAGATTCAAAAAGATTTTAAGTATCTGAAGTAGTAATTTTTTAAGAAGATTTTATTTATTTATTTAAGAGAGAGAGAGAGAGACCAGGAGTGAGCAAGTGTCGGGGCAGGGGCAGGGCCAGGGGCAGAGACTCTCAAGCGGGCTCCATGCCCCACACGGAGCCCCCCACGGGACTCACAACCTGAGCCGAAACCAAGAGTCTGAGGCTTCATGGGCTGAGCCACCCGGGTGCTCCTGAAATAGTGATTTTAGAAATCAACTCGCTCAATCGGATGAAGAAGCCGACACACAGAAGAGTGAGTCATGCAGGTTCTGAGTGGTTTCCATACTTAGCTGCTCCATGGGTCCAGCCGTAATAATACTGGTAATGACAATAGTATTATCAGAACCACTGGCACTTAGGGAGAGCTTAACTGGTCTTACGTGGTTCTTTACACGTTTCTTCATTTAGTACCTCATTTAAATCTCTCAGTGACATCATAAAGTTGGTAAGCAGAGGCCAGTCGAGGTCAGGAAGGAGCTCATACCCCCCACACCATGGAGTTTCTACGGGCCCCCCTCAGCTCATGGTTTCAGCTCTTCCCTCCTCCAGCAGGGCCGGTCTACCAGCAGGCTGACGCCTGGCTCAGCCACTAGGGCCACTTCTGGTCTGTGGCCGAAGAGGTCAGAAGCCCCCTCTGCTGCTAGAATGGCTTTCGCGGCATCTGCTTATGTCTGAGACCCTTTTCCCCATTTGCACCCCTTCTTAGTCCTGGGTTGCTTCGGTCCTCCTGTCCTAGTAGATGCAGGCCTCTGGGGATGGACTGCGAGCTCCTGCATGCTTCTAGTAGAATCTGAGCACTGACTGGTTAACTTCTGTTGGAGCCGCTTTCACCTTTCCCTGCTGGGCCAAGAGCCTGTCGTATAATGAACAACAAAAGTGCATTTACACATATGCATATACTGCATACGCATAGATTTATACATACACGTATGTGTGCATATTTACATGTTACACATATATATGTAAGATCCAGGAGGCTAATTCGCAACGACCAGTTCTAAATGAAGGGCTGATCCTTAGAGTATATTTATATAAATTTAATGCTTTCATTGATATATTTTGTTTATGAACATTCACTATGTGTAATATATAAAATAGAAATCATTTTTATTTTCTTCTTTTTGGGGAAAAAATGGCCTCTTGCCTCCAATGAGTCAGAATATGTTATAGGAGGGTATTGAATTAAAAGATGAATTCCTCTTCAGAATCGATCTTTTGAGGAAAAAAAAAAGAATTGATCTTTTGTAGGTGCGTAACTTCTGCAGAATGGATCTTCTGTTAACTAGAGCCACATCATTGATCTCCGCTGCCAAACTTGATTTAATGGGAACCCTACTGAGGAAGAAGCTTGGCCTTAAAATATATTAGCCATTTTTATTTATCTTTTTAAAAGATTTTATTTATTTATTCATGAAAGACAGAGAGAGGCAGAACACAGGCAGAGGGAGAAGCAGGCTCCTGGTGGGGAGCCTGATGTGGACCCCAGGGATCACACCCTGAGCCAAAGGCAGACGCTCAACCACTGAGCCACCCAGGTGCCCTGTATTAGCCATCATTTTTAAAAATTAGTAAGGCTGACTATGATTTCCTAAAGTTATGTTTCCAGATGAAACCTTACCATGGGTAGAAACCCAAGAAAACAAATGTTCAACTATCCCAGGGAATTCAAGCCAAGCTTATCTATTAAAAAACATTTTAAAGGTAATTGCTGTTTTAAAATTGTTTAGTAAAGAAAGATCAGTGTTTGTCATTTTCTAAATCCCTCCAAAAATCAGTTAAGTGGAAAGTAACTGAAGGCACTGACTGCTGCATCAGAATCTCGTTTCGGAAATTCAAAGTGATCTCAAGCTGCCTGGGGCAAAGGTGAAGAGGGAAGAGATAGATAATAAAAATCTAGCATGCAATTTCTACAAGATTTTTGGTCAATAAATCTCAACTCTTGCATCTCAGCCCTGACCTGGAAGAAACATCCAATGAAGTGTGCCAACGTTGTGTATTGTTGAGAAGTGTCACCAGGTCACAGGCGGTTCAAGAGGAAATTGATGGAAACCCACTCGGTTCCTTTTAGTGAGGATTTCAGAGACATTTAATTAAAATGAATTTTCTTCTGTCTGGTCAACACTGATAACTTGTGAAAAGGAAAAGCCATCCATCCTGCTATTATTAAAAGTTGAGAATCTGGAGAGTGCACATAGCGATGAGGGCACAGATGTTTTTGGGGGACATAATGCAGTTGTACTTATCTAGAGAATTACACATGAAATGGCATTTTTAGTTGAGTATTTCATATTAACAGTGGACTTAAGGTTTTTTAAATTTAATTTTACTTATTCACGAGAGACACACAGAGAGAGGCAGAAACACGGGCAGAGGGAGAAGCAGGCTCCCCGCAGGGAGCCCAATGGGGGACTGGATCCCCAGACTCCAGGGTCACACCTTGGGCCTAAGGCAGATGCTCAACCACTGGCCACCCAGGTGCTTGAGTTAAATACTTAGTTAAATACAGGACTGCGGTAAGATAGTCCCCAAATATGAGAACCAGTCAAGACAAGTTTATATTCTCCATGGCTTAATATAGTAAAAATCAACACAGAATAACTGAGAACATTCATGTGAAGAGAAACGCATCTTGCGGTTAGTGTTTCCCAAATCTTCATTTAGAGAGCGGGCGTGTCCTCCAAGGATTTATGATTGGAATGTGATGATGTAGAGACACCGTGAAGTCACGTCACTGGTGTAACCTGTCCGAGATAGGGATGAATTAAGGGCAGGCGTTGTTTGGAGTCCAGACCCACCTCCTAGTTTCTCTTGCCGGTGACCAGGAGTAATTGCTCCAGAATGAAGTGTCCATTCTCTTGGACTAAGTTTATCCCGGAGTAATTGCCATGTTACCACCAGTGTAGTGGAAGTTTCCTCGGGAAACTTTCCAACTTCGTTTTCTCCAATTTGTTCCTCAGCAATAATTTATCTAAACCCCAAACTCCAACCCCGGAGGCAATCCCCGGATATATTACAAGCTCCTTTCGTTTGCATCAGTTCTAGTTCTCTTAAATAAATTAATCATATAAATCATCGGATTCATTAGTTTCTTAAGAGTTTGGTGAAGATGAGTCCAGGTAGAAACGAGAAATTCCAAAGGATTGCCAATGTTTCAAGACACCTGATGGAAATCATAGGTTTCTCATCAGTAAGATTACACAAGCCAATTATTCTAGCTAAAGGTTCTTTGTGAGAACTACGTCACGTCGCAGGGCAGCTACATTGGTTATCGTTCAGCGGTTCTAGCAATTGCATTTTTGATTAACAGACGGTTAATTGCAGTTTTTTAGACAAAGCATTTTAAAATATAAAGTGTATGGCTGGGTGTAAAAAGAAAACAATGACAGGAATCCTTCTTGTAAACAGGATGGGAATCGCTGCTATCTGAACAGATACACTGCGGCTGAATTAGTAAAACCAAGTCCCTTGACCTAAAAAGCTGAAAATTTGAAGGGCTTCCCATTTACTGTCCCCTCTCTTTAAACACATGAAAGAGTAAATAATTTAGAATTTGGAGGGAGGTGAGGAAAAGTCGAAGTATCATAGAATGATAAATCCCATTTTTGAGTTCAATGGAAAGCGAGGGTCAAAGATCAGGCCATCGTGCGGGACCCAAGAAGAAAAAGAGGGTGAAGAAACTAAGCATTTAGAAGGTGAGGCACGAATCGAGAACAGTCTAGTAATGTAGCCTCCGCTTTTCTGCCAGATAAGAATATGCCCCGTGGGGCAGGATTTCCCAGCCTTGGTGCTGGTGGTCCTCGGGGCTGGGCTGAGCGTGTTGGGGTGCCCTGTGCTACCCCCCCGGTCTACCAGATGTCAGGATCCTTCACCCAGAAAGCCCCGTCCCGTGTCCCCAATGCTGCCAGGTGTCATGAGGGAACAAGGTATGAAATTTCTCTGGTTGAAAACCAAGGACCTAAGGCTCTGGGAGGATGAGGGCCCACTTATCTAACAAGATAGTTTTTCTTGGTGTGTATTATTTTCTTTTGATGTCTTATACCTGCAAGTGTTGGGGAAGCCGACTAATTAAATACACGATTCCTAAATATTGAGAGTCCGTTGACAGCCATAGGTTGACGGAGGCAAATGACACGGGTTCTTGTATCACAAAGGACCCGAAGACAGCAAATGACGCACAATAGTGTTTCATGATCAGTCATGAACTCTACCCTCTTCCTGATTATCTGGCAAAAGATGCCATTTAAAGGATTGGGGGCACATTCCTTTGCATTTTGTTCTTATTAATCACCTAACAAAATGAAAGAGAAAATGTATCTTATCTTACGACTTATTTTAAAGCCATATCTCATACTAGTGTTTTTTTAACTCAGGATATTGTTTTGATTGTTATGATTTTTTGCATAATTCTTACCTTAGGCAGTCTGTTAGAAAAAATCAACATATAAAATAGATAAAACCAGGATCTTTCTAATATGGTTGTTTAGAAGGTGAAATTTATAGTATTTGCTTATTATAAAGTCAAGCATGTTGACAGGCTGTCACTATGAATGGTGGTATTCAAAATCCAGAGCTAGAAAAGATATCGTTGAATCACTGCGTTGCACACCTAAAACTAATGTAACACTGTATATTAACTCTACTGGAATTAAAAAAAAAAACTGGAAAAAATAGAATTTTTTTAAAAAAAGTTAGGAAAGTTACAGGATTATAACAGTTTCACCATCCCATTAATTTCTGTATTTTTTATTTGAAAAATAAAATGGATTAAAGACAAGTTATAGTTCATACCGATAGGGATTATCTGAATTTATAAATTTAGCTAAGCAGATAGAAACTATCCTGAATAAAAGGGGAAAAAAATCAGAGCTCTATCTAATCAATAAAGAATATATCTGCAGTAAATTCAAATGTCTATATAGAGATGGTAAACGAGTATACTGGTGGCTTCTTATTGGGTATAAAACATACTTCAGCATACCGTAGATTTTCTTTTTTAAAAATTTTTATATATTGTTGTATGTATTTTTATTCTTTTATATGTCTTTGTTTACTTGAAAGCATATTTTTATGACAAAATTTGAACTAAATATTTATGGAACACCCGAGTCACCTCCTAGAAATTCTGGGAAAGACAGTTTAAAAATCATGAACTTCCTTTCTTCTTTCTTTCTTTCTCTCTTTCTTTCTTTCTCTCTTTTTCTTTCTTTCTTTCTTTCTTTCTTTCTTTCTTTCTTTCTTTCTTTCTTCTTTCTTTCTTTCTTTCTTTCTTTCTTTCTTTCTTTCTTTTCTTTCTTACTTTTTCTTTCTTCTTTCTTTCTTTCTTTCTTTCTTTCTTTCTTTCTTTCTTTCTTTCTTTCTTTCTTTCTCTCTTCTTTCTTTCTCTTTCCCTTATTTAAGTGCCAATGATATCTGTGAGTTCAAACAACAAAGTATTTTATCATCTGTACCTGATGGTTTTCCTAGAGTCTGATACATATAAAATGGTCTCTAACTTGTTTAAGATTTTATTTTTAAGTAATCTCTACACTCAACACAGGGCTTGAATTTACAAAACTGGTCAGGCACAGCCAACTTTTTCTTTTTAATAATGAATTAAAATTGCATTTTAGCTCCTATTATGAAAGAAAAGCCTAGCATCTGTACTTTTTTTTTTTCATATGTGTTACAAATTTCTTTTCCTTTTTTTTTTCTTTTTTTTTTACTTTTATTTAACTTAAAAAAAAATACTGAAGGGGTTCCTGAGTAGCTCTGTTGGTTAAGTGATTTTGGCTCAGGTCATGATCTCAGGGTCATGGGATTGAGCCTCTTGTCAGCTCTGCACTCAGTGGGGAGCCTGCAGTCTCTCTGCCCCTCCTCCTGCTTGTATTCTCTCTTTATCTCTCAAATAAATAAATAAATAAATAAATAAATAAATAAATAAATAAAATCTTTAAAAAAATTACTTTGAACTTACAGAAAATTTGAGAGAATAGTTTAAAGTGCTTTCATATCTCATGTACTTATGTAAACACAAGCCTGAAACTCCAGTGTATGGTTCCCCCAAAACAAAGACACTCTCCTCTTGATCTCAAATAATCTTCCAAATCAGGAAATTGATAGAATGTTACCTTGTAATCCACAACCCCCATTCAAATTTTGACAGTTACTCCAAAAGTGTCTTTTTTCCTTTCTGGTCCAGAATGATATATTGAACTTATTTTTTATTTATACATTTATATATTTATTTATTTTATTTTTATGCCACTTTTTAGTCTTCTTTAATCTGGAGTATTTCTGTAGTCTTTCCCTGTGAACCACGACCTTGACAGATTAAAGAATATAGATGTTTCATTTGATAGGATGCCACTCAACCTGGACCTTTATGAGGTTATCTTATGACCAGACCCAGATCATCCATTCTTGGCAGGAAGACCCTAGAAATGATGCTGTGCTCTTCCCAAATTGATTATATGATGGAAGCACAAGGCAGCCGCATATTCCCACAGCTGGGGATGCCAGCTTTGATGACCTGGTCGGTGGCCAGCTTTCCCTACCTTCAAATTACCATCTTCTTCTTTTGTGGTTGGTAAAGACTTCACGCTGAGATACTTCACAGTTACACCAATAGCCTCAAACTCATTAAGCCTGCATTCTTCCCTGACTCCTGCCTAAATTAACGACCACTTATATGCTGTCAAATGGTGATTTTCTATTTCTATCTCTTATTAGTTGGCTTTCTGTTATTGGATAGATCTTCTCTTCCTTAATTTATAGATTCATTCATTCATTCATATCAGTATAGACTGATGGGCTCCTATTCTATTCAATGGATTGTCATCTATTACTCTCATTATTTCTGATTCTCAGAGTTTTCCATATTTGGTCAGTAGGAATCCTTGTAAACTCGCTCTCATGTCTCTTTGACATTGTTTACAGCATTCTTTGAGCGCTTCCTTACTTTCTGGTACAACAAGATCATCCAAACTCATTTTGTATCTTCCCTACCCAAGTACTGAAATCAGTTGTTTATCTAAGGAGTTCCTTCTGGTAGAGAATGTTATTTGGAAACCAAAATGTGTTCTCAAAGTGTTCACTGCCACTGGAATGTCACTGCTTCTAGAGCTTCTTGGAAAACAGAGTTGAGATTCTATATGTATATACCTACATATAAGTAAAAAGTGATAGATACAGGTTTATATGTATTACAAATATATACATACATATATGTATTATCTATTTACCTAGTATCTATCTAAAATTATGAGTTCACACCAATACTTCCAGCTCCAGTTCATAATCTCAGGGCTATTTCTAGTTTTCCTCTTTCTTTCACTTTAATAGTGAGGACCCTGACTCTCTTGACTGACAACAGAGTTATATTTTCTCAAAATGACTGTTTATCACTAACTTTCCTGTCATGCTTTGTTCCTCTTTCACCATCTCAAAGGAAAGGGAAGGGAAGGAAAGAGAAGGGAAGGGAAGGGCAAAAGAGAAGACAGAAAGGAGATAAAGGGAGGGAAGAGAAGGGGATGAGAGGTACACCTGCACTTTTCAATTTACTGGGCAAATGTGGCCACAAGCATTCACCTCGCTGTATTCCCTGATCATTTCCTCTGTCTTCCGATTCCTCTCCGGCTCCAGGTTTGCTGGAGTGCTCAGTGGCGTTGAACACATGTTGTCTGTGTGGCTGCTGTTTCCTGTTGTTAGCCCCCTTCCTGCTCTTCTGCTCTGCCACTGCCATTGACTTAGTTCTCACTTGAATGGCTTTAATGGGCTCCTAAATGTTCTCCATCTTGTTCCCCTCAAGATCTTCCACATAAATGCTGGAGTGATCCCTTTAAAACACAAAGCTGAGGGCAACATTCTGTTGCTTTAAAATGTTTCAATGGCTTCCTATTGCTCCGAACACCTTACTGTGATTTATGAGGACTTCTGTTACTTGATGGATTCTTGTTCTCTTTCCAGATCCATCCCTAATCACTTCATTGAACTTTCTATGTCAGTTACCAGAGGTGCTTGTATGTATACAAAAGAAGTCATGTTGCTTGGGAAGCAACAATTAAAGAGACTCGTTGAATCACTGTATTGTAAAACCAAAAAAGAAAGAAGAAAGAAAGAAAGAAAGAAAGAAAGAAAGAAAGAAAGAAAGAAAGAAAGAAAAGAAAGAAAAGAAAAGGAAAAAGAAAAGAAAATAGAAAAGAAAGAAAAGAAAAAAAGAAAAGAAAATAAAAAAAGAAAAGAAAAGAAAAGAAAAGAAACAAGAAAAGAAAAGAAGAGTGTGTTTATGTGTGTTTAATTCCAGACTTTCTGGATTTGAATTTTTTTGAATCCTCTTTCATTGCCTGCATAAGTATGTGTTCTTATGATCCAGTACCTATTGCTAGACCAAAACTTAGTGATACAAAATAATCACCGTTTTAAGGCGACAAATTCTTTGGGTCTGGATTCAAGAAAGGGCCAGTGTGGACAGTTTTGCCATGCTGAGTTGGGAGGATGCACTCTTTTTTTTTTTTTTTTTTTAGATCTATTTATTTCTTTCTTTTTTTTTTTTTTTAGATCTATTTATTTATTTGAGGTATGGAGCAGAGGGAGAGGGTGAGAGAGCATCTCAAGCAGACTCCGCAGTGAGCCTGATATGGGGCTCGATCTCTGAGTTCTGAGATCACAACCTGAGCTGAAACCAAGAGTTGAACACTTAACCAACTAGGCCACCAAGGCCCCCCCGGAGGATCCATGTCGTCTAAGATGACTTCTTACATAGCTACGTGACGTCTGGACTGGGATGGTTGAAGGATATGCTCAGCTGGTCCTGTCTCAGGATGACTCCATGTGGCCACTTGCCCGGTCGGAGTGGGATATTTTATTATCAGCTCAGGGATCCAACACATGTGTAATAAACCAGGGGACAGTTGCTCGGCCTCTGAACACCTTACCCAGAAGTCACATTCCACTGTAGTGTGTTGGTCAAAACAAGATTCATGGGAGGTGGGACATAGATCTTTTCAGTGTTTTAAAACTGTCACACCGTGAAAATTACTATTTCTGTGCTCATTTTTTCTTATCTGTAAAATGGGAATACTAGAAATATGAGTTAAATGAGGTATTATACACAAAGTGGCTGATACACAGTAAATGGCTGATAAATAAAAAATACTTTTGGTTTTCAGTGACATTTCAGCCTGGAATTTGGTTAGTGTTACTCATTGTCTGTTGGTGGTGTAGGCAGGTCAACACCTCTCTCAGGAAGTCTTCTCTCACTCTTCAAGCTGACTTAGCTACTCCCCAGGTTCTCTGATGTCTACAGTGCTTTATCAGTGCCTACTTACGTGTTTGTCTTCCCTACTAGCCTGAGACCTGTAGGGCAAAGACAATAGATTATTTCTAGGTATAGGTATCATAGTGTCTGGTACATAGTATTTGCTTAATAAATGCATGACGCATGAATACCTTTACTCTTCGAAGCCAAGGCCCCAAAACCTTGAGACAGGATGATCATATATCCTGCATTGCCTGGAACATTCCTTGTTTATGTCTGCTTCTGCAGCACAATTATTAATATCACGTATTCTCAAAAGATTTCCAGTTTGGAGAATAAGTTATCCGAAAGAGCATTCTAAAGTTTCAATAATGTTGATAAAGAGAAGACTGCCCCAGACCTCTGATAGTCTCTTCTATCATAGCTCGGGTGCTTCTGGGTAACATGACAGCCTGGGAAACTCACCTCCACCACGGAGGTGGGGAAGCTGTTGAGGGAAATATCCTTTATGATGTCCCGGTGAGCCAGCCTGTATTCTGAATCACTGGCAACATTTCCCAAAAGTGAGTTAAGAAACTATTTCCCATTGACTCAAGGGGTGTGGGGCTGTCACTGGTCCATCCTGACTAGGAAGGAATCACCTGGTTAGCTTTGACTTAGGTTGGAAATATAGCTTAGGTCCACTCTGAAACCCCATTCCTGGTTGTTCCCCAAGGGTCTCGTGGTGTTACCCTATAGATATTTTTCAGTATTGGAAATTATTCGTATTGGCTGGCTGATGAGTGCTCTTGATTTGTGCTATGGAGGCATTTGAAATCGGACCAAATTGGATTAGGACTGGATTGTAAATGAACCAATACTCTGATGGTTGATGTTTGCACTTACCTGGCAAAACAGGTTTAAAAGATACGGGAAATCAGGCCATGGAATCAGTCAAGAAAGAAGTTTGAAATAATGTGTCATGAACTTGGACAGTCCTGCCAATTGCCATTTCGGGAAGTGAACAGGGACTTTTTTTTTTTTTTTTTTGCCTTTTGGCCAGTCTTCCTCATTTTTCAAGGCCCAATGTAAGTCCCGCCTTGTCCAAGAAACTTTCCTAGGTTGCCACAGACTGCCTCCCCTTGACCCCTGCTTCTCCCCAACTTCTAAGCTCGCCTTTATTTAAAAAATTTACTTATCTGGCAACTCTTCTGTAATGATAATGACCTTTGCCAGGATACTTCTGTGTGTCAAGCACTAGGCCGAGTGCTTTGCAATCATCATTTTTCTATTTGTTACCACCAGGTAAGCACGGTAACCCGGGTTTCATAGGTAAGGAAAGACAGACGACATTGGATTGTTATCTATGTTATTAGCATTACATCACCCCTTCCCGCCTAACTTGTAAGTGTCTCAAGAAACACAAACAGGTTTCTTACCCCTTGTATCTTAGTTTGCCCATAGAGAGTAGGACCTGGAAGGAGCCAAGTGTTGATGTCAAGGATCCATACGACTTTCTCCCTGCCCCATGAAGACAGGACTCGAACCAGAGATGCACGGAAATGCTCTACAGGCCAATCTTTAGAGTCCGGGAAACCTCCCATAAGGCCGGGCAAATTAAGTGTGAAGTGAAGGAATAATAACTACGTGGGACTTGCCATTTGGAGCGTCCGTGGACTTCGCTTTTGAAACACAGGAAGCTTTGCTCAGCATTTGTTTAAAAGAGGAAGAAAATGTTTAAAATGTTAAGCACATTGTGACTATTTGAATATTCTCTGGTTGATTTCCTGTATTACATCTTTGAAAGTGTTCTGATGTTCATATGTATTCCAGCGCCGAGCGGTATTTCCTGCCCCAGTCTAAAAAAAATGGGATTTGACTCCTAACGGGAAGCGTCCGTCTCAGGATCAGCTGCAGTGACAGAGATGTTCCAACAGGGAAACGCATTTGAATTCGATCCTAGGATAAGCCACACGCGCTGCCTAAGTAAGGATGTAAGTGTGTGTGGAAGAGCAGGAGCACCTATCACGACTTGGCGTCGGATGTTTATTGTCAAGACTGTTTCCTTTTAAAGTTCTTTAACTCTTGCCTTGAAGAGCTGGCCAGAGATCATTTTTGTGGTTTTCAGTCTCGCCTACCCAAATTGTCAGATATTATGTGTGAAGAGGCTATTCAAGGCAAAATCATGAAAAATTACAGATGGAAAATTAGGTCATTTTCTCTCTTCTTTTCCAATACAGGCTGTTTCCTTATAAAATACTCTCAAATATTTTTCTGTGCTCGTTTAGAATGACACAAGCGAGTGATGGGGCCATTACTGATTCCCCCGGGAGATCATTCTGCAGAATAATGGGGCTTACTACAGGAATATCTTTCCCCTGATTTTCAACCGAAGATTTCTTTTGCTCAATTTCATTCATTACCCCTTGGACCACCCATACGGTTTCTCGCAGAAGGTTGCAAGGTGCTCTGATAGGAAATGCAATCCTCTGACAAAGTCCATTAAGGGAAAAAGAAAAAAAGAAAAGCCATGGAGCCTCCAAGTCAATCATAGCTGCAGAAGAACATTTTGAAGAGAATATCGTCAGGCCGTTAGTTGCTCAGCAGTAATCAGCCCTCCTGTATTTTAGATTCAGCTGAATGATTCTTTTTTCCAACGAATTGAGAGAATTCTGGTTTCTATAAGGAGTGAGGAGTATATGTGAGGGTGTGTGTGTGTGTGTGTGTGTGTGAGAGAGAGAGAGAGAGAGAGAGAGAGTCGAATGGAAAAAAATATATATAGTGAAAGCTTCCTTTACCCTTTGGCCCTGTGTTCCCTCTAATTTTTAAAATTTTAGGCTTGTTCCCTGGCTCATCCTTTCTGATCACTGAGCTAGCAAGAATAGGAAGAGGCTCTTCCTCGATACCTTTCCACCTTTCAGCACAGAATACTAAAAAAAAAATTATGGAGAACTGGTTCCCTTTGCATTTGATTTGGATAAGTCTGCTTTATTTATTACATGTTTATTTATGGCATAAAGGGAGATTATGAGAATGGGCATTTCTAAAACATAACCACAGAACTCGATTAGAAAAGGTTCATAAGTATCTTTTTATGTAGGGGTAAAAAATATCAGGCCCCTTCCTTTGGGTACATACCAGGCGTCTCATTTATGGGAAGATGAATAAAATAAGTGACCTGATCAACTTGGTCCTAGGGTGTCTAGAATTTGTTCTCCATTGAGTTAGGCTTGTTTCAGTATGTTCGGCTCAGCCTCACATTCTAGCTACAAGCAGGACCTTTCCAATTCGCAACATCCCAGAGACACTGACCTCAAGGCTTGGTCTGTGCTTTATTGGTCACTTTCTGTTCATAACTGAGCCTCATGCCTGCTGGCAGACAGCAGATGCTTTGTTGGGAAATTGAATAGTGAATCACGTACCAACTAGAAAAAAAGTAGTAAGGCCAGTCACTGGTCTAGTATTTTTGACATCCAACATTCATCACTTTTAATCCCCCCGGATAAAAAAATGTATTTCAGAATAATGGTGATACAAAATGACTAACAGCAGTCAGGAAAGAAAGATAGATAACAAAATTTAATATATACCATCATGCAAACAAATAAATAAAAAATAAAAATAAAACAAATATTAAGCAAAAAAATGTTTAGGCTATATGTATGTAAGTTAAGATATAATGCACAAACGATTTCTTGAGAGGAGGCAAAATATTTAATTTTGTTCCATTAAATAAAGAAATAAAAAATAATAATTTTGTTTCATAACTTGTAGAGGCAGAATTGAAGTGACTCAGGTTTTCTTTCTCTTCATAATCACTGTTTGTTTTTTGAAAAAAAAAACAAAAAACAAAAAACTTGTTTTCAACCTATGAAGCTCAAATACCCCAGCGGTTGGTGACACTGACCGCCCTTCAGGCAAGCTCAAAGGACTCTAAACCATTTTGAACTTACTCTAAACAAAAACGTAGGCAGCTGAGTCCCTGGATGTACAAATGGGAGTGCTTTGATTTAATTTCTGCATAAAATATAATGTTTATTAAAGAAAAGCCTATTCTTCAAATATTTGAAGATTATGTATGTAGTGTTAAAACTCGAGGGTAACCACAGCAGTTGTTGAGAACCGGGACCCACACCATATTTTGAGTGGGAGGAGTATTTTATCACTGACATTGTTCAGGGTTGACCGAGCATGGGGAAAATAAAAAGCCACATGCCTTTGAGTCCATTATTTATTTTACTGCATTATTTAAAACTCTTCTTGTTATTTTTAATGTTTAAAATTCTCTAGACAATGATGAATTGCCTGTACTTGGGACAGACCGACCATGCCCACTGCCCTTTGGTTGATGTACCCCCACTGAAAGGGCTTAATTTTGCTTTGAACACAATTTTAGGGGGAAAAAAAACCAACAAAAAGCTGTTCAAGGTCTTAAGCTATCCACTGTAGATTGACTTTGACCCCTCGCAGGTATCCAAGAAATATTTCTTGTATGCCTGAGTAAAAGAGAGGCTGGAGGATGGGTGCGATCTGGCAGAAGGGATCTGCGGCCGTCAGAGAGCAGCAGGCCAGGTGTTAGGCCCCCAGGGACAGAAGAGCGAGGACATCAGCAATTTAGAAAGGGAAGTGAGCAGTAGAACAAAGAACTGATGCTCGTACGTTCTGTTGGTGATCATCGTGGACTGGCGGTGGAAGAGCAGAAGGAAGTCAGTTTTTCTAGGCTTAACTTCCCATCTTATTCTTTTAATTTCTACCTTTGACCAGGGTTAGCCATACATGTTTTCCCCTTTCTGTTGCCCAGTTCCTGAGAAGACCCCTCCCCTTCTTCCTTCTGGGGCTTATCTGCATCTGTCAGGCGATTCCATAGCGAAAACTGTGCAAAACAGTCAGGCACGAAAGTGCATCTCAGGGTCACCAGGAGATCTGTCTGCCCAGTGTGTGGTGCAAGTGGGGAGGACTTTGCGTTCAATTCCCTCGGACTTTCTTCTCTTCTCGGGTTCTGTTTGTTCTCACTGCCTTACCAGTTGGCAGGGAAACCCCCACTGTCTCTTGTAGGTGTTTTATGCACTTCCTCTCCAGCCGGAGCAAGGGTAACCAAGAAGTACAGTTCTTTGGGGTGGCTCTTAGCCATTCTGGCTTTATGAAGAGAAGTCTCGTACAAATACATGAGAGTTCCCTGTGTCATGTTTAGCCTTAGCCCCTCTACCTCCTACCGTCTTAACAAAAATAGAATTTCAACATACCCATTAGGATGGCTACCCTAAAAAACAAAACAAAACAAAACAAAACAAAAACAAAACCAGAAAATAACAAGTGTTGGCAGGAATGTGGAGAAATTGGAGCGCTTGGGCACCGTTGGTGAGAATGTAAAATGGTGCGGCCACTAATGGAAAGCAGTATGGTGGGTCCTCAAAAGATTAAAAATAGAATAATACATGATCCAGCAATGTCACTTCTGGGCAGATACCCAAAAGAACTGAAAGCAGGGTCATGAGGAGATATGCACACTCATGTATGCAGCTGTATTATTCTTAACAGCCAAGAGGTGGAAGCTGCCAAGTATCCATTGATGGACAAATGGATAAACAAAATATAGTATAAATGTGCAATGAAACCTTTTTAAGGTTGTCTAATATTTCATGCTATTTAATGGGTCTGACATTCCAGTTTGGGGGCAGCCCGGTGGCTCAGCGGTTTAGCGCTGCCTTCAGCCCAGGGCCTGATTCTGGGGTCCCGGGATCAAGTCCCGCATCGGGCTCCCTGCATGGAGCCTGCTTCTCCCTCTGCCTGTGTCTCTGCCTCTCTCTGTGTGTGTGTGTGTGTGTGTGTCTCTCATGAATAAATAAATAAAATCTTAAAAAAAAATTCCAGTTTGGGAAGACGAAATAGTTTTGGAGATGGATGGTGCTGATGATTGCATAACCGCATGAATGAACTTAATGCCACTGAGCTATACACTTAAATAGGTTAACTTAAAATTTAGCTCTTGTACAACAATGTGATTTATACTTAGCACTCCTGGACTATACCCTTAAAAACGGTTAAGACAATAAATTTAATGTTATCTGTGTTTTGCCACAATCAAAATAAGAGAGAGAGAGAGAGAGAGAATCTGATAAAAGTCATGCTTAATCCCAGAAAACCACATGGGAAAAATAATTATGTGCATGTTATCACAATAAAAGATAATTCTCAAAGTAGAATTGCAAGTGTGATTATTATTGTCACTCTTAATATGAAATTAAAAAAAAAAGAACTATCTTGGAGGAGTTTGAATCTGATGGCACAGATGGCAAATTCGGATGCTTTGTAGTCGGCGTGGCTCGAGTAGGACCCGGAATTGAGCGGTGCCGTCTTAGTCTTTCCAGGTCAAAGAGACCAAAAGAAGAGCAACCCAGAGAAGAAAACGGGCACCACTGTCTCACGGGACAGTTATGCTCTGAGATTGAGGGTTTGCATCTCAAACTCATCTCCACCGTATTTAATGATCAAAACGTTGACCGAAGCTCTTGTATTTTAGTTGACGTGGCCCAAGCAAAATAATTTTTGGCGAACTGAAGTAATGACTCTAAGCAAAATGAGATGTTATGTGAATTAAGAGCCAAGTTTTAAAGGACAGAGGCCTTCGAAAGCTATAATGCGATACCCACCCTCTTGATATTTAGGTTAGCAGGCCGCCAGCGGCATGGGTCATTAGTGAAGGAAAGCTATGATTACCGCGGAGACTATCTGCCAAGAAGAAAGAGCAACTGCGATGCTTTGATTTAAGCCTTTCCTCCCCAGGGACTCACGTACGCCGTAATTCCTACTCACACTGAGGAAATAGAGAGGAAGGAGTATTATTATCCCCACTTTACAGAAGATGAAACTGAGGCCCAGAGAAATCCTTTGAGTTTGAGGCAGGGACTCCTCGCCTTCCCAGGGACAAGGCCGGAGCTGCTTTAACTCCGGGTGAGGCTGTTCCTCCGGGACCAGGCCCTTCTTGTGCGATTTCCTGCTAGTTTGGGTGACTCACAGCCTTCATGCCTTCCACCTGGGAGGACGCAGCCACATCCCCCTCTCAGATTCCATGGGGACTCAATATCCTTCCCACCCCCAACACTGCCCCCCTTGGAGCATCTTCCTCCAGAATTCCTCAGCCCTGGGGCTGGAGGAGCAATGGGAGGGGAATCCCCTGGGAGGGGAATCCAGCCCAGCTGGGAATGCACCCCCTGGGAGGAGCCCCAGAGGTAGGGAGCCGGGTGCTGCTGGTCAGGCTGGGCCCGGGGCTCCCAGTCCATGGGCGGCTGAGAGCCGTCCTCCCCGGGATGGAGCCCTGGGGAGACCTGCCCCTGCCCCTGCCCCACCCCTGCCCCTGCACCTGCCCCTGCCCCACCCCTGCACCTGCCCCTGCCCCGGCCCCTGCCCTCCCAGGGCCAAGTCCCACCACCGGGAATCCAAGAAGCCTCAGCGTGGAAGATGCTCCCTCAGCTGCTTCTCAGCACCGTCCTCCAGCTGGCACCTCCCGGCCCGCTGGCCTGGTGGCCCTCGCCTTCGTGGGCCCTGCCCCACGGATCACTGCCTTGCAGAGGCCTGCGCAGGCCTCACCCGCCCTGAGGCTTTTGAGTTTGCTGGTTCTCTCCTTCTTTCTCCTGACTTTATCCCCTGTGCAAAGGCTTCGAATCACCTCCTCTGGATTGCTGCACACCCCAGGTGGGTGCGAGGTGTTTGAGAAATGGAGCCAAGCCAGGCCTCTGGGAACCAGCCAGGAGTCAGGCTAAGGAGGAGTTGCCATTTATTGACTCTATCCTCCTTGCCAGGCAAGGGGCAGAGCTTTCCATATATTATCTTTTTTAAAAAAACATTTCAATTATTTATCCATGAGACCCAGAGAGAGAGGCAGAGACCCAGGCAGAGGGAGAAGCAGGCCTCATGCGGGGAGCCCGATGTGGGACTTGATCCCGGGACCCTGGGGTCATGGCCTGGGCTGAAGGCCCAGGCTCGACCGCTGAGCCACCCAGGTGCCCCTCCATATATTATCTAATTTAATCTACATAAGAATCCTGTGCGATCATTTCACAGATGACCAAACTAGGGACCTTAGGTAACGAGGCTGCAGATGGAGCCAAGATTCCTTCTCCAATCTTAACGCTGCCCTTAGGCACAGGAGCGTGGTGCTGCTGAGATTTTGAAAGTCAATGTTGGATCTTCCCCGATGTCGTTGTCTTTGTGCCTGTGATAGAATTAAATATTTTCTAGATTTTCCAGTCTCTTTCATTTTAAAGGAAAAGTCCCTGAAGTCAGTGAGGAACTCTGGTGAGTTGCCCTTTTCATTTGTTTCTAAGGGGAAATGCGAACTTTGTGATTGTTTCACACATACTCGCCACTTCCCTAAATTAAAGGGGGGGGGAACCCCCACAAAAGCATGACTGTAATGCATGTTTTTATTTCAAAAGGTAAAAAACCGAGGATCCTTTAGCTTGCCACGAGGAAGTAGTAGGAAGAGCACATGGTCACAAAATGACCAGGAGCCGCAGAAATCAATCAATCATCAATCAATCAATGAATCAATGGGAGAGTTTGGAGGGGGATGGGGATGGAGAGATGGAACTGATAATTTGTTTCTGAATTCTGACCCAAATCTCATGTTTTCAGAGGTAGTAACCCCGCCAAGGATTGAGGCCTTTGGATTTGGTTGTATCACCACTCCACCCACAAAGTAAAAATAAGGACTGACTGGCCACCTCGTCCCCTTCTCCTCGGAGGTCAGGCAAGCAACAGAACCCACTGTTTCCTTCGCAAGGGGCTGCGTCAACAGCCAAGAGAAGGTGGAGAGGTAAGCCAATTCTCCAAAATTTCAAGCCGAAGAAAAAGTAATTTGGCATTAAGTAGCTGGCAAAAGTGTTTGGAAACTTGAATTTTTTACACAAATTCTTCTCTTCGTTTGGTATAAGCAGAGTGCCTGTGTTCAGGCCACTACGGGTGATAATTCTTCAAGGTTGTTTAGTTGCTAGACCTCTCTATTCGAATGTAGCATCAAGGTTCCCAGGGAGAGAAGGGCTGAGGTCTGAAATTTAGTTTTTAGGTCACTGCCAACGCTGGGGGAGGCTGTAAGCAGGGCTGCTCAGCCCCAACTGCACAGGCCAATCACCTGAGGGGCTTCTAAAAACATGTCGGTGGCCCTGGTCCCATCCAAAGCCAACCAACACAGGATCCCTAGGGATGGAGCTTAGGTCAGGATACTTTCTAAAAGCTCCTCATGACTTCATTTTTTTTTTTTAATATATTTAATTTACGTATTTGTTACAGGGAAAGAAGTAGAGCGAGAGCGCATGAGCATGGGGAGGGGCAGAGGGAGAAGCAGGCTTCCCGAGGAGCAGGGAGCCTGATGGGAGACTCGATCCCAGGACTCTGTGATCATGACCTGAGCCAAAGGCAGATGCTTAACTGAGCCACCCAGGTGCCCCAACTCCCCACTGGCTTCAAAGTATCTGAGACTGAGAATCACTGGACTCATCCTGGCTATGACGGTGCTGATGGTGGAAAGTATCAAAAACACCGAGAATACCTTAGCTCTGTTGCCTACATGGTCCCCAGACATTTGACATTTTAAGAGTGCTGACAATTGATGAAGCCACATGACAGCGTAGGTTGACCTTCTAGCCTTCTTCCCTGGCGTTGTGGCCTCCTGTGTCAGTTGAAAATAAAATACGCTTTTCGGTTCTTAAAGGTAGTGATGGAAGCAAGTTCTAGAACATAAAATTTCCATCAGAAAAAAAATGAAAAAGAAAAATCTCCATATTCTGCATAGAGAAGAACAACACTGACCAAAAAGGTCAGTACTTTAAAATTATTTAGGAATCAACATTCACAATGTCCTTTTGTTTTACACTGGGCTATTTGCACAGGCCCAATGACCTACATACCTATTCGCTGTCTTTGAGTAGTGGTTCTCGAACTTTAACGTCCAGATTACCCAGGGATCTTGGTGAAATCCAAACTGCTGGACCCCATTCTTGGGTTTCTGGGGTGAGACCCAATAGTCGCATTTCTAGCAAGTTTCTCAGTGATGCTGGTCCTGGTGTCTCCAGCTGGACTCCAAGGTCTGACCCTTTACTCTTCACCTGCTTGTACCCACTGACTTTTGTGCCACATTTTTTCCTTGAGTTCTTCTTTCCAGCTTATCTCTTAACTCCAGCAAAAGATTCTCCAGCCAAGGATGTGAGATTTTATTTTGGTCTTAGCCACGTACAGTAGATAATGAAACTAAAAAAATTATTTGGAAGCTTGAACTTTCTAGACTTATTATCTGCACGTAAACACCAAGTCAAGAGCAGTAGTTAGTGTGAGCAAATGAAAGCAGGTCAGGTGGGGTCTCCTGACATGGTACCCTGCCTAACAGAGGCATCCATGGCCCCGTGCTAGATAATTGATTTACTGAGAAAAAGCAGGACTTGGAATTTTATACAGAATATCATGAATTTTAAAGGTTGACAACAAGTTTAATTAAAAAAATAATAGTATGGGAATCAAACAAAGCACCTACGGGCCAGCTTTGGCCTTGCTAATCTGTGACCTCCAGATTATTTTTACCTAGTTGATTAGCAACCTCTCCTCGCACTCAGGGCAGATGTCTACCCAAGGAACTAGTCAGAGTGGAGCCAAAATTTTGCTGACCCCTATTTGCATATTTTTTTTTCTTTAATCTACTGTTTCTCAAAGTGTGGTCCTAAGTCACATCATCATCATCTGGAAACTTGTTAGAAATGCGCATTAGGTTTGCCCACCCCATGTGGGCATATTTCAGATGACCAACCCCAGCGCGACGGAATCACAAACTCTGGGAGTGGAGCCAGAAATCTGTTTTAACAAGCCCCTCCATGTGATTCTGATGCCCACTAAACCTTTGTGGGCCCCAATTTACTTGAAGAGAATTTAAGGCAGCCTCATTAAACCAAAACAGATCTACTGGGTTGGTAATAAGATGAATTCCTTACCAGCCTCCAGAGCCAGAACTCCCTGGTGATGTGACATTCCAAATGGTGCTGGGTATTATTATCCTGTTAACAGATACTCTGGCGTGTTTCTCGTGTAAGGATATAATTCCCAAGTAGCACAGAGAGACTCGCTTAAGAAGTTTGCTAACCAACAGCTGTCAGTTTAGGGATTGGGGTCAGTGGTCATTTACTCACTCTTGCCAGCTTCCGCACTTATGGTTGGTGTCCACTGAAGATATTCTCATTTCCTTTCCCACCCGCATTTACCTATTTTGCAGAGCAGCCCTTGAATATTTTTTTTTGGGGGGGGGAGTCAATAGAACACGATACAGATACCGTTTATAGAAGCTTGCAACTACTCTTCCAGTGGGAAATAGCTTCAAATATACAAATAAGGGTCAAGATGTGTTCACAGGAGGACACTTAACTCTGAATGAAAAAGACCGAATCTTAAATCAGTGTATTTGCCAATATCCAGACGTGTGACAACAAATATTAACATTTCGACGTACTATGGAAATTTGAGTATTTGAATATGCTATTTTCTTCCATTTATCTGACGTCTGGTAGGTAGCACGGAGTGGGACAAGAAGCACTGCTGGGCACTTAGAAAGACTTGATTGCTTGTCCCATGCCTGTCCTCATCCATGCCCGTGCCTTGGACTGGTCATCTGTGACTCCTCTTTTCTCCGTCTGTAAAATAAAGGACTTTGTACTAAATGATCTCTGAGAGCTTTTCGGCTCTGAAAACGCTCTGTGATGTTAAAGGCTTAGTGTCATGTGGGTTGTGAGTCTTAGCTGAAGCTCCTTTAGTTGTTTGGTTATCTGTGGATTGTGTATTCACATGCATTCCATTCAAATCACATGCTATGAGCTCATTTACTTGAACTTTTATAGTAATGCTCAAGCATTTATATATTGCTTTTCATCTTCAAAGCACTTAGCATACTTGTGAATCCTTCCAGCAACACTTGGAGGTAGCTAAGTGTTATTAAAACAGGGAGAAAAAGAGGAGGGGAGAAGGAGGGAGGAGGACACACACACAAACACACCCCGGGCGGGGGTTGGGAGAGCCAGTGGGAGGAGAGAGTGAGTTTAAGTCACTTAGTGACTTGCCTCTGGCTAAAGGAAGAGACTACATCAGGGTGGCACGATTAAAATAAAAAAAAAAAAAAATACTAGGGCCAGAACAGGATTCCCTGTTTCATATTAGACCTTGGTATCAAAGCTTTCTTCCTCTAAACATTCTTAAGGATTTAGAATCCTCCCAGCTCGACTCTAGGACTTTCTCTGATCTTTGTAGGATGAAGGCATGTGGATGTTGTCGGCCTCCTTGGAGGGCAGAGACCACATCTTGCCTAAGTACAGTGCTCAGGTTATAGCTGAAATTTGCTTTTGGTGATAGTGTCGTGGGGCCTTTCCTATTTGAAGCTGATCTAACCCAAAGGAGGAGGAAATACACCTGTTGTAAGAAAGTGAGGGTTTCTCTTGCGAGAGAGCAGCGAGTCCACGGAGTCCATGCTTCGGGTTGCTAGCTTCCAGGTTTGTAGTCTTAGGTTTTCTCCGTAGCTTTCCAGAGAGTAATGCCTTTAAGAATAATGCCAAACACATGTTGAACTTTGGTGACCTTTGCTCTTTAATGAAAGTGTAACTCTGAGCGGGGTGTATAATGAGAGAGCAAATAATAAAAACTTTTGCTAAAACGTTTTAAGTGTAGTTCGAGGATTCATAACTCTGCAGGATCGGTGTGAATGGAGTGAGAACAGAAGGATGGCAGGGAGACAGGGTGTGGGGAGGAGGGGACAGGGGGTCTATGGAGAAGATGGGAGTTCCCACAGAAGAATTAGCCATCGCCCCGGGGTCCTCCAGACACCTTCAGAGGTAAGAAGGCAAGTCTTGGGAGATAAATGAAAAAGTGCCCATAAGGATGATGCTCTACTTAGAAAGTAAATTACACTGGACACAGTCCTATGCATTTCACTTTAAAAATTAATTCAGACTTTTTGGGTTGCATTCTACTTTAATCCAAGGGTCAATTTCTTTGTTAATTCTTAACTCACCCTATTACAATTTAAGAAGCGTTTGCAATCATAGAAATTTGTGAAATTTCTGTTTAAGCCACACTTACATCTGAGGCTATACGATCTGATAAAAACAAAAAACAAAAACCCAACCAACCAAAAAAACAAAAAACAAAAAACAACCCTCAAACAACCTGCAGCCAGTTACCCATATCTAATGATGGGCTATAAAAATGAAGCTTTGCCGAATCGTGTTTTTAGGTTGGACAGTCTTCTGGCAAATATTTTCGACTCTCTGCTCTGGAACTTGTTATAATGGCCTTGCTCGCATTGTTGGAAAAGCACGCATTTGCTTCTGAAAATACGCTCCTCCTTTCATATTTTTTGGCTCCCCAAGTTTGGGTTTGCAGCAGCATGAAACTGGCTATTGGAGAAAGAGACGTGGTTGAGTGGGCCGCTGAGGGCGGCAGCCTGGGGTTCCCCGGCTGAGCTGAGGCCCTGCAGACCTGGCCCAGCCTCTGAGAGGTGACCCCTCGACCCACAGCTGGGCCGCGGGGCTTCAGGGGGCTCTCCATGCAAATTCACCCGGGACAGGCTTGTTCCAAGGGAGCAACTGGTGTCACAAAATAGAGAGAGAGAGCACTGCTGAAATCGGGCTGTTACAAAGACTTCCTGAGCCCCAAGACATCCTAGGTGGCTAAGGAGAGGGCTTCCCAGGGAGCAAAGAATCCCCATGTGGGTGCAGGGGGAGCTGGTGGGAGGCTGTCGCAGCCTCCCGAGTCCTCACTAGCTCTCTCTTCCCTACACCAGGGCGAGGCAATGCTTGGAAATGTTTAGTTTTCATTTCCTGTTTTTTCTTGACATTGCCACTGCCCAGGTGGAGGTGATTCCTCTGTGCTCCGTAAATCTGCTTCTTCATGACTTACTACATTCCAGTTGGTTTTTCCTTTTCTTAAGATTTTATTTATTAATCCTGAGAGACCCAGAGAGAGAGAAAGAGAGAGAGAGAGAGAGAGGCAAAGACACAGGCAGAGGGAGAAGTAGGCTCCATGCGGGCAGCCTGACGTAGGACTCGATCCCAGGACCCCGGGGTCATGCCCTGGGCAGAAGGCAGACGCTCAACCACTGAGCCACCTGGTGCCCCTCCAATTGGTATTTTGATAAACTGTATCTAATATCTTATTTACTGTATTAAATTTAAGCTCTTTTAAGAAGGAATCATTCTATTTCCACATTTCTCTTTAGGCCTGTAATTCTGCCTTGAGCATCGTAGAGAATCAGGCATGTAGCTTATCTATTTATCCATTTAGCCAATGAACATTTATTGCCAGGCCCTCGTTTTGTTTGTTTCCCCTTTTTCACTAAATAGTTCCTCCTAGGAGGTGCCTGGGTAGTGAACTGATTAGAAAAAAAAGCCATACTCCTAGTGGTTAAAATATTTTGTGCCATGAATCTGCAATAATTTTCAAAGAAACACCGCACTACCCTCCTTCTATACAGCCAACAAGTGTGAAACCATAGAGTTGGAAATAGATTAACCAGTATGGCTTTTGCCAAAACAAAAGAATGCAGCACACCATATTTCTTCAGACACCATAGGAAATGTATCAGAATACGAAAATATAAATTGCTGTATCACTAAATTCTTCTCACGTATTTACTCCTAAGAAGGTGCCAGGAAATAGTGCTTGGGTTGCCTATAGAGTTCACATGTGTTAAAACACGCTTCATTGGGATTTTGCTTAGCAACCCTGTTAGATGCAGTATCAACGTAGCCCACATCATCTCTCTAGAGTTTTAAAAAGGAAAAATAGAATAAAAATACCTAACACTCTACTTATACTAATCCCAAATAGACTTTGACTACTTACTTAACTAACTTGATTTCCTATTCTGTGTAACTCCACTGACCCTTTAGATCGTCTCTTTTTCTCTACTCAAATTTTTTGACTAGGTAATATTATTTCATGGTTCTAGAACTGAAAGGTGCAAACATTATTCAGAGATAATTCTCCTATCCTTATTACTTACCTACCTGCCCCCCACATTGCTATCTTTTTTTCACTAAACAATATTCCTTTTCATTGTACATTGTTTTCTCACTCTCTTTTCTAGCTCAGAGTATTTGGTTGTAAGGGTATACCATAATTCATATAACCAGTCTTATATTGGTATACATTTAGGTCATTTCCAATAGTATTTCGTTATTTTAAATAATGATTCAATGGCCATATTTATAGAAATGTCATTTTGCAAATAAGTAAGAATATTGGTCAAATCCTCAAAAATAGAATTATTAGAACAATTTCTGTGTACAGTTATTAATTTGTTAATATTGGCCAATTGTTACAGGGACTGTCCAAATTTACATTCTTAACGCAGAGAATGGCTGTTTCCCCATAGGTGTATTTTTAAACCTTTTAAATTTTGCCAGTCTTCTTAGATGAAAAATAATATCCAAGTGTAATTTTAATTTTTGTTGCTCTTATCATGAGTGAAGTCAGGGTCTCTTTATATGTATGACCCATAAGTAATTAATTTTCCACTTTTTGAATACTCTCATCATATTATTTTCCCACTTTTGTTTGTCATTCTATTTATTATTGATTTTTAGTATACTATGAAAATTAGCATTTTGCAGTCTAAGTTGAAAAAATTACTTTTGCTAGTTTGTTACGTCCTGCTTGTTGTATGTATGTATGTGTGTGTGCGTGTAAGTAAATGTTTCAAAGTTCTTTTAAATAGTTTTGGACTTATCAACTTTTTCTTTTATGGCCTCTAAATTTTGACTTATATTTAGGAAAGACTTCACAACTTGAAAGTTAAAAATGATTCTCTTTTTCTTCTAAATATTCTATATTTTGAGTTTTTATATTTAAATCTCTGATCCGTTTGGAATTTATGTTGGTGTACAGTGTCAGATGTAGATCAGTGAATTATCTTTCAACATAATCAGGAAAACTAAACTAAAACCTTTCTATAGTTTGGAATAAAAACTGCATCTAGGGGCACCTGGCTGCTCAGTCAGTGGACTCTTCATCCAAGAGTCCAAGACTCTTCATCTTGGAGTCATGAGTCCAAGCCCCACGCTGGGTGCAGAGATTACTTAAAAGAATAAAATACAATCTTAAAAAAAAATAAACAAGATAAAAAACTGAATCTTTTCATGAAATGAATGGCTCAGATGGGTAGTCTACAATGATTACTCAACCAAAAATACCTTTAACTTTATATTATCTGAATATCTTACAACTTTCCCAAACTCAAGATTCCAACCTTAAATTAACAAAGAGGAATAACCCCTTGAAAGGCAACCCCAATTAACCATCATTAGTATAATTCAGCATATACTGAACGCTTTTAAAGGTCCATAGCACTAGATAATAAATTTCTTGGTTTGATTTCCACATTCAAGTTTTAATAATGGTGGCAAGACCAAGAATCACCTAAATGTGAATACGGAACCGACACTGAATTGGATATAGACGATCTATGTCATATATTTTAAATGGGATGTAAGGGTCCAAAGGATAGCATAACCCATAAGGATAGCATAATCCATAGATGGAAGGTTCTCGTTTTAGCTGGAAGGGCCTATTGAAGACGTAAGTGTTGGCAATACTTCTGGCAGGAGGTGCTTACAGGTGTAAGTGAAATAGTGACATGAAGTAGCCCCACGGTAGAAGGAGCTTCTTGAAACTCCTGGACAAAGGACACAAAACAGGTGTAAAGTGCTGACACAACTCACCATCACTTTTAAAGGCAAATAACATCAAGTGTGGAAACCAAGTGTGAAAGAGCCCATATGTTCCTAAGATAAGACTACACAACGGAGCTGTTGCTGGAATCCTCTATCTCAGTCCAGATAACAGGCCCTTGAAGATGACCAGGCCAACAAGAACAGATGGAAAAGGGCAGGTCTTACTCAATCCCCAGCTCCACGCCAGCCAGTTCACACCAGGAGGGAGGGCTCCGGGTCAGTGCGGTCAGTGATGGCCACAACGGGTGAGAGTTTCATGGATTATTAGTAGCCTGTCCGTTTTGCCCTCAGCTTATAAGAAAAAAGTAACTGGACAAAGCTGTTACCAGGCCGTAAATTGCTTTTGGGGATGTTGTAAATATCGTAGCAAATGTTCTGTGTAGATATTTACATTTTTCAGTGAAGAAATATTCAGAGAATACTGGACTGAGACAATACTGCTGTGGGTTTGGACCGGATGTCAAAAGCACGGAGATGTGAATCTGGTTCTGCCATTTTGCTACCTGATTGTACGAACCTGAGCAGATCACTTATCCTTTTTGGTTTTGTGTTCTTTGTTAGAACAAAGCTGGATAGTTTGTAAAACCAAGTTCGATTTTTGTGTTCTTGACATGTGAGAAGATGGATCAGATGCATGTCTAACTCAAATATCCTTTTTTCCACGCTGTCCCCTCCAGGAGCTGTCCCCTCCAGGACATTGTGGCAGAGGGAAAAAGAAGAGGGAGTTGGGAAAACCACGTGATAACTGTTAAAGCTTCTGCTTGCCCCTGGCACGTGCGACGTCCCCTCACATGCCAATGGCCAAACAAAGCACATGGTCCAGAACAGTGTCAATAGGGTAGACATACACACCTCTTCTGTACGAAGCATGTTATATGGCGGTGGGTGGAATTTATTAATCCTTTCATAGGAAAAGGAAGTGGTTTGGGAACAGTGATTTAATCTATTCTAAAATCCTAACTTTGTCACTGCTTCGTGAGTACGCAACACAGTCACCATCTGATAGTCAGCTACCTAATGGGCAACTTTAAGTCCCCTCCTATAAGATCTCCATCATCCTTCCTGATCTGGAGTTCTATGATTCTGGAAAACAATTGTTTCAGTTTGTTGTCAGAAGAAAGGAATGCTGCTCTGGACTGCAACTGCCTAAAGGCAGGACTCTGCCTTCTATCCCTGTTCCTGTGAGTGCCTAGGCTACGACGAATGACAAGGAGAGCGGGTTATAGTTCATTAGATTATCTCGTTTGACCAGGTGGTGAGTGATGGAGTTTGGGATTAGAACCCAGACTTGCTGCGTTCTCTGAGCACAAATGTTCTCGCATGTTTGGGTCTTAGTTTCCCAAATTCATTTGGCAAATGCAATATTTCAACCTAGAATATAGTGATAGGACAGCAACTGGAGCTCGTGAGAAATAGACTTGGATGAACAGGCGTCATAAAAGGGTCTCAAGAAAAAGTTAATTGCAATTAGAAACTATCAACATTTGATTTGTGGGGCAAATATCCAATTGATAGTGAAAAACATTCAAATACATGCTGAAATTATAAAGTGAGCTACCCCCGGAGACGAGGGATAGTAGTAGACAGAGTGTGGCACCAGCTGCTGGGGCCTGTGTGGCAATGGGGGACCTCGCATCGCACGTCTATCATCCTGCAACTGACTTCTTGACATTCTTGCCATCCCACTTTCGAAGGAAAATCAACCCACACATTCACACAAAAACAGCTATATCCGGGTTTGCGATTCCTCTCATACGTGTCCCAGGGTGCTCTGAGAGGAGATATTGCTAACGCTGAGAACATTTGATTTGTTTAGTTCTGTGGAACACCTGTTAAGATCTCACAGAGCACTAGCAGAGTTTTACTATGTTAAAATATAAGCTTGAGGCACATTTTTAGAACTTACTTGAGCACACGTGGATTTAAATTGGGCAGCTCTGGACCAGAAGTGGTCGGGAATACTCTGAACTCACAGGAGCCAGGAGTATGAGTTTTATAGGGAAGACAGGGAAGCAAAGCAAGGAAATTTATTTGGGTAAGTTGTTGCCTTATTTGGGGAAGCCTACTTCACTGTTTGTCATTGGTTTCCCTGAGGTTTTGATTTCTTGACCCTGAAGCAGTTACACGCTACAGTTTGGTTTGCTTACCTCGGCTGCTAAGGCATGAGAACCACCTCAGTCTAATTGCCTCCTTATTTGATTAATTTAACAACTTTAAGGGGCACCTGGGTGGCTCAGTGGTTGAGCGTCTGCCTTCGGCTCAGGGTGTGACCCCAGAGTCCTGGGATCGAGTCCTTCATGGGGCTCCCTGCAGGGAGCTTGCATCTCTCCCTGCCTGTGTCTCTGCCTGTCTCTGTGTGTCTCTCATGAATAAATAAAATCTCAAAACAATTAACAACTTTAAGTTTTTATTTGAAGAACAAACCAAACAACCAACTCTGAAAATCCTTGAGTTTTAATCAACAACAGGTTGATTAAAACCTTCGCCTAGTGATTTTTGAAACCTATGCGCCGGCTACTGTGCACAGGCCTGAAGGAATGACAGAGGCCGCCTGGGATCCGGTGCAGCCTTGCATTCTTGTACTTGGCACCTTCTGCTGAATATATTTATTTACATCTATATGACTCCCACTTTGGACTCTAAAATTGTCGAGGGGACTGTGATTCCTCGCACATAGCTGGTGCGTGACAGATGTTGCTGTGAACTCAACTGAATTCTATCTACCTTGAAAGGAAATGCAGTCTGGTTGGTTAAAAAAGAGTTGAACACCCAAGACATTCAGAGAGATGCTTTTAATTAAATAAGGGTACAAGGGTAGGATAACAGGCATTTTTTTTTTTTTTTTTTTTTAGTTACTACATGATCCTTCAGGGAACTTCAACCCAAATGGAGCCTACAGGGACTGAGAGCCGCAGAAAAGGAGGAAAGTCAATCTCAGGCAGGCAAAACGGTAGTGCCAACATTTTATGAAATTTATTCTAGTTCACTTGATTCTGTATCTTTAATTCTACAGAACCGTACTTTCATGCTCAGATGAAAGACACTCATCCTTGACCAACTACTGGACTTTTCTGGCTGGTCTTGTTTGTCTACCGTACTAAGTCGGCCCCCGCAGTAAGTCTCCTCTCCTGGCGTTCTTACCCTAGCATTCTCTTCGCATCTGGAATAGAGCTGTATCAACAATAACATATAGTGTAAGCAATAGAGTGTTGAAGAAGTGATGGTTTCTGAGGCCAAGTCACAAAAGATATCATGGCTTCACCTTATTCCCTTGGATCGCCCACTCTGGGGGAAGGCAGCTCCCATATCCTATGGACACTCAAGCCATCCTATGGAGAGGTTTGCATAGTGAGTAAAAAGGGCTACCTGCCGACAGCTAGGCACGTGAATGGGCGACTTCGGAAGTGAACTCGGAGCCCACAAAGCCTTCAGATGACTGCAGGTTCATCGACATCTTAACTGCAACGGTTGAGAGATTTGGAGCCCAAAGCAGCCAGATTTCTGACCCTCACAAACTGTATAAGATAATAAATATTTACTATAGTTTAATCTACTAAGTTTGGGGCAATTTGTTATTTAGCAACAGATAATTAATACACCTACTGATATAGAACACCAGGATCCCTCAGGATCTTGTACTAAAATACACGTTTTATAAAATAAAGCAAATCTTTCTTAGTCTTGATCTCATGCCATTTTTTTATTTTTTTAAAGATTTTATTTATTCATGAGAGAGAGAGAGAGAGAGAGAGAGAGAGAGTCAGAGGGAGAAGCAGGCCTTGTGCAGGGAGCCTGATATGGGACTCCATCCCAGGTCTCCAGGATCTGGCCCTGGACCAAAGGCAATGCTAAACCGCTGAGCCACCCAGGCTACCCCAATCTCATGCCATTTTTTTGCCAAGCAAGTGCTTTGCCCCTTTAAATCTTCTTCCTGGTCCCATTTATGACTATATATACCTGGACCCCCTTGTCCACAATCTTTATCTAGCACATGCTTTATTGATAAGACTTTGAGACCCAGTTTACAGAAGCCTCTTTACCACTTAGGATTGATCGTATGGGACTAAAGAACCCCAATTAGCAATGATGTAAACAGAAGCCATTGTTGTAGTTGTTGTCCTTTGTGTAAAATCCTGGAGGTAGTCCGTTCATTCTGTTATAATGAATATATTACACAGTTTCTTCTAGCTTACTGCTCTGACTGTGGGTCCCTTGTTCAGAATCTAGGATGTCAGTCAGAGCACCGGCCTTCACAACTGATTCCGGGTAGCAAAATGGAAGTTGGAGGATACGAGGGGTGAAATATGTGCATTCACTTGTTGTAAAATAAATTTTGTTGAAGTTGCCACTCAACATTTCTCTTACATGTCACTGGCTATGAACTAGTCACACGGTCATAGCTCATCTACAAGGAAGGCTAGGAAGTGACTGGTCTATTCTGACTGGCCATATGCTCAGCTAAAATTTGGAAATTCTGTTGTAATTGGAGAGGTGGGTGGATTCAATCTAGTACGAATGTGACAGTGGAGTCAACAGCAGCAGCCTTGGTCATATCTTCCCTGTGCCCCCTGTGGTTCTTTGCATCCTCCACCGGGTTCCCACTAGCTTTTAAATGCCTCGCTGGGGAGACTTATTTGCCTTTAACAATCAAAGGAAAGTTCTCACTAAATGTACCTTGAATGATTGCACAAATAAGTAAATGCTGTGTCGGCCTAGGGTTCTGAGTCTTGCCTTCTCATTTCCTTGAACTTCTTAGCAGAAGTCTTTATTTTTTTTTAATTAATTATTTTTAAGTAATCTCTACACCCAATATGGGACTCGAACTCACAACCCTGAGAACAAGAGTCGCATACTCTTCTAACTGAGCCAGCCAAGTGTCCAACCACTAGTCTTTACTTGTGTCAAATTTCCCAAGAATAGTCTAATAAAATGTCTGGCTCTCGACTGGTCGATTATTAATCTAAGATCTTGTTTATGGTGAACTTCCCAGGACACTTGCTTTTGACTGGAGAGAACTCCTTAATCTTGCTCTAAGACAAAATATTATAGCAAAGGTCCATTAAATTCAGTCATATTTCTTTGGTCATATTTGATCACAAAAATATAATTCAGAATGGGAACTTCATCTGAGAGAAGGTGGTGCAAAACGATAAGATTTTCATAAGCTGTTAGAGGCATGTTGAGTAGGTATAACCATTTAGGATAACAACGGTAGTACACAGGAATCACTATAAATATGTTTTTTCCCTTTGATCCAGTCATTCCAATCCTAGAAATTTATTTTAAAACAAATAATTCAATAGGAAAAAAAAAAAAGAATCCATGCACTAGGATGTGCCTTGCTGTATTATTTATAGTGCAGTAGCCATCAATTGAAAGCAAATAACCTGGGATCCCTGGGTGGCACAGTGGTTTGGCACCTCCCTTTGGCCCAGGGCGCGATCCTGGAGACCCGGGATCGAATCCCACATCGGGCTCCCGGTGCATGGAGCCTGCTTCTCCCTCTGCCTGTGTCTCTGCCTCTCTCTCTCTCTCTGTGTGACTATCATAAATAAATAAAAATTAAAAAAAAAAAAAGAAAGCAAATAACCTAAATATTCAACATTGGGGAATTGGCTTAGTGTGTTCATGATGCTTTGATACAATAAAAAAAATTGAGGTAATTGTGAAATCATGGAAAAAGAATCATGATATTTTGTTAAGCAAAAGGAAAAAAAAGAAATAGGAAAGGACATGTTCATTGTGGTTACAACCATGCAAAATATGTGTATTGAGAAAAACCACAATAGAACAAAAAATGAAAAAAAAAGAACAAAAAATGAGAATAATTTTGTGGTGAAATTTTAGGTGATTTTTCTTTTGAAAACATTTCCTTTGATCTTCTTCTTTTTTCTTTTTTTTAAAGATTTATTTATTTATTCCAGAGAGAGATGAGGGGGAGTGGTGGAGAGGAAGAGAGAGGGAGAGAGAATCCCAAGCAGACTCCCTGCTGAGTCTGCTCCCCTGTGGAGCCCAACCTGGGGCTCTAGCCCATAACCCTGAGATCATGATCTGAGCTGAAACCGAGAGTCAGATGTTCAACTGACTGAGCCACCAAAAAGCCTTTCATTTGATACTCTGTTATTGTTTTTAACATAAACATATAATAAGAAATTCTTTGCAAGTGATGGCTGACTCCTGTAACAAGCTAGTGGGTGACATACTACCCACCATGGGGTAACATGACTAAGGGCCTGTGATGTGTTTCTGGTGGCTGGAATAGGGTCACACTGAGAAGCTATTTGAGCAGTTCCCTGGACATGATGCTTTTAAATTTTCCAGCAATCCCAGGTCTGTACTTCTAGCTGATGAGGAACAGATGGGGGGGGTGTTACAAAATGAGCATTAGTTATTAGTTACCCTCTCTTCTTTGGAGATAAAATTTTTAGGTTGACTTCAGAGCCCTACGTGTAGGTTGAATCAAAGGCTCGGCATATTTATTCTTGTTCATTAGCATTGCTTGGCTTAAAGCATATATATATGTGTATGTTTTCAATCTAGAGAGTTTTTTTGGGGGGGGGAATTAACTTGACAGGAATTATTTTCTTCCTTTTACTCAAATTATGTGGTTCATACTTGTGACCATTTCACTAAAGAGTGACTAAGATAAAAGAGATATTTTGTTTGACATTATTGTAGAAGTTGATGGGATTGTAAAATCCCTCCAGAAATTGAGCAGCTGACTGCCCGAAGGCAGGTAGATGACCTCTCAATATGTTCTCCTTTCTCCGACATGACTTAAAATTCACACAGATCGGGAACGTTGTTTATACAACATATGGTTGCATGGTATGATTCTTTAAAATAATAATTTATTCAGATATAATTTAGATACATGAAGCTCACATCTTTTAAAGTATATAATTCAGTGGATCTTAGTCTATTAACAGAACTGCACAACCATCATCATTATTAATTTAAAACATATTCATCACCTGCCAGAGAAACCCCATGCCTATTAGTAGTCACTCCTCATTCTTCCTCACGTCCATCCCTGGCAACCACTTATTTGTTTTCTATTTCCCTGGAGTGGTTATGGATTGCGTGAACACTAGTATAGACCCTGATTATATATATATACAAAATATAAAATATAATAAATATTTTTATTTATTATAAAATAAATAAATATATAATAAAATATATAAAATCTACTATACACACACACACACACACACACACACACACACACACCCCTACATGCATACACACCCATTTAGGCACCTACACATGGGCACATACGTACATAGTGATACTCTTTCAGATTGCAAAAATAGAGACACACTCAAGCAAGTCTGAGCCTTCAGGTATTGGAGAGAGCTTCAGAACCCACAGGGTAAGGGCTCAGTCCTAGAAGGCTCACCCTCCTCCCACCCCCGAGCCTCAAACAACAGTTGAAAGTCCAGATTGTCACCCGGGCTTCTGACCAACTTGAATAGAATAGAACGTCTGCTTAGAGCACAATGTCAGCCCTGGTTCTGAATCAGCCGATGGTGGCAGGGCCACATGTCACAGCCTGGCTACCCTTCCTCACTCACACACACACACACATACACACATACACACACGTGGGTACACAAAGAGGAATGAACTTGGTGAAAACTCTGTGGCTTCCAAAAAGGGGGAGGCATAATTTTCAGGCATCTTGCACGGAATGTCCAATAAACCAAATAAACCGTCGTGACATGGAGGGATAGTTGGTCTATTGAGAAAAGCTGAATACAAATTTTTACAACACGAAACAGTAGTGAAAATAAGGAGAAAATACACAGTTAAAAAAAAAAAAACATTTTGACTTAGGCAGGGAACCAGTGATATTTTTCCTTTCTGATCTTTAGAGTAATCAAATTCTTCCATGTGCAGATACTTTTTACAATATACTGTGCAGTTTATGAAGTCTACATAAAAGTATTCTTTAAAATGCAGCCGTTTGTCTATCTGCAGAGGGGCAAACTATGAATCTATGGTAAGAATCACTTAGATAATTTAGGATGGAGATTTTACAATTGAGAAAGAAAAAATATTTTAGATGGGATTGATTGTGTTGTTCAGTCCTCTCCTCTCTGCTTCCTAACACAATTATAGGGTCTCCCCTATATTTATTTTCATGAGCATGGAGACCATGTAAAGTCCTTGGTTCACCCTGTTTGTTCTGAACATGCTGACTTTTCAAATAGAGTTTTTTTTTTTTTAAACCTATGTATTTAGAGAAATCCATGACATATGGCTCTCTGGTTTATTTTCCAGCTGTTTTCTGTTAACCTTGACTCTGAGAATTTTTTTCTCCAAATAATTTATATATCAAGACAGGATGCAGGTCAGTGAGAAGCTGTACTTTGGATGTGAGGACGTTGAGGCACAGAGCACGAAAAGAGAACAGGATTATTTCAGCAAATTATAGATGGGTGACTGTCCCCAGTTTTCAATTCTTTCTTCCTCTCCCTTACTTTTCCTTCTCTCTTTCCTCGCTTGCTTTTATCAAACTTTCACATCCTCTCTGTTGTGCTCGCGTCTGAATGATTTGTGTTTCTGGAGTAATTCTAAACCTCTAGGAGTGGCACCCCTATTAAAGTCGAGGCATCACGGAAGCAATTAATTAAAAACAGCAGGCTCTTACCTGATGTCTTCGGGATGATTTTTGCTTATGCTAAATGCCCTACTTTTCCTAATGAGGATGTTCCGTAAACCTGAACATGGTTTTCCCACACTGAGCTTGCAGACAAACCCTGTGTCCAGCAGGACTGCTTGCTGCCTGCCAGACCAAATCCTTTCTCTGTGACAAAGGCTGCCATTGTGTCCCCCATGCAGCCCCACTGATCTTTTCCAAAAGGCCTTTTAGAACATGTGCACATTTATTTCCATTCCCTGATGTGCTGGACGTAATAATAGCCAAAGAACCATGGTAACTTGCCTGGACTCAACGCTGTCTAGTGTTCTCTGAAAGCCATATCTGGCAGCTGGACTTGTGTGTGTGTGTGTGTGTGTGTGTCTGGTTGGGGGAGGGTAATCTCTGGTCCTTTTGTTGGAGGGTGAGGGAGGAATAAAGAGCTTGAAGAAGTGACAAGGTGTCAGTGTCCTCCTGACTCAGCTGTTCGGGGGCTTAATCCCAGCCCACAACTGGATGTCCAAGGGATTGAAGGAGAACGTTCCTCCTGGCTGGTTTCCAACTGTTTCCTAATGCACTTGAGAAAGTTCCATGTGATTTTTTTTTTTAATGTAGCACCTGCTCTAACAATCCCAAAGCAACTTTTTTCTTCTCTATTATACTGTACATCTGTTATTTTGCTGACATGGAAGCCGGCATAACAATTAGATTCATTACTTGCCCAATAAATTGATTCCAGCTAAGCTGAAAGACCTCGGTGTACTCTTCCAGCATTTGTCCAATGAGAGGACAAATTTTAATAATCCTGTCTGTAAAGGTTTTTTTCCTGTTAGACCAGTGACATGTCATTCAAATGAGCTTGTTTCATTTCAAGGTGGTGATGAGATGAAATTAGAAAGCCTGAATGATGGGTAAGACAATGAGAGGTGGCTGGGAATCATTTTTTACTTCCTCTTAAGCAAAAGCAGTTCTGGGAAAGTGCTTTAAAAAAAAAATCCTTAAATTTTCTATCTGCAGAACAATTTTAACAAATGAAGACCTTGATGGGATGACAGTTACTTTTCCCCCCCACCTCTTTCCAGTAACAAAAATAAAGAAGTAGTTTCTTCTCTAGAGCCATTTTTTTTTTTTTTTTGTTCTTACAATGAAAAAGTTCCACTTTGTTGTCCTGGGTAGAGTGGGGATGGATAAGGAAGGAAGATAATTCGAAAATACTCTTCCATGTTGAAGTACACATCGTGGTTCAGGCGTAGACACTGTGTGAGTGGGGTGGTGTACAGCGAAGTCTCACTAAATATATCTTCTGAGAGAAAGAAAACAAAGAAACTGGTTAAAAGGGCCCTAAAGGTGCTAGGCCCTCAAAAGAGATGTTGATAGTAGAGATGAAGAAAGTACTTACCCCCGGTGGGAACTTTCAATTGACAGGATCAACTTAAACACCAAACACAGGCAGCTTATATGGTGTAGACTCTAACTTAGAAATGATTTCTGCTTTAAAAGTTTGCTTTGAAATATTTAAAAAAAACTGATGAGGCTTTTTTTTTCCCTCTAAAATATTTTTATACTTAAATTCTATACAACAAATATAACTGAGAGCCTACTATGTTAAAAAAATTTTTCTGGTAAATGCAGGGAATAAAGATGAGTAAGAGATAGTCTTCTTGAGGTATTTATAAACTAACTGCAAAGATAGGGGGACACCTGGGTGGCTCAGGGGTTGAGCGTCTGCCTTCAGCTCAGGTCATGATCCTGGGTTCTGGGATCGAGTTCCGCATCAGGCTCCCTGCATGGAGCCTGCTTCTCCCTCGGCCTGTGTCTCTGCCTCTCTCTCTGTCTGTGTTTTTCTTTAACAAATAAATTTCAAAAATCTCAAAAAAAAGAAAAAAAGAAAAAAAGATAGAGCTAGAAAAGAATAGGCCCATGCCCTCTACCTCTATTGCAGGGCAAAGTAAGGTTAAGTCCCACAGTTAACATGTATTTTAAAAAGTATCTTGGGGGGATCCCTACATGGCTCAGTGGTTTGGCGCCTGCCTTTGGCCCAGGGCCTGATCCTGGAGTCCCAGGATCGAGTTCCGCGTCGGGCTCTGGCATGGAGCCTGCTTCTCCCTCTGCCTGTGTCTCTGCCTCCTCCTCTCTCTCTCTCTCTCTCTATTTCTCTCTCTGTGTCTATCATGAATAAATAAATAAATAAATCTTAAAAAAATAAAAATAAAAAGTATCTTGGACTTGTAACATAGAAAATGTACCCTTTGATGGAGGGTCAGAGAGGATTTTATGGAGAACGTGGTACTTTACATGTTTCCTTGAAGAATGGATAGGATTCCAACCCATGGAACATGTACTCCAGGTCCAGTTAACACGATGAGTGAAGGCTGGAAAGTCCAAGCTGTGTTCTATTTTCTAACTAATCCAGGGAGATCTAACATATAAATATAACATTAACAGTACAATTAACATATATATATATTTATCCACACACATATATGAATATATGAACTGTAACCTGAAACATCATCATAAATACTGTTCCTCGGTGAAGTAATTTATCAGCTCATCAGCGGAGGGGGAAGATGTTAAAAGGGACGAGTTGTTCTCCGGACTTCTGGGAGAACTTCTGGTGTACTTTGCTAATTGTAAGTATGAATATTTGGAAGTTTGAAGTTGGGGGATTATTTACAAAGCTTTGAAATATTCATCTTTCATGAGTTCTTTCGACAAATATCTATCGAACCCCAGAGATCTAAGCCCTGTCTAGGCAATGGAGATTCAATGATGAACAAAGCAGCACCCTCACTTGGTCCTGGAGCTAAAGTTCTAAGGGTAAGACGTGATCAACAGATGGTCAGGGAGATGTACGACGTGTCAGATGCTGTTAAGATCGATGGAGGAAAATTAATTAGATAAGGGGAAAAGGGTAGTATTTTATACAGGTGGCCAAAGAAGATGGGGGGAGGCGGGGCGGGTGGAGGAAAGAAGAAGGCAGGGCATTCACACAGACACTGGAAGGAAGTGAAGAAACAAGCCATGCAAAGATTTGGAGGGAGAACACACCAAGCAACAGGAACAGGAAGTGCAAAGGCCTTGAGGCAAGAGTGTGCCAGTGTGAGAACAACTTGGAGATCTGTAAGGCCTGATTCCAGTGAGCCAGGGGAGAGGGTTAGGGATTAAGGTTTGAGAATTTGGGGGGTGGGAGTAGGATAAACCTTTAAAGTCACTGCAAGAACTTTGGTTTTTACCTTCACTGCCACGGAGACGTTGGGTGGTTTAAATAAACAGACCTGAGCTCTGCCTACGCAGGTGCAGATGACTTGGGCCAAGGTGGCAGTGGCAGGGGGTGGGGGGGTGGGGAGGAAGTGGGCAGAGGTTGGAATATTTTGAAGGAAGATCCAACAGTATTTGGCAATGGATTAGAAATGGAGAGTGGGAGACAAAGAGTCAAGAACAACTTGGTGGTTTCGGTTTGAGCTCCAGGAAGGAAGAAGGAAAGGAAGGGAACGCTAGGGAAGCCATAAATCAGGGCCGCATCCCAATCTCCAAAGCAGGTTCCCAAATTCCCCAGACACTGTGAGAGGTGGCAGTTTTTCTCAAAAGCGTCAGCAGTCAGACCCCCACCTGGCCCCCTTCACGCCACTGCCGCACGGCCCACATCCACATGCCCCGGACCTGGAGTTCTCAAGGAGCCGAAGCAGAGAACACCTGCCCACCTGCCTGCAGAGCTTAGCTCATCAGAGAGGAGGGCGGACGCATTTCAACTTTTCAGTTATTTCACACACTGCGGGTTAACAGGCCATAAATTTTTATTTATATGAACTTTATTTTCCAGTGGCAGAAGCGAGAGAGAGAGAATAAACAAACGAGCAAGTAAATATATGATGTGTCAGGGGTTACGTGGCCGCTGGAGATCTCTGCTCAGCTCGTCCCATATACTCCAGAATAAGAAAACATTCCTTTTCCACAACTGAATTAACATCTACACCGGTGCTGTCCAATAGATATATAATGTGACCTACACGTATAAGCCACACGTGCATTAAGAAGGAAAAAGAAACAGGTGGAAGTCAATTTAATAATATATTTTATTTTACCAGACATATCCTAAATATTACCACTTGGACATGTAGTTAAAATAAGATTATGACTTTACATATTATTTTTCATGCCACGTGTTCAAAATCCACTGTGTATTTAATACTTCGAGCGCATGTGGGCGCCCGGGTGGCTCAGGGGGTTAAGCATCTGCCTTTGGCTCAGGTCATGATCCCGGGGTCCTGGGATCGAGCCCCTCAGAGGGCTCCTTGCTCAGTGGGGAGTCTGCTCCTCCCTCTGCCCTCCCCCCATGATCTCTCTCTCTCTCTCTGTCTCAAATGAATAAATAAATAACATCTTTAAAAAAAATGTTTAGAGTGTGTGTTTTATACTGTATGTTAACTCCAATAGAGGGTCGATCGTGGCCTATGGCAAGTGGCTGCCATCTGGGACGGCATTTAGATTTAAACAGCACATTGATTTGGGGCCATTTCTTCCACATTTAGAGACTTTAAAGAATGATTCAACCCGTCTTGGATCTGCATGCGCTCTCCTACCCAGGTCTCGTGTATGAAGGAATCTACACGAATAAAGTTTAAGGACCGTATTGCGAGTCAAAGGCAGGCTTCGACCTGAGAAAAACAACGCAATGGAAACAACACTTTCCCTTCTCCAACTTTTCTACTTCTGGGAATCTGTGTTTCAAACTAGAGAAAGGAGGAGGTCTTACTTTGGGGTGAGTGTGTGCGCGTGCACACTTACACGCGTGTGCGTTGGCGTGTGCATCTCACTATGCGTCTCTGCCTTTTGGTGTTAGTGGAACTCACAATGCCAAGGAAGAATCAGCGAATTCCTGGCCGGGACATAGCAGAGCGTAGCCCCCTGAGTGCCACCCTGGGGCGGGGGAGACCCCCATGCTCACCCGTGATACATGAAAGCTGTCTGTACGTTCCTGGGGTGCACGGGGATGTAGCCTTCCCAAGGACGTCGAGCCTTGAAGCTCTGCCCCTATAACCATTAGCTGTAAGAAAGTATCCGTGGGCAAGAATCATTTATTTTTTGGCACGTGGGATAGTTGAATACAATGGAATTGTTAGCCTTGAAAAACAAACCAAAACACAAAACCAAGCTTGTAACCCTTGGCTTGAGAGGGGAATGCTCCAGTGCAGGATCTAGGAAGCGGATGGAGGGAGAGGGGAGGAAAAACCCGAACGTGAGAAGGAATCCGGAGAGGGCGGCCCCAGGCCTCAGGCCAGCGGGCGGGCAGTGCCCGGCGAGAGGGCCGCAGACAGGGATGCCCTGGGCCTGTCCTCGCCGTGCCACCCGCCCGCGGGTCCCGGGGCCTGGCCGACCCTCTACACCGACCTCGGGAAGTGTCTGGGCCTCTGATTAGGCGGCCACACAGCTCGGGCCGGGGCGCAGACGTCAGCGGCCTGCGTCCACCTGCGGCCTGGGACGAGCCGTGTCCCCGACCTGTCGCTTCCTAACGTTTGTTTCAAAAGGTTTTAATTGCACAGATGAAAACCAGATGCATGCTCGGGGGACAAACCCAGCTGGCACCCGGGACCACCGAGAGGCGCGGAGGCCGGCGAGCTGAGGCGGGTGGGCAGCTGGGCTGGGGGCTGAGCTGCAGCTCCTCAGGGTGGAGGCCTCCTGGTGACTTAGGGGGGCTGCGGCATTCCGCGGGGAGAGGGCTGTGGGGGAGAGCTGCTGTGTAAAGGGGGTGACGGGACAACGTGAGGCCCGGCGAAGGGACTTGGGGGAGCGGGAATGCCACCTAAGGCCTGTGGGAGCGCAGCCTCCTCCGGCCCCCTGTGTATGTCTCGGTGGCCCTCTGTCTTGTGGATTCACAAGGATAACAGAAAGGACCGACTTTCTTTCTTTCTTTCTTTCTTTCTTTCTTTCTTTCTTTCTTTCTTTCTTTCTTTCTTTTTTTAAGATTTTATTTATTTATTCATGAGAGACACAGAGACAGAGAGGCAGAGACACAAGCAGAGGGAGAAGCAGGCTCCATGCAGGGAGCTCCATGCAGGACTCGATCCCAGGACCCCGGGGTCACGACCTGAGCCCAAGGCTGACGCTCAACCACTGAGCCCCCCAGGGGCCCCCAGAAAGGACCTTCTAAGCCTGCGAGGCGGTGAATGTCAATGATGCTAAGAACAACGTAGAGTGCTTGACTTTTGTAAGAGTGAGAACAAAAGTGGAGGCTTCGCACAGGTACCGGGCCGCGTGTACTCGACATCTCGGGGAAGTAAGGGGAGAAAGAACAAAAACCTGCGTCACCCTGACCACTTATGTTTCAGTTTGTTCACCAGACTTTGGCTGCGGGCGCCCCAGCCAGATACTGTGCAGGCATCAGCCGCCGGGGCCGGAAGGGCCTCAGTGGGGCTCCCCTGGGAAGCAGGGGCTGGGCTGGGGAGGCGGGCACCCTGAAATCTAAGTCCCTGGCCACACCACCCAAGTGATGACGTGCAAACCACTCACATCAGGAAAATCCAGGGCGCTTTGAAAAAGAAACAGGGGATCCCTTTTCAAAGAAAACAATGCAGTCCAAAATACGTAAACAGAGCCGCTAAGGGAGCAACGACGAGCAGTCGTTGTTTATCTTTGCTTTACTGCAAAATCTCGACACAAGAGTTTCTTTTGAATCTGGAAGGGTCTCGATGCTCTCACGCGTGTGTTCAGAGAGGGTGAGCCACGTGATGGAGAGCCCGGCGGAAGCGGGCCACAGTGCGGGGTCAGGATTCCCCGCTCCGGGATCCTCGGGCGGCCAGGAAGAGAAAGGGCTTCTGGAAAGACAGGTGAGCCTGGCAAGGTGCAAAAGTAAAACTTCTATCAAGTGTCAGTCATTTGTTCTTCACTGAAACGTCATTGTCAGATTGGTTACCTGTAGGCAGGAGGATACGTTTAGGTCAAGCTGGAGGAATTTTGGGGAAAAAAAAATTATGATGCACACAATTAAAGTTTCCTGTACTTTCAAATATACAGCCTCTGTCTCGAATTATTCATGTATTTAATAACCTCTCACGCACGGCAGCAGATATTTTTCAGCTGGAATTTGAATCAGTTTCTCCGATTTTAAGCTCCTCCTGTCTTCTGCCCTGTGTCACTCCCTCATTTGTGAAGACACACGGTCTATCAGATCTCAGGACGCTGCACCGAGCTGGGACGGTCCATGTGGTCAAGTAGGAAAAGGCTCACAATGAAAGGAGGAAACATCCTGGTCTCATCCCTACTTTACCACTATACCACTTAAAAAAAAAAAAAAAGTTATACTTCTTTTTTAACTAAAATAGAGCCTGGGATTTGATGATTTCTAATGATCTGAAACAGTTTCAAGATCCCGGGAGGTGACCGTTTCAGATGCTATTTTGAGGCGACCGTGAATTACTCAGTATTTATACCTGAGCGTAGGGTTCATTCTCTCCCCATAAGGTTCCCGAGGAAAAATCCAAATCATAATGGACAAATAGTAACAGAAGTGGAGTTTTTGTTTCCTTTTTTTAAAACTTTGCCTTTCTTGGCATTCTGCATGATTTCTCGAGTCCATTCTGATTTCTTTGAAGCTGTGTTTATTGTTCTTGCTGCCACAGAACTCTTACCATGAACCCTATTATTATTTCGCTGGGGGAAAAAAAAAAGAAGTTTATTGCACACCTGTAGGCCTTCTACAACCTCTCTGCGGAGGCTCTAGCAAATGTTAGCACATTTTCCAAGGCTCTTGAAGGCTCCAAGCCTTGATCGGTGCTGTTCCCTTTCCTGGTTCTTCTCTACGACCTTTTTCCAGCCTTTAAAAACTGGGCTCAAATATCACTTCCTCTGCAAAGCCTGCCAGAGAACTTCCATTTTTGCATTCATCACATTGCACTGTAATTGTTTGTTTACACATCTGTTTCCTCAACTGGACTCAGGGCTCCCTGAGGTCGGAAATCTTCTCTTGTTCAACTTTGCAGCTTCCTGTCGGCGGCAGGGAAGTCCAGAGGCAGAAAGGTGGCCCACCCTAAGCAAGTATGTGACCCTTCAGCAAAAGAGTTTTCCTGCCTTCACATTTGCCCCTCTTCTCCCTCCCCTGCTGTTATTTATCTTATCTACTTGTAATTCCTGTTATCTGACAGCATTATTTACTTTGTAGCCCCAGCTGAAAAAAAAGTTAAACGAGGTAGAGGCTTTAATGAGAAAAGAATTCATCTCTGTATTCCTAGGGCTTGACTTAGCAGTGTCCTTGGAGGATCATACTCAGATACTAAATAAATGTATACTTAAGAAGTGATGTGACACTCGCAGCATTTGACCGTTACCACGGCCTCAGCCCCTGTCCTACGCAGTTTCGATGTATTTACTCATTTCATTTTCCCAGCCCGGGAGTAGAAACTGTTATTTTTTCCCAGGATATACGTAAGAAAACTGAGGCTCAGGACGTTTAAGTCACTGGCACAGATCACACAGTTGGCGAGAAGCAAAGTCGGTATTCAAACAGGAAAAAGCTAATTTATTTCGCACTTGGGTCATCCTCGGGACTTCGTGAATCAAAGTGATACGTGCTGATTTAACACTGAAGGAGCATGGGTCACATATACCAGTTGATGTGCGGTATTTTCCTCCTTTACAATCTACATTTTAAGGGGGTTTGTTTGGGTGAACATCAGCCAGGGGCTGCTATGCTCTGCACATCTCTGGGAATATTGATTGCCGGAGGCTCAGAACTGAGCAGCTTGTGGGTCTGTCTCCTACGATACCTGTGCCCAAAGCAGCATCTCAAAGCCCTGGAGGATGCAAAAAAAGTATGGATTTAGCAATTTGCATAATCCTCATTTTGACGTGGGTCGTGCCATAAAGAAGAGATTTTCTCTGTGATTTCTAAACTGACAGACTGAAGCTTTTCAAGGACCCTGAGTTCCAGATCTTTGGGCAGAGTGGGCCCTGTTGTGGAGAAAAGGCAAGAAGAAGAAGGTTTCCTTCCCCTTCCTTGTCCCCCGGGTCAGCTTCCTTAAGGAGTTCTTACTGTTCACAGTCTCATAATTCTTGCCTCCACGTCTAAATCTCCACACCTATTTCAAGTCATTATCACCAGATTGGCTCGGTGCCTCCGTTTCTTCCTCCGTAAAACGAGGATAATGGTAGTAACCGCCCCCCACCCCCACCCCAAGGGAGAACCGGGGGGGGGGTGTGTGCACAGGCTGAAACGGGAGATGTGCAGGGGCTGGAGGGGAGCCTAAGGAAGACAGGATGAGTTGGAGACACCAGTGGAAAAGCTCAAGAGATAAATATGAGTAAACGAGGTGATGGGTGGGGGAAAGCTGGGCCTTTTCGAGTAGGGTTCCTGACCTAAAGAAGAACAAGGTTGGGCTGATTCCAAAGCCCTACACTTGCTCAAGCCAAAAACAGAGAATGTAGATCCTGTTCTGATGCAAGTGGAGGACGCCCAGGGGCCTGCTGGGGTAGGCTGGGGGAAGGAAGAGCTGGCCATAATCCCCGTTCTTGGCCAACCACCAGACTGTGTCACTGCTACTGCAGACATTCTGAATGTGCCCTAGTACAATGACATGATTGTACTACACGTTTGAATCATTCGTTGGATATTTTCCTATGATGATCATAAATTCTAACCTGTGCATTTGTGCATCGAATATTGTACCCAGGAGAGTGATGGTTGGCCACACTATCCCAGATAAAAGAGCAGAATGAGCCTGAGTCACTCTTAGGAGGGGCAGTGTTGGCTAATTTGTCACCATCCTGATGAGATTTTCCCTGCAGTAAAATTGCAGCTTACTAGGAGGGACCTCGAGAGGGTTAGATAATCCCTTTCTTGGCTTCTCAACCAACACTAGACAGATAAGGAGATTAAAGCTCAGGTAGTGATTTGAGGCCCTGAGTAATGGAGATGTTTCCATCTCCAGCGTCTCGTTTGCCATTAGTTGACCCGTTGACTGTAGACAAATCTCTGTTCAAATACTGGAATGCTTTTTTTGGACTGCAATGAATTTTAAAGACCTATAATCTCCTATCCCTGCTTTGTAAACAGTGAAGGGCATGAACGGATGGCTTGGTTGTTTCTTCAGTGAAAGGGATTTTCTAAGTGACCGTCTTCAGGCTAAGCTGGCTGAGTTTGAAGACAAAACCAACTGTACCATTCACCTCATTGGCATCTACTCAGAACGGAGGATCGTCACTGCACGTGACAGATAGATGGGGACAGCCTCAGGGCAGACACGGTGTATTGTGGCTGCATTTGAGATGGGTGGGAAAGCCCAGTGGACCAAAATGACCTTGGATATACACAGCCCCCAGAAATTCGTCCTTCTTATTGAGCCAAGCTTTTCAAATAGAACCGTCTCTAGGAGTGCTGACACGCGGTAGCTCTATCAACCCCTCACACCTTCGTGTGACTGTGTTGGAAGTAGACAACAAGAACCAACTGTTTTGAGGAAAGGACAGCCACAGTGGGGAGATGATGCAAACGCTCTGTTCTCCCCAAGGGCATCTCAAAGAAGGACCTTATTATTTCAGGGACGAGAAAGCAAGATGGAGAGGAAAAGGATACTGGAGGACAATAATGGCAAAATCGGGTTATTTAGCTAGTTCCTAAAGATAAAATAGGACTGCTGAGCTGGACAGAAGAGAAACACCTTGTCAATATATATTTATGTTTAGTTTCTCTTTTTTCTTTTGTCTTATTCTTCTTCTTGGGGGATCGAAGTCAGTATTTTCTAAGGAAAATCCCAGAATCCCAAGTGACCAAAAGCTCTGCTTTGGCTGAAAACATGCATAAAGATACTTATGAGCTCTATCTACTAAGAACACAAACGTTTGTTGGGGCTCCTTTCTACAAAAAAGATGGGGAAATTTTCCTGATTTTGAATAGAGATCCTTAAAAACAGCTTTATGGAAATATAAGTCCATACACTGTACCCATTTAAAGTATATTTGGGTTTTGGTATGCCCTATTATTAATTTTTAAAAATTTTGGCCATTTGCACATGACATAATATTTGCCATTTTAACCACTTTGAAATATACACTGAGCAGAGAGTTTTAAAATTATTATTATTTTTTTACAGAAGAATTTTGTGACTTAACTCGTGCTCATAATATGAATCTGAAAATAAAATAAAGCTGCGGAATATATATGCATAAAAAAATCAGTTGAAAAGACTCACTGAAATGGACTCTTGTGTAAATGAGCAGCAAATCATTAACTGGTCTTTAGAGACTCCCATCAGCAGCCAGGAGCCCCAGTGAGATCCTCTGGTTGCTCCTCCCAAGTACCTGCTCTAGAAAAGTCTATAACATCAACAGGTATATCGGGAAAGGTCGGAACCAAAGTGGCCCTGCAATGTTGTTGGTCCTGCCCTCCAGGGGCTTTCGGTCCAGGGAGAAAGAGTGGTTCACTGACTGGAGCACGAGGTAGGCGCCAACAAATCCTAGGACCCAGCTACCAATAAAGTACAATTTACTTTATTTACAATTTAAATTTCTTTTCTTTTCTTTTTTTTTTTTTACAATTTAAATTTCTTAACAACTGTCTGAACTTTTGTCCCAGACAGACTGATAATACTGATAATACAGTTAAAAACAGGCTAAGTAAGGTAAAAAGACAGGCAGCAGGAAAATCTTTTTTTAAAGCTTATTTTGTCACCTGTGACACTTCGCACGGTAGTAGCTGCCGAGGTAGGAGGCCTTCAGGGTTCCTCGGTAGGTTTGAGAAAACCGCGCTTGCTCCACCCCCAGAGCAAACACACGGCCCTCCAGTCACTATTGTAACGAGTCTGTTTGCTCTGGACTCTTGAGGCAGAGTCTACAGGGTTGCTAACAGGGGCCGGCTTCACTTGAGGGCTGTGCGGCTCTCTAGGAGAGATGTCAATTGTTGCTTTGCAAACCACGTCAACGTCTGGGCACAATGGCAGTGGACCGTCAGTATGGACACAGAGTGAATCGTGTAACTCAGGGAAGGGAAAGGTATTTGCAAAAGCAAACCTTCCAGGATTTGAAGAAAGCTGCAAGTACAGCTTCTGTTTCCTTCGCCCTTCACATCAGCAAAGTACATGATGACCAAGGAACGTATACATCCTTTTTAGTCACCCGAACCTGTAGACAATGTTCTAAACTGTCCTTTTTTATTTTTAAAGTTTTTATTTACTATTTGACAGAGAGAAAGAGAGGGAGAGAGAACAGCAGGAGCAGTGAAGAGGGGGGCCCGCTGAGCAGGAAACTCAGCGTGGGCCCCCCACCAAGATCATGACCTGAGCTGAAGGCAGACGCTTACCCGACTGAGCCACCCGGGGGCCCCTAAATTGCCCTTTTTTAGAAAGACATTGTTTGCCTCTATCTTTAAAATACATAGAGCATAGATGCCGGAGCATAAATGCTATTCTAAACTGTGTTACTTGTACAAATACTTTCAAGATGATTTTTGTTGCCAAAAGTAAAGTAAAACAGAGATTTCTGTGTGTGTGGGGGTAGTGGGGAGGTGGGCAAGTGGGGGTGATGTTGTGCAATCATGGATTTAGAAGCCAGGGATGGAAAAGAAATAATCAACGCAGGATGGATATTAGGTGTTAAACTTAGGCCAGCAGGACGTAAGCACCAGGGTTTTCTGCAATGTGGTCTTCAGACCACGGGCTTCAAAATCTCTTCACAAAACAAGCAGAGAAACAAACAAAGAAACAAATAAACGAATCCCACCCAAGACCACCGGAAGTCAGCCTGGTGGGAAGAGACCGCACTTACCTGCATTTTTAAAATCAGCTTTCTATCATTCGGCCCTGGATGGAAATCGTTCTGGTCTTTTCTGATTGTAAAGGATGTGTTGGAGCGACCACAGCTCCCGGCAGCCAAGGTTCCCCGGGGACTGTGCTGGCCCAGCTGGCACAGTGGGGACTCCCAACCTTCTTGTGTTCCGTGCACCCCACTGGGAACCTGGTAGGTCGAAGGATCCTTTTTTTAGGACACTTATAAAGGAATAAATAAAACCCATAGGATTACTGAGAAAATAAATGACACTGCCCTGCAGTCATCAAAGAAAAAATGTCCTATCTGTCCTCTTAAATGAACACATGAAATAACACTACTTAGCGGTAGCCGCAGTAATGATCAAACTTCCAAAGCGGTGATGAGCGTAAATGAAATTTTGATGTCTTCAGCAATCAATATGCCTAAGATTCCGTCCATGATTTCTGTTTCTAGTATTGGTATTGCTACTATGACTGGTTCATTTCCACGCAAAATAGAAGGAAATGCTAAATGTCAGTTAAAAGTCAGCAAAAATAAGGGGTGACTTTTCTCCTTATCTGATTCCAGGAGCTCCCTGAATTCTAACCCTCAATTTGTATACAGCTGAATTCAAATCCCAGCTAAGAAAAGATATTTCTTTTCTAGAAAAGAGGTAGAAGTAGTCACAGGAAAACTTCTCTTGCTTCCCGGTTAAAATGTGTCACTCCTAAGAAATGTCTTCGTAATGAATTATTTTTTAGTTAATTAATTAATTAATTATTATTATTATTTTTAATAAACCCTTGTGTTGAGGGCTGCCTTACAATAGATCGCAGCGAGGGAGCTGCTCTGCTGCATACGAAACCCCAACCCAGAAGCAGGTCGTCTACGGATGCTTTAGCACCAGGTTCCCCATGAACGTGCGTTGCATGACGGGCTTCCTAATGAATTAGAGGGAAAAATCTACCACCAGCACATGGTAGGGCAGCAGACACACAAAGGTGCTGTTTTTTATTTGCCTTGGAATTGTGTTGGGTGCTCAGCTTCTTACAGACCTCTCACCTGCTGCCCACCGTACAGACAGGTGTTACATGGGAAATTTGGACACCCTGGACCACTTTTCCTCTTGACGTTCATTGTCAAGATCCCTGGAACAAGCTGAAGCCTCTACAGCTTCCCACACAGAGTTGGGGAGGATGAAACAAGATTGCTCACGTTACGCTGGTAGAAGCTTTGTCCTCGGCCCTGCTGCTGAGGCGTCCGAAATAGGAGTGTGAGCATCAGCCATACATGTGTAGACTTTGAAGGCCTCCCCGCTGGCTCCATCATATCAGGATTCACACCAAAGGGGCTCAGCTGTTGGTGCCTCACCACGTGATGGCGAGCGGGGCGCTGAGAGCCCAGAGGATCCATCTTGTAGAAGAGACCTCAGTCTGCCTCACTCAACCCCCATCATGGTGCAGTGTTGCCGAGTAAATGTGGCCCCTCAGTGTGTCCTCTGCTGTCCCAGTAGAAGGGACCGTCGACGGCCTCCTGACGATGGAGTTGTTCACGTGGGGAGGTGAAGGCACACGCACGGAATTGAGCACCAGGGATGCTGAGACTCTGTGGCAGCGCTTCCTCCATCTGACTGCCCCAGTTCCTCAGCTGGAGTCAGGAGAGCCCCGTCAGGCTGTCCTTTATGTCGTGGCTGTATTAGCTTGCTAGGGCGGCCGCCACAGCGGCCACACACCGGGCCCTTAAGCCACGGAGACTTATTTCCTGGCAGTTTTGGGAGTTGGAAGTGTGCAGTCAAGGTGTCAGCAGGCAAGGGAGCATTCCAGGCCTCTCTCCGTGGCTTGCAGACGGCTGTCTCCTCCCTGTGTGTCTTCTGCCTCTGCCCTCTATGCATGACTGTGCTCAAGCTTTCCCTCTTTCTGAGGACCCCAGTCATGCCGGCGTAGGGCTCACCCCAGGGACCTCACTCTCACTCAATTACGTCTATAAAGACCTGATCTCCCTATAAGGCCACATTCCAAGGTACTGAGTGTTAGGACTTCAACAGATGGATATTGGGAGAGGGCTGAGGGGCCGCAGTTCAGCCCCATACCAGCCATCTTTCAGATCTCAGCTCCCAGAGAAGCGGTCAGCTCTCCTGGACGGGTAGCGGTAGAGTCGGAGACTCTTCCAGAGGGCAGAGCCTGGGCACTGGTGACTGAGGCACCCGGAGGACAGCCGTTCTCTCTGTCCTTGGCAGCTGTCTGTGGTGGCCTCGGGGGACTCAGGCCTCACTCCCAGGAAAGAGGCTAAGGAACAGTGGCCTTCCCGTTTGGGAAATCAGAGCAGCCAGGACTACAGCAGCGAGCAATGCCAAGGGCAAACGCAGAGACGTTCTTCCCTGTGAACCACAGCTGGGTTCAGACTCTTAGTGCTGGGGGAGAGGCAGATGGCTAATGATCAGGGTCCCAGCCCAGGAGAGGACCAGAATCCCACCTGACCCACGGCCCTTCAGCCCCGCCTTGAGCCCACACAGCTAAGAGCCTCTTCAGGGGAGCGTCATCATGGGGCCCACACCGGCCTTCACATGCTAACCCCGGATTTTAGCAGTAAATTGCTGGGTGTTCTCATGGTGTGTTATTTACTCTACGACACTTTATCTGGGTTTATAAACCATGGACTTGGTTTTCCTGCCAACTTCAGTGTGGGGCAATTGAAATTAAAAAGAAAGAAGCCAAGTGCCAAGGTCGACAAGTCTCATCGATAGAACAAAAGGAGAAAAAGCAGCTGAATTTCTAAAATTAAAATAGATTCTATCTAATGTAAAACAATTTTAAAAGAGTTTTTAAGAGAATCCTGGTGAGGAAATGGCTTTCAATTACCAAAGAATTTTGTTCCATTGATAGGATATAATCATGAAATTTTATGGTGATTTCAATTTCATTAACGTTTCCTTGTTTACCACATCTGAGATAAGCCACACCTATGAAATCTGGACAATTAAAAATTATCTGAAATTTTATTATGCTACCATGAGATAAAAGCAGTTCTAAATTGATCCCGGCTGTGAATTTTCAACTTCAAAACTGTTACATCGAAATCTGTCTGAAACTGAGTCAAGTTGCCATTATTTTCCTCTGCAAGTAAAGTCCTGTTACTGTTCCCATGACATGCTTCCTTAACTCACTTCTTTTTCTAAACTGAGTTCAGTGATTTTGTTCCCACTCAGCCTCTATGCAATCTGAACTTTGGCTTATTTATTTCATTTATAAGTTTCTGCCCTTGTGTTGGCTTTGGAGAGTGTTTTTCGTTTATTCTCCAAGCTTTGCTTTTTTTTTTCATTACTCAAGGGATGGGTAGTTATAATTTACACGTCCCATAGACTCTTTTTCACAGCTTTCTAATATTAATCTCTCAAATCTTCTGTAACCCTGCTTTGCTTGTGAGCCACTCTAGTTCTTGTCCAACCTAGATGCGAAATCGTAAGCTCCTCAGGGTAGTGATCTTGTGTCTTGGTGTTTTGTAATGTGTTCTAGACACTTCTTACCAGACTCTGAATAACCATAATACACAAATTGGTGTAATTAGATTACAGATCTGTTAATGACGGTATATCTTGCAGATAACATTCTACGGCTAGGTTAGGGTGTGATCCAGCAGCACAGAGAGCCAGACGTGGGTAAAATGATTAAGCAAAGGAAAAGTCGGAAATAAATTTTTTACAAGTGTAAAGGAAAGCAAACCTCTTGCAGTGTGGCTATTTGTCCCCAAAAGAAGTCAAAGGTGGACTATCAGGCTCAGGAGAAGACTTGTACTTTAAAAAGTGTGCCAAATAGGCTAAATAGGAAAATACAAAAGTCTGTGACTACTCATTCTGGGCTTGCTGGAAATCTGAAAAGAAAAACTCTTCCTCAGGTACAGAAAATCAATGAATATTTGAAAAGCATGCTGGTAACGTACTGTCTCCCTTGGCAACTGATCTGATTAGTCTGTGACCCAACTGAACTTTTCTCTTTTTTCTATATTTGTTACAGCTCTAATCGCCACGTCTCCTAGATGCTTGGACAGTGACACGATAGAAATGGAAAATTGGAGACACTCCCTCTCTAGCACCAGATCACTCTGGTCACTTCCTCATGGGCATTATTAAATCAACTGAACAGCTATCTTTAAAATCCCCATTAGGTTTCTGGGGAAACAATATTTATAGATACTGAGAGCCACCTTCTCCGTTCTTTTTCAAAAACAAAATAAGATAAATCAATAGAAAATTTTCCAAAATTGGGAAGAATAATACAGAGTTAAGGATTTTTTTTTTTTTTAATTGTGTTTATAAGACTAAGAAAGCCCTTCCCATGGAACCTTGGTTACTGCCTCGGGGCTGTTGCCACTGTCACCCTCTGGGAATGTAGCGTGGAGGGGAGGGTCTTTGTCACATCCCATTGTCCCTAGAGAGTGAGTATAAGGGGCTGTCCAGACAAGGGGCTGGGATGCTATGTCAAAGACAGCGAGGGGCACCCCACTTCGCTGTGTCAGGGTCCTGAGTCTTAGTGTCTTCTGGAGCTGTCGTGCCCAGGAGGAATTAAAGGGGTGCCGCACGGGGTCCGGTGAGGACGAGGCTGTTATCTGTGTTGATTCAGGCAGCAGAAGAGTTAGCGACTCCTCACGCTACACCGTGACCTCCGGCATAGGAAAGCTTGCAGTCCCTGCCAAAGTCTCAGAATCATCCCTCTGGAGGAGCCAACAGGCACAAGAGGACATAAAGGTGACAAAATGAAGAATGCTCACTTTTCAGCCTTCCTGGCAAGCTTTCTGAGGTGACAGGGTTGGATGGGGTTCACCAAGCGAGTCTGGCAAACCTACGTGCTACTGGAACCATAGCAGCTTTAGGCCACTTTTTGAAGTCATTTAAAAGAAAGTAAAATTAATGTAGGGTGTTATGAATGGAGGGTTTGTATTCCCCCAAATTGACATGTTGAAATCCTCATCTCTAACAGAATAGCGTTAGGAGGTGGGGGCCTTTCGGAGGTGGTTAGGTCACGAGAGCAGAACCCCCTGCGTGGAATTAGCACCCCGTGTAAGAAGAGAGCTTGCTTCCTTCCTCTGCTAGCTGTCACGGGAGGCTACATCCGTGGACATAGCCATCTGCGAGTCGCGGCGGGCTCTCCCCAGATATCCCATCTTCTGGTGCCTTGACCTTGGACGTCCCAGCCTGAAGAACTGTTAAGAAATAAACACATGTTGTTTAAACCACCAGGTCTCTGGTATTTTTTGTTACAGCAGCCGCAGTGGACTAAGACACAGGTAATGCCCAGAACCCTGTGGGAAAGTATTCAGTTGTGTTTTTTAGTTTGTTCAAGAAAGGATAAGAAACTAGTTCTGGTTGAAGTAATAAATTAAAAAAAAAAAAAAGACAAAAAACTAGCTCAATATCTTTGAGGACAAAATGAACATGATTTAGTATTAAAATTGGAATAAAGACTAAAATGAGGAAAATCCTAATTTAATATCTTTCCTGTTTATTGTCTGTGTATGAAACTTACTTATCATCTAAAAAGGTTTTTCATGAATTAATTGGAAAATCTATCTTCTGAAAACATTACATGGTATTGATCTGTCTTTGTTTCTGACTCTGTGTGTATGTGTGTATATGGTGTAATATATATAAATATAAATATACACCACACACACATAATATATATATTATGGCAGAGCTCACAGTATGCATATATTTAACAATTTAATGTCAGGAATACCAGGCAAATGGAATTGTTCTTCCTAACTATAATCAGGCTTTGTCCACTTAACATCAAATATCACCAACTTAAAATTTTTTCTTGCCAGCTTTATGGTTGTTTGTCACGTAATTCATTTCTTACAAATCAAGCTGCAAAACTCTGTGTTACTCTTTGTTCTTAAAGTGAAATCTAAGGAAATGTAGTTTAAAATTCTCAGTCATAACTGTTAAAATTGAGATTAAAGCCACTGATCTCAGGCGACCAAATAGAAATGATTAAAATTAGAGATATTTCAAGATGTGTTAACAACAGTTTTAAGACAAAGCTGTCGGGCAGCCCGGGGGCGGGGGGGGGGGGGGGCTCAGCGGTTTAGCGCCTGCCTTTGGCCCAGGGTGTGATCCTGGAGTTCTGGGTTCGAGTCCCACATCGGGCTCCCTGCATGGAGTCTGCTTCTCCCTCTGCCTGTGTCTCTGCCTCTCTCTCTTTCTCTGTGTCTCTCACGAATAAATAAATAAAAATCTTTAAAAAAAAAAAAGACAAAGCTGTCACAATTTCTAGAGTTCGATTTTTGAACAAGATATTTTCAAGTATTTGAATGTTATTTTATCCTCCATAATTTAAGGAGACCTTAGTAGATAAGACTGTTATCCTTTTTTGTAAACCTATTAGAAATTTTTGTGTTTAAAAGGTAAGCCTTTTTGCATTTTGTTATAAAGCAGTCCCTTCGTAGATGTTTATAAAGGAACCAAAGCGATACCATTTGTCACGCAACTTTATTTTCTTCGTATGTGCCTAGTGTTAGGTTGGGCTGAGTTTAGGAAACTCAAAGCTTCAGAGATCCGAATAGCACAGAAGGTGAAGTATTAAAGTAATACTTATTTGCAGGATCGTCACCTGTGAACTAAGGGAAAAGGTAGTTGTTTATGTACATAAATGTAGACGTACATACACATGTAATTGTGTATATTTTCTTTTTTCTATAACCAGCATTTCTTTTTCATTCTCTACACACATGTTGTGGACTTGATCACACATTTCTTCCCTGGGATTCCATGGAGTATAAAGCATAGAAGAGTTGGGGAGGAAGAATTTGGGGCTATTTGGTAATGGGTTCTTGGGATAAATTCATTAGGTCTGACATACTTAGAGCTCCTTAGTTGTGTAGAACCAGCGACTCATTACTCATTACTCTTAAGATTAATAGCAAGACCTTGTTGAGGGGTCAAGATGCCGAACATCTATGCTTCCCGGGAGAGTTCAGCAGGCAGCCTTCCCTGACTAGGCTCGCCCCCTGGAAATAATTCCTTCTTTTTCACCCCCTCAGCACTTATGGTTTTAAGTTGGATTTCACTTTTTTTTTCCTACATAACCATTTTCCCACCATCGCATATGGGTTTGTTCCTGTTACTTCCATCCAAACTATTATTTTCAAGGTTATAAGCCACCAACATTCTTGTCACCAAATCCAACGAACACTGTCCATCAGTATCTTGTCTGTCCCCAAGGTGTCAATGCTGTTGATCACTCACCCAATCCCCAGGCTCCCGAGTTACCGTTCAGTGTTTGTTTACTTTGTCACCTCACATTTGTCTTTCCTCGATCCTTCCATGTTGGGTTGCGTCTCAAACCTGCTCCTCATTCAGAATTTGCTGTCTTGGTGCCAGGACCCATCCACCCATGGTGGTAAGGAGGGTACAATATTGTCTGATGGGTAAGGCAATTGGACGCACCTACCTCTAAAACTTCTTTGCCACTTTGTGTGTCTTGTGAAAATCACATCTCTCTCTATTTTTCATCTGAGGTTGAGGTAATAATATATCTACGTCACAGTGTTACTATGAGGATTCAGTAAGGTCATGGACATGTCCAACTAGCACGATGTCTGGCATATAGAAAATATTTAATAAGTATAAGGCTTTTCTACGTTTTTTCCTAATTGCCTTAGCTAGAAGCTTGGAGTCATCTTAGACCCTTTTCTATATAATTAAATTCCCTGATACAGCTATTCACGAAGTGCTATTGATTCAACCTTCTAAAATTTTCTAAAAAGCATTACCTCCATCTATGCTCATGGCTCCATCATGTACTGCCTGGATCCCAATTTCCCCGATCCACTCACAGCTAAATAGAGTTCTCAAAATGTAAAACTAATCTTGACGGAACCCAATTTAAATCCTTCAGTGGCTCCCTGCCAAGTTCACAGTCAGGTCTGCCTCCATAATGTGGTGGGGAGAGTGCTTCCTGGTCAGGCTCTCCACTATCTCTTCACAGTTAACTCCTACTACTCCCCACTACAAATCACGCTTGGATTTTCTGGAAAGTTTCTTACTTTCTATATCTTCCCACGTATGGTTCTCACTCCTTAGTCTCTTCTCATTCTCCTCCTCTGATTCATCTGATTAACCCTTAGACTTCCTTCAAAGTCAGCTCGGGCATTACTTCCTCCAGGAAGGTGTCCCGAGGAGCCAGCCTGGATTAACTGCCTTTTTCTCCTCTGCGCTTCCCATCACCATTTGCATATCATGGCCATAGCATGGGTTACACCATTTTTTCTCATTTATTTAACTGCCCAGCTTCCCTACCAGACTGAAAGCTTCTGGGAACATGTTATATCTCCTGGATATAATATATGCCTATACATACTATGTCTTAACAGGCATATGTTGAATAAATTGAATGTTGAGTAATTCGTTAACATGTAACGAATGTTGAGTAAATGAATGAATGGATGAATAGATGGATTAATGAATGACCCGAAGTTTTCAGAATTGGGCACACTGGAATGCATTCAGTTCTTTTCACAGGTTGTTTCCATGTCTATATCTACCTTTCTCTACTAATTTTTGCCTTCCTTTCCTCAGGTAAGTGCCCAGACTAAGTTCCTTTAGCAACCCCATAGACGTATTTACATTAACAATTGCCAGCATGTTCCTCACAAAGGATTTAAAGATATTAATGTCAGTGTCACTTCTCATTAAAGTTCAGAGACTAGACTCATCAGTGAGCTCTAGGGTCACGGCCTTGTCTGATTTAACTGTGTGTTGAATATTGTTATTAAGCCTGTTTACGGTTGACGAAATCTGCTTAGAGAGGTGAAGCGACTTGCTCAAGCTTATGGACGTGCAGTGGCAAAACTAAGATTTAATTTCCAAAAGCCATACTATTCTACACCCCATCTGAGAGCCGAAAATAAAGTCGAAAAAGAATCACAATGTATTCATTTCAATTTTTATTCATGTAACTGCTGAACCTAAATTAATGATATTCTAATTTTCTGGTATCTGGCTGATATATGCAGTTGTCATTAGATATTTTAGGCTAACGTTATTATTTCCTTTAACAATGGCAGACCGATATGAACCACTTGCTTCCTTCTTGTGTACGATCAGTGAGGAGAAAGAAGTGGATCACAAAGATTTACTCATTTTGTTGGTTTATAGCCCATTTCATATTAATATCCACAATAATAAATGAAGTATATAATATTATTTCTGAGACAGTTGTGCTTGAGAATTGTGAAGACCTGAATATATTGAGAGAAAATTTTCACCAGAGTTGATGGCAGTTCTTCACTGACAAATCATTTCCTTTCTTTCTTTCTTCTTTCCTTTTTTCTTCTTTCTTTCTTTCTTTCTTTCTTTTTTTCTTTCTTTCTTTCTTTCTTTCTTTCTTCCTTCTTTCTTCTTTCTTTCTTTCTTTCTTTCTTCTTTCTTTTCTTTCTTCTTTCTTTCTTTCTTTCTTTCTTTCTTTCTTTCTTTCTTTCTTCTTTCTTTCTTTCTTTCTTTCTTTCTTTCTTTCTTTCTTTCTTTCTTTCTTTCCTTTTCTTCTACTTTTTTTCCAAATCCTTTTTTCTACCATATTGAAGGGAGGCTTCTAGACAAAGGCCTTGTTTGAGTATGGCTCACCCGGCTTCACCCGGTTGAGAATGGCTTCACCCGGACAAGTTCCCACCTTATCTTTCATGTCCTTTGTGTACTCTAGACAAATAAAACAGATGGAGATCGGTGCTTTGAGCCAAAGAACACAGTGCAGTTGGAAATACTTGCCTCATGTAGCCACTGCCATGTTTATTGTTGTTCTAGATAATGGATGCTAACACACTACACAGTGGAAGATTTGTAGTCCCTAAACACACAGTCCTCTTTCTCCCATCCACACCTTTGGTCCTGCTGAGATCTCTACATGCTTACCCTTCTCTCTTCCTCATGAACTCCTTTCCATTTTTAAAACCTTAGCTCCTCTAGGAAACACCCTCTGTTTGGCCCGTGCTCCTTTTCTGAGCAGCACACCTTGGGTATACTCCAGAGGTACCCACCACCTTGAATTATAGCTATGTCTTTGCACAGTTGTCTTCTTTGCTAGGTGTGAGCTTCTTGGGTATGATAAACAGTGACTCACAACAGAAAGTTCAGAGCAAAGTTCAAGGTAAGTCCCGCACACAATAGTCACTCAAATGTTTGTTCAGTAAATATTGAATAAATATGAAGATCTGTCCTTAGTCTGAGATGATGCAATATTTGTAACCATTGAATCAGATGATAATATCCTAAGCTGATCTGTTATATAATGTTAACAAAAATGACCAGGGTTCTTTGCATTTATCCAATGTATATTGAATGCAATTATTTTAAAGCCCTGATGAATATTTTTATTGAAATATATTAACTCTGCAGAGTAGGTTGGAGGTATAGGACAGCATAACGGCTAAGTTGAGCAAGATCTTCATTTCCAGAGCCTCCAGTTACCTCTTCTGATCCAGGCAGAGAATAGAAAATCACAGGAAGCTTCATTTATACTTAAGTGTGACAGTGAGTTTAGAGTTTGTATTTGTTATGGACTGCTACTCAGAGGATTGGTTCTGATTGGGTGCTGCTGATGTCAGTCTCAGACTCAATTCTTGCCTCTAATTTGGGGTAGAAGAATGACAGCTATGGAGATCTAGGGAAAACATTATCCTAGTAGATAGCTTCTCTCTCCTTATTTTTTTTTTTAATTTTTATTTATTTATGATAGTCACAGAGAGAGAGAGAGAGAGAGGCAGAGACATAGGCAGAGGGAGAAGCAGGCTCCATGCACCGGGAGCCTGACGTGGGATTCGATCCCGGGTCTCCAGGATCGCGCCCTGGGCCAAAGGCAAGCGCCAAACCACTGCACCACCCAGGGATCCAGCTTCTCTCTCCTTAGAGAGCAGTGCCCGCGTTCCTGGTGGAACAAGTGACCCTAGTTTACCTAAACTATTTTGGAGAAAACAAACAGGTTGGTATACTCTAATTTCCTCTCTGTTCAGGAATGACCATGATATTTAAGTCATGAATATTTAATCAAAGTGTATTGACCACACATTGTTTGAAAATATAGTTGAGTACTTTGAACAAATGAACATAATTACATAGACTAGCACTATATAGATGATAATGTGAAATTCACTGCTACTGATTTTACTTAATAGTATTTAACTCCTTTCTTGGGAATAAATTTAGTTTGTTTCAATCTAACTGAGGGCTTGTCTTAGCTAACTTAGTGCTCAGCAGGGTGCATACTGAAAATGGTAAGAGAAAACTGATAGTAAACCATAAGTGTGTATTGGCCATGTACATACCTAAAGCAGCATTAGAAAAATGTCCTACTGCTTTTTCATTAGTCATTCGTTTTTTTTTTAAGCTGTTATAAATATCAGTGGCTGAATATAGAAAGAGGAAACGGATATTGATAAGTAAGAAATGCTCTTGATTCTTGAGAAACAAATGTTTGCTTGTTTCTCTCTCATATTTCTAGAGCCACCTGCTCATTGAGGTCTTTATAGGAAGGGTCTCATGTGAGAGAAACAATAAAATGAGAACATTTTATGATCAAAATTCAGCGTGGTTCTTTTAATTTACTGTTTCCCATTGAGTCCTACAGAGGACACGGTAGTGAATTAAGCGGACAGTATTTTAAAAATGTGTTCCACTCACCTTTTATCTAAGCAAACAGGTTTTGGCTACTTTTGTGCTCTGACTCGCTTCCTATCCTCTTCCAAATTTTTACCTGAGTACTGATAATCTCTTTGCTTTTTGTTGTCTTTCTAGCATAAGATAACTTTGAAATAATCAACAATCTATTTTCATCTGAAAGGATTTGCTTAAGGCATTTGAAGACACAATTATTAGAATAAACCTCCTTAACACAGTTATGGAGAGAATTATGGAGAGATTCTGGTCTAAAGATCATGTTTGAGTCTTGACTTGACCACTCTTTTGTGATCACTTCTGTGATCTTGGGAAAGTGACTTTCTTCTCTGGACCTCAGGTTTCTCATCCATGAAATTGGATGATAATACCTCACAGTGATTATAAGGACTAAATGAGATAATGTCACAAAATCAGAACTACTTGTAAATTTTAATTATAAAGTTTTTAGATTTTTTTTCTACTAAAGTGTAGGACAGTGCCTTATTTTTTTTTATCCTCAGTACTTACCAATAAGCAAGTATACAGTAGGCCCACAGAAATGTTTGTTGAAGGTGTCACAGGTGCTTGGTCCATGTCAAGACTTCCTTACCCACCTGGGAACTCTCCTGGGACCAACACTGAACTTATTTGGATGTTTCTCACCAATTCTGACACTGTGTCTGGTGTACAGCAGTTAGTTGTCTCTCAAGGAAGGAAGGAAGTTGTCTCTAGAAGAAAGGAGTGGTGGCCATGCTGGTAGCGTCCTCTGCTTCTGAAGAAAGCAAAGTAATCTACTGCATCATACATATTTGGCCATTTTTTTTGTAACTACTGGAAGAGAAGGTCTTTAAACTCTAGTGACCCAGGAATCTAGACAAATAATTGTAGTGAAAGAATCATGTGTAAAGCTGGGAATAATAAATAATCCCAGTGAGATCACAGATGTCCTGGCATACGTACTTCAATAAAATTTATAAAATGGTTTCCAGAATAAAAGCATATCATCTAATGACAGTAATTAGAATCTATAATAAAACCAAACAAAGAACTGGGAGAGATCACTTATGGTGGCTAAACGTACTGGGTACATTTGCCCACCTATGTCTTCTACAGCTTCGTAGAAGACCTATGAGCCAGGGTCATAGCACATGAGAACACCATGCTGTTGACCCTGTGCAGCTCATCTAATGACTTTTGTTTCTATGTTGGCATAAAGTCCAGGCTGATGGCCTAGAGATGTGGATTCTAATTCTGATTCTGCCACTAATTTATAAAATGAAGAAAAGCAAGTCAATTGACTCCTGTGTGCCTAAATTTCCTAAACTCTATAACAAGTATCACAGGTATGTTTGCTCTAGGTATAGAGCCGTGAGGGTGGCTGTGAGGACTAAATGAGGGAATGTAAAAGAGTACTGGAAAATAAACATTAAAAACTCTTTATCTAGACATTTTACAATCGCTCTGGATATAGCAGTTGGCACTTACAAGCCCATATAATGTCTTTCATCATCTTCAATGAAGACACTCCAACTGCCATGACTTCAACTTCTGTTGAAGCTATGTTGTCTCTCCTGATAACGATGTTGTTTCAGTGTTAATATACTAATGAAAATCACCTCCTTAGCTGATGGTTCACCTTTGTGAAAATTGGAGCTTTGGCTATTGAAAACTATGGTAATAATCTTTAATTTTGTTTTTAGTGACCTTTATTTAAAGCTTTTATCTCCTGGCAAAAGGGTCTGTCTTGGAGTGCCGGGTGGCTCAGTTGATTAAGCGTCAGTGGCTCAGGTCATGATTCCTGGGTCCTAGGATCTAGACCCATGTCGGGCTCCCTGCTCAGCAGACAGTCTGCCTCTCCCCCTCCTCATGCTCTCTCTCTCTCTCTCAATCTCTCAAATAAATAAATAAAATCTTAAAAAAAAAAAAAAAGAGTGTCCGTCTTGTTCATTATTTTATTTCCTAGCATAGGGCATGGCATATGACCTGTGTCTAGTCAATATTTATAAAATAAATGGATGAAGTAACTCTCTATTTTTGAGAGATTTTTCCAAATAAAAATTTTAAGCACCCTACCAGTTTCTTTGAAAAATTAATGGCTAACTGAAGAAGAAGAAATACTTGAATGCCTCTGATCTGTCATCAGATAAATACTCAAATCATCAGGTTAAGAACATATGGATGAACTGCTAATTTGATGGATGCTGTCTGAGTTCAGGCACATGTTGGAAAAGCCAAGAAGATCTGCAGCTGAAACTCGGTGAGGTCAAAAGGTACAATGGCTTATAGGTGGAATTGTTTGGGGGCCATATGAGCTCAGAAAAGTTACTATTTCCCTCTCTCTTTCTCTTTCTCTCTCATTTTCTTACTAGTGAATGACATCTTCACAAAGATTTAAGACATGTAGTTGTACATTAAATGGAGATTTTTGAAGTATATGTCTTCATTTATTGAACAAACATTCAAGAGGTCCTCTAATTTATCAGAAATTGACCTATATATTCAAAGTCCAAGATGTTGAAGAAAGACTTTGTGGATCTTATTGTAAACTGCCAATGCAGATAAATGAATAGGCAAGTGTAACATTTGTGATAAAGACCATTGGAACACATACTAGGGTTACTTTATAAAGATTTGGGCTGGAAGACAGGGTCAAAATAGGCTTTCAAGAAAAAAAAAAAAGGCTTTCTAGAGGAAATACTGTCTAAACAGAAAATAGAAAAAAACTGCCAGGTGGCATGAAAGGTGCATGAACAGTAAGGCTGGTCCGTGGAGGAGGGAGAGATGACTGGGGCAAGAAATATCCCTGGAGGTCATCTGGGATAGGCCACACGGACCTTGACTGCAATGTTAGAGTTTGGATGTCATGATAAGACCAATGGTGAGCTCTTGTGGGAACGTAAGCAGGGGGGGTGATGAGATAGAGTTAGTTCTTTAAAGGTTCTTCTGGCCCACAGTATGGATAATGGATCAGAAGGGAAGACTAAAGAGAAGCTGTTGTAGTCACCCAGGAAGAGAAGATGGTGGTTGGAATTGGGGTGCTGGGAGCTTTGAGGGAGAGAAGCCGAGGAATCTGAGAAATTTCAGGGAGTAGAATGTAAGAGTCATCACACATCCAGCCAAGGATCATAGCTGTGGATCTGCAAGTAGCACGTGAGGGCCCCTGGGACTAGGGCTTATGAGACCATGCACACTTGTGACAAGCAAGCTGTATGATGTTGGAGGAGAGAGCCAATGGAGGTCAACTTCATGGGCATGCGGCCTGTGCAGTCACATAGAGCCCTGCACTTAGGTCACTCTGCTTGGTTTAATGCTCTATTGTTGTCATTTTGAAATTCTTAAGGGTTATTGGACAAAAGTCCCTCCCCCACCCCTCCGCATTTTCATTTTGCGTTGGGTCCCACAGTTTATATAGCAGGTCTGGATACTACCACTAGTTGACGTGGGAGGTGCTCATAAACGTCAGCTGGATGAAGGAATTCTTCTATCTGTGGTAAACATCCTCAGTCAGCTTTGGAGTCACGAGGCAAGCAGGAAGCAGCGGGCTCTGCAAGGCAGGCAGCTCCAAGCAGCAGCAAGGTCTCTCATGTTCTGCTGCGTGAGGGTCGAGAAGGACTGGGAAGGGTGTCCTTGCCCCTCAGGCTGAGCCAGTGCTCCCCAGGGGTTTGTAGGTGGGGCCTGCCTATCCAGTGAGCTGATTCAGCTTTTATAGGTTGTCTTTTCCATAACTTCTAGACACCAGTCTTTATTTACTTACTTATTATTATTATTATTTTTTAAGTAATCCCTATATCCAACATGGGGCTTGAACTCACAACTGTGAGATCGAGAGTTGCACGTCCCATGGACTGAGCCAGCCAGGTGCCCCTACACCAGTCTTTATTTAATACTTGTGTAGATTATCTAGCAATGGTATCTTTTCCCTATTCTATTGACTTCTGGTTACTCGGACAGTCTCTGAATCGTTGATTTTTTTGTCTTCTTTTCCACTCCAAATATCATTTCGCTGTGTTCACTCGTCATGTTGGATATTTTTAGCCCGAGTGTACTTACTGCTTCAATTACTGACAGCAAATTATATACCGTACATCCTGTAAGTCTGCTGTCACGTTTAGGTATTAAAAGATTATTTTAAAGCAAAACTTAATAGCCCTTTCTTCATGGTAACTCTCAAAGTTGTCTCTTCTGTGTGCCTTCTTGCAAACGCCTCAGTTATAATCTTCACTAACATAGGTCCTTCAGAAGAATCTTACTCCTTCCAGGCACTTTCTACCTCAAGCTTTGCTGAAAGAGTAGTCATTGGTTGAACAGGGTGTCTTGGTCTGTTTGATGTGCTATCACAGAAATATCGTAGATTGGATGGCTTATAAGCCAGAGACATTTCTTTCTCACATTTCTGGATGCTGAGAAGCCAAGATCAAGGCTCTGGCCGATACCGCGTGTGGTGAGGACTCACTTTCCGGTTCCAATTCTCACTGTGTCCTCACATGATGGAAGGGGACGAGGAAGCTCTCTGAAGCCTCTCTTATAAGGGCAATCAAGGGGCACCTGGGTGGTTTGGTCAGTTAAGTGTCTGACTCTTGATTCAGCTCAGGTCATGATCTCAGGGGTCTTCAGATCAAGCCCTGTATAGGGATCCGAGCTCAGTGGGGTGTCTGCTTGAGATTCTCTCCCCCTCTCTCACACTTTCTCAAAGAAATGGACAAATCTTTAAAAAATATATATGTAAGGGCACCAATCCCATTGACAAGGCTTTGCCCTCAGCACCAAATCAGCCCTCAAAAGGCCCCTCTTCTCATACCATCACAGTAGGAGTTAGGATTTCAACATATGAATTTGGAGGGGACACAGACATTCATCCATTGCACATAGCAACCTAAAAAGCCAAATAATGCCTTTGCTACGTTCTTAGGACCTGTGAGACGGGGCACAGAGTGGAACCAACAAACAGGAATTTAGGATTCCTAAGTCTTAAACCAGCAGTGGACTTAGGAATCACTGAAACTTGGTTTGAATTCTAGTTCTGCCAGAGTGAGCTGTGTGATTCTGGGCAAGTTATTTAACCTCTTTGATCCTCTGTGTCTTCATCTGCAGAAGGGGGATAATGATAGTATCTTGAAGGGTCACTGAGAAGAGAAATTAGGTTAAGGGCCAGAAAATGCCCAGTATACAGTATATAAGAACTCAATAATGGCAGCTACTCTGTAAATATATTCTGCATTTTCTTCTCAAAATTTCTAGAACTCAAGGAAGGTGTAAAATATTCTCATTGTGTAAAGCGTAAGAGAAATGTATTAACTTTTATCTGTCTACCTATTTATCCTTTGCATTCAGTTTAATTTCCAAAATTTACTTGCAGTATTTCCTCTCCTTTCATAAGGTAGAAGGACTACACTTCACCTTTTTAATTTGAGAATTTTCAAATCTACATTAAAGTCAAGATAGTACAATAAACACTGATGCACTCTTTTCCTAGGTTCACCAGCTGTTCGTATTCATCAATTGTTAATAATTATTGACATTATCAATTGTATACATCCACTTTTTTGCTGAACCATCTGAGAATAAATTAAAGACATCATAACCCTTCACCCTTAAAGTACTCCAGCATGCACCTTTCAGGCATAAGAACATTTTCCTACACAATCAAGCTACATCACATTTAAGAAATTTGATCGTAAAAAACCTTCCTGGGGACACCTGGGTGGCTCAGTTGGTTGAGCTTCTGACTCTTGGTTTTGACTCAGGTCATAATCTCAAGGTTGTGAAACTGATCCCTGGGTGGAGCTCTGTGCTCAGCAGGGAGACAGCCTGGGATTCTCCCCCCCCCCCCCAGCCCACCCCCGCCACCCCCCTCCCCACCTCCTCTCCTCCTGTGCAAGCTCTCTCTCTCTCTTTCTCAAATAAATAATCTTTTTTTTTTTTTTTTTAAACATCTTTCCTCTAGGACAAATCTTCCATTGCATTTATTCATTCCCATCCCTCCAGCCAAGGCAAATCATAAGGATTTTTGTTGGTCCCGGGGTTGTTTTGAATTCAAGCCAAAGGTTCTCTGGGAGTCAGGGCAACTTGGTTTCTGGAAGCGTGACTACTTCACAGTCATTGTAACAGAACAAACTAGCAGAAGAGAAAGACAATTCTGGACATGTTCAAGCTCACCTCTCTAGCTCCTCTACAAGAAGGCCGCACTTCATTCAGACTGATTTGCTCCTTCTTCGGCATCTCTACGTACCTGGCATGCTCACCTGTACCCCTCTTTTCCATTTCCACTCTAAAGCCTTTCTCTCCCCACCTGTGGGAAATCTGCCACAGCCTCAGGTTTCACCGTGTCTGTGGACTTCCCTGAAGACGTCAGGTCACCGCTCCGTCAGCCTTCTCTGAATTGCTGTGTCCCCCTTGTATGAGTCTGTTTACTGAGCATTTTCTTACGTTGTCGCTCAAATTATTTTAGATGATTTGTAGGAAACAGGACTTAGACTCTGTATGGACAAGGTTTTGAGAGCTTAATAAGTGCTTGGCAGATATTTATTGGTTGATGATTTTATGTATGGTTGTGTGTCTTTTTAATTTATTTTTTGAAGATTTTTATCTATTTATCTGAGAGAGAATGAGTGGGCAAGGGGCAGAGGGAGATGCAGGCTCTGAGAGTGCAGAGCCTGACATGCGGCTCCATCTCAGGACTCCAGGATTATGCCCTGAGCTGAAGCAGACAAATAACTGACCCAGCCACCCAGGCAGCCCTGTAGTTGTGTGTCTTTGATTAGCAACGACATTGTGCTGACTCAGTGCCTTTTACTCAATGACATCCAGCATTTGTCAACAACAAAAAAATAAGTTTTTACAACTAACGCACTTACTGTCAATTGCGTTCAGGTGCTTCTCTTTGTCAAAGGTACAGATCCAGCGTTTGAGTCCATCAGTAGCGGCATCTTCACTGGGGCACAGGTTTCAAAGCCAGCTGGATGCCAGGTGCCATGACATCATTCAGACTGCTATGTGGCCAGAATGATTCAGATGGTTAAGTAATTGAAATAACTGGATTGTCTCATGGTCTGCTTTGTTATTTCAACTGTATTATTGTTTGATTTGAGAAACAATACACTCCTCAACGGCTTTACTTCTGGAATCTATATTGTTTAAATTATGAATTGATCTTTTAATTGGTTCAACTGGACTATATTGTGTCAACAGACACGGAAAGTTTCCTAAAATTGTGAATCTTCCACTGTTTAACTCGGGTACATTTCTTACAATTTCTAGTAAGGCTTGTTTCCCGTTTTAGGATCATTTTCTATTTTTTGCATTTTTTTTTTTTTTCTAAAATGCCAACTAAACTTTCAATCTCCCCAAACAGCACGATTTGCTTAGTCATAAAATGACTCCATTTTGATGACATGATTTTGGTTAGAATTACAGCCGGAGGGGTTCTCTTTAACTCATTTTCAAAGGTGCTCTTGAAGGGACTTTGCTGTTATCCTCCAAGTTCGGATGTGCTTTTGATTGTTGTATTTCCGGAAATCACAAATAAATTATTCCCTGGGGTCAAGTGTGCTTTTCTTAGCAGTTTTCAGGGAATCACGTCCTGCTCTCCATATCCCTGTGCTGCGGCAGGTGGACGTTTGAGTCACCAGGGTGACCACCTTGAAGCAAGCGTCTCCGAGCTGTAGACCTTACCCTGCTCTTGCTTTCTGTAGTGAGGAAGTGGGCTATGTTTTGAACACATGGACTAGATGGTTAAACATATCAATCACATCTCGGCTTTTTCGACACACCCACCTAAATTTACATTCCACTGAATTTAGTAGAAATGAAGCAAAACAAATACTATGGGTTTCAAGCCATCAGGTTAGTTACCTTGACCTAAGTGACAGTCACAGTAAGTAGTTTGAAATGTTCATGGTCCAGCCAGTTTGAGGACCCCTCTCTATAGCACTTCATTCATCGTAAGTTCAGAAAGGTCAATTAATGTGACTCAATCTATTCTAATGCGATGCTTCCTCATCATTTGCCATTGTTTACATTTATCTCTTTTAAACTATGCTTCCATGCTATCTCCACAGTTTATTTTAATATTTGATAATGTATAGAACAGTGTTTTAGAAGTGACACAATTCTTAGGTAAATGTCAGGCTTGTTTCCTCCTGAATCCCTGTCCCGTGCGAATTCATTTTCACAGTGATGTTGATGCCAGGGAGTGATAAGGATCTACTTACAGACCTCTTTGGGGACTTTAGCTTTCAGGAAACAGGAAAGCTGTTCCCGTAACACTTACCTTAAATACATAAATTGTGGTGAGCAGTTTAAATTATGTGAGTGGGTTAGCTTTTAAAAATTCCTTGAAATGCTTTGATATTGAACTTGGAGTCAAATAGGACATATTGGGTGGAGAGAAAATGGGATACAGTGAGGTTGTAAATCATCAAGATCTGCTGAATTAATATATTTTAATACAAGTCATAATAACAGAAGAATGGTGATATTTTATATTCTTTGACGATTATTTGAAAATTATCTGTTTCTTCTTTGCCTGCCTCCCTTTACCTTTTCTGGTCTTTTCCAAGTCACTTATGTGAAAAGTCACTTATTTCTTAGAATAACCTCCCGTATAAGTTTTTAGCTAAGGATTGAAACATGGGCATTTTTATCATACCAGAATTATTTCCTTTCTTCTCTCTTTTTGCCTGCCTATGTCAAATGTCTGGGAAGACAGTTTCTTCCTTGACTAGATCCTGAAGAATGTTTGCTTGTTTGTTATTAAAACATAAACATTTCCCGTAGCACGATTCTTTGTATTTGTCTTAAATTTTTTTTGCTATAGTTTCATCGAAAAACAAATTTAAGGGAACTAAAATCTTTCTTGTCTCTTATCAAGCGGAATCATCTTAAATTCTAATTTCAGGGATCCCTGGGTGGCGCAGAGGTTTGGCGCCTGCCTTTGGCCCGGGGCGCGATCCTGGAGACCCGGGATCGAATCCCACGTCGGGCTCCCGGTGCATGGGGCCTGCTTCTCCCTCTGCCTGTGTCTCTGCTTCTCTCTCTCTCACTGTGTGCCTATCATAAATAAATAAAATTAAAAAATAAAAAAAAAATTAAATGTTTAAAAAAAAAATTCTAATTTCAGTTTTTACAACACATTCCTGTTTTCCGAGTGACCTGTGGATTGCTCTTCTTTCCATACATTTTCACATCCATGTCAATAAGTTTAGGTTTTTCTTGCCCATTTGACCAAAGTCTATCCTTATTGTCTTCTTCATCTCTTTCTCCTCATTATCTTAACCACTTTTTATCAAGATCTCATTCTAGACAGGGTTTTAGGACCTATCTATATGGCTTATACTAGATTTACAACAACTTACAAGCTTTCCAGATAGGAAACTGAAGCTAAGATAGAGTGGTAGACCAAATAACGTACCCCCCCCCCCCCAAACATCCACACTAATCTCCAGAACACAAAACATGTTTTCCCTTATATGGTAAAAGGGATTTTGCAGCTGTAACTAAGGTTTGGACCTTGAGAGGGGGGAGATTTTTGAAGGGTTATCTGGGTGAGTCCAATCTAGTCACATGAAATCCTTAGATACCAAAAACCTTTCTTGGTGAGGTTAGAGAGAAATGTGATGAAGAGGAAAGTTGCTGGCTTTGGAATCAAAGAAGAGACTACAAGGAGGAAAAAAATCAGGCAATCCTAGAAGTTAGAAAATAAAAGGGAAACAGATTCTTATTTAGAGCTTCTAGAAAGAACACAGCCCTGTCAACAATTTAATTTTAGCCTGAGTCTCACCAGCGACCAGAGCTGTTAGATAATAGATTTGTACCGTTTAAGCTAGTAAGTTTGTGGTAACTTGTTACAGCGGCAATGGAAAACTGGTACAGAGAGAGAGGTTAAGTGACTGTTTATGGTCACACAACATTTTAAGAGTTGGAACCAAGATGTCATGGCTGATTGATCTACTTTGCCTTCCTCCATGCCATGCAGCTTTCTTAGTAGCCAAGAGAGAGAACTAATATTTCTTTCAGCATGCAGAGCTAAGTACATTTTCTTTATTTATTTTTCTGTCCAGCCTCTGGGCTGTTAATTCATCATTGGTCTTGAATATCTAGCACGGCGTGCACTTCTTAAGAGATCCCAGTTTAGGAAAGATAGAAGAGAAATACCCATAATCGGTGTGACTGTGCTATAGTACTCCACCAACAACGGGGTTGAGAAAGCAAGAGGTGAACATTGAAAAACATACACAGAACCAATATCCGTCAAGTGATATTTGCCAAGAATAAAAAAAATAAAGGCCTCGAGTTCAACATTGTTACAGGAAAAGGCACGTTGCATTCCAGAATGCACTGGAGGTTAAATTATAAGTTAAGTGAGTATCTAGTTTGTGTGACAAAGGCTGTTGCTGAATCTCCTACCCACACACCCAGCTCATTATTTCACTGTCTCCCTATTGTTCTATTTACTCAGGAAAAACAAAGAAGGTGATTTGTAAATATTGACTAAACAAAGGACACTTTAGAAAAGATTCCAAGAACTCCCTGTGCTTTCATTACCATGACACTGGAGTTACCTTCTAAAGAGGGGAGGGTCCAGCTGCTCCCACAGCTTGAGAGACTGCCTTGCTGCAGGGACACATCAGGCCACAAAGCAGGTAACAGTGCAGCAGGAGTGGGCTGGGGCACGTGGTTAGAGGGTTGAAATCATTGCAAAACCTCTTGTTTTGCACAAATACTTATGGAATACAGTCTCCTCTTTTCCACAGTGGGAATTCCTGAGTATTAGGTCTGAAGTCTGAATAAGTAAAGGATGAGTAAATACATAAACATCTAACAGCTTTTCCTTTGTAAGAAACAAGGTTATTAACTACTGTAACAGAACACTAATGGTAACCATGAATTACCTCTTCATTTAAGAGGTGGTTTTTTTGTTTGTTTGTGTGGGTTTTTTTGTTTTGTTTTGTTTTGTTTTTTAAAGTAGACTCCACGCTCAATGCAGGGCTTGAATTCATGATCTGAGCTGAGATGAAGAGTCAGACACTCAACAGACTTGAGCTATCGGGGGAGGGGCCTTAGCAGTATTTTAAAAACAATGTCTGTTCTCTATTTGTGATTCTTAAACAAAGGCTGATTCTGAATTTGGGGGAGTGGCCTATTGACTCTTCAAGATTCAGTTTTTCTGAAATTATTCCATGGTCACTTTGGGTGGGCATTGCCATCTTCCTCGGCCCTGCCCATGAGAACCGAGGTGGTTTCCTCCAGACCCAAAGGCATCCTCCTACCAACACAAAGCTAAAAGCACAACAGTATTAGAAAAAGTCAACTATCTTTAAAAAAAAATTTCTCATCCCAATATTCATTAGATGAAGCCTGTCCTTGGCCTTCTTTGCTAGCTGCTCACTTTTCTGATGTACTGGTGCAAGAAACGCGACGCCACCTAAGACATTGGCTCTGCGGTTCTAATTTTACCCCCGTGTTCCAAGTGAGAGTGGAGATTACAGTGTCCTCTTGGTTGTGAAAACTTCTGTAGACTCTGTAGAAGAAGTTTCTATCTGAGACTGATCCAAGGACTCTTTAAGATGGGAAGTCTTGGGCCATTTGGAATTTGACATTTTACAGCTGGAGTAGAGAGAAAATAAGGCAACAGAGAAGTAAATATCTGGTCTCATCCAAAGCTATCTTCACTGGATAGATCTGAATAAATGTATTCACCTTGAATAATTGCCTATTGCCCTTAAGTATTTTAACTTGACAACAATTATTTATTTTAAAATCAATTTGTACAGATCTTCTTACTCCATGGAAGATTGACATTTGTGTGTCTTTGCTTCTCTCTTTCAATTTATAATAAGCTTTAACAAATACAGTGCAGTGTATACCCAGAGATAGCTGTGTTCTATTTCTGGACATTTGAATGGCAGCAACTTCCTCTTTTAAAACAAAGAATTTGACTTCTTTCCAAATACCCTTTCATGCCAGGGCTACTCAGTTCACATTGCCCTGACTTTTTGCTCCCTAGGCTGGGTCAGCCCATCCCATGAAGCACCTATACGAACTGGGGCTGACCCGCATGTCCTGCTACTGCTCTCTTCTTACCACAAGGACGTAGGAGAGTGTATTTATTTGCTGCCCAATATCCACTCTTCTGTCTTCTGTTAGCCATATCCATCTTACCATCACAGGGGTGACCTCACTGTGAAATAAAGTCCAGAGTTAACCACAACTGAGGATGGAGACATATTCCTAATGAAACTGTCTGAGAATGTAGATCCAAGCATGACTTTGCCCTGGAATTCTGAGTTATAGGAACCAAAGCTGTGTTTTTTTCCTCTTAGGTTTCTTTGCAATGCATTTTTCTCACTTGCAACTGAGTCAAGTCTTATTTTATGAGTAGAAGGATAATACATCACAGAGGCTTTCTAATTGTATCCCAAGGATCCCAGAGTGAATGAAATGACTTCATTATTCATTTCAGAAAATAGGGTTTGGAGAGGTATCTGCACTATCATTTTTTCTTGTGCGCACAACAGACATTACTAATCAATTGATATGGTGAGCTCTGAGTATTGCAAGAGGCCACATCATGCACCCCAAGAAGGTGGGGTGGTATATAAAATGAACCTATCCTGATTCTAGTATCCTTCTGGTCAGAAAGCAAAAAGTAAAAAAAAAAAGGAAGTCTGCCTAGGGGATCAACTTGCCACTTCCTCGTACCCAGTAGTTAACACTGTCTGACCTCAGAGGCCATGGAAAACCCTATAGTATTTGCCCAAATCCTACTCTGTATTCTCTGACTCCTCAAATTTTCCATCAGAGCTTCAATATTTGTCTTTACATCTCAGTGGTTGTTTATAATCTATGCATAAAGCATTTATAAGAAACTTACTATCACAGTATCCTTTGGGGCAAAGGTCTAGAAAAAAATGGAATGGATGGTTAGATCTTATTTTTTATTTTGTTGGTTCTGCAGATTGGACTTTCAAAATAAACTTAGGTAAAACTGAAGCATAATAAGTTGAACTTTCTAACTGTATGCATGAGTTGATTTTGTTTTTAAAAAGCAAGAAGATAATATGTTTGCTTATTTGTCTATCTTTGTATTTAAAAGCCAAATAACTGTCACAGAATCTACAGGCATAGCCTTGTGCCCATTCATTCATTCAACGAGTATTTGAGGCTCTGCTTTATACTGGGTTTTGTACCAGGTCATAGGCACAGCTGTGACCCAGCAGACACTCTCTGCCTTCACAAAGCTTCCATTCCAGTGTCCAGAGTTTCTCTAAGCAACTCACCCAGATTTTCTCTTATTTTTATCACAGTGCTGGGAAGATGGTTTTATTTTATAGATGAGGAGGTTACAAAGCTAGAGATGGTAATTTCTTTGCCTCATGTCTCAGAGTATTAAGTGGAGGAAGTGGAATCTGAGTCGAAACAGTCTGACTCCTCGGGCTGCAGGTAACACCGGGACACCTACATGGCTCCCAATGTCTGAGAGAGAGTGTGCAAGTAATACCTATTATTGTTAAGTGTCTTTAGGGAAAATGTACTTAAAATTGTCTTTCAATCACTTGAGTTTGGCCAAAGGATGTGAAAACAAATTTTTCTGGAATAAGAAGGAAAGAGCAAGAAGCTAGAACTAAGGTGGCAGTGAGTAGAGGAAGAAGAAGAGGAGGAGAAGGGGGTGAGGGGGAAAGAGGAGGAGGTGAGGAAGAGGAGGAGGTAGGTCACCTCTATGAAGCAAATGGTGACAGAACCAACACTGGCTTGGGTGCTTGGTCCTTGGTGGTTGGCACCTAACACACTACATCATTTAATTCTCACCACAGCTGTGGGTCACTCCAGAGCTCACATTCTTGCAGCTCAACCAGTCCTTGGACAGTTTCATCTGGATTCATTCATTCATTTCTGGGGTGGACCAACCTAGTGGGCCCCAAAGTGAGGATATGAAGATTCAGAGGGGCGACGTCTAGAGAGGGGTGCAGCAGGACTGGCCCTCTCTGGGAAGAGCATCAATACAAAGAATATTCACTTTGGAAACTTTAGTATTATTTGGTAGTGACATTTCTGGATGTAAAGTTGTGGTGAGCCCCAGGACTGGGTTCAGTCTTTTCTCAATGACTATAACAAAGAATTTAGTCTGCTGCCACAGAAGGTAGCGTCTAACCAGGGAAACTAATGTTGAGCAGACAAGGACTTCCATGGACCAAGGCTTCCTGGATACACCCAGCCCCTAGAAGCTGAGAGCACAGCTTTTTGTTTGTGGATTCCTGGTTTAATGGTGGGTGTGAGTGTATTTCTCTGGGCCTGAGATTATGTGAGACAAAGTGTGTGTGTGTGTGTGTGTGTGTGTGTGTGTGTGTGTGAGACCAGCGTGGAGTTTTAGAAAAATTATTCCCCACGGAGGTATTAGTTCCCTCCAGAGTTGAGCGCTCTGTTGCTAGCTATTTTTTAGACAGCAGCATGAGGAGCCAGACAACCTTTATTTAAACAGTTGTTGTTTCTCCTGACCCCAGGTTAGCCTTAGAAAAGTTCTTCCTCCACAATTATTTTAGAGTTACCAAGAGAAAATTCCAGGCATATCTAGGCCATCCTTAAAAAAAAAAAAAAAAAAAAAAAAAACAACCAGCCCTCCTTTGTGGTATTACATTCAGATAGGAGACTAAATGTGACCTCATTTAACTATTTGGTCTGTCAAAAAGGAGTGTCATGCCCACCACTGTTATTTTGAGTGGGTTCCTGCAAAAATTAAGTTTTTATGTGTTCTAGTAGGCAATGTACAATCTTTAGTCTGAAGCACAAATTGTAGCCCTGTATTAGTTATCTAGTACTATATAACTAATTGCTCTCATAAACTTAAGAGGCTTAAGAGAGTAAACACTTATTATCTCAAAATTTCTGTCCAGAAGTGGCTTAGCTGGGGATTCTGTTCAGCAGCTCTCACAGGCTGCAGTTCAAAGCTTGGCCAGAGCTCAGTCCTCCCAAGGCTCAGCTGGGGGGAGGATCTCTGACCAAGCTTACTGCTGTGGCTGTTGGAGGCCTGAGAAGATCTACTTCCCAGCTCACTTGCGTGGGCCTCTCATCAGGACTGCCTGACAAAGGCAGTTGGCTTCTCGGAGCAAGCAATCCAAGGGAGAAGGGAAAGCCTCTAAGACAGAAGGGCAAACATCTTATGACCTGATCTCAGGAATGACACCCATTGCTTCTGCTGTACTCTGTTCATGAGACGTGAGTTATTAGGTCCTGGCAAAGTGGCTAAAATGAGCAACACAAGAAACAACAAGTGTTGGCAAGGTTGTGGAGAAATAGGAACCCTTGTGCACTGTGGTGGGAATGCAAACCGGTGCAGCCACTGAGGAAAACAGTATGGAACTTCCTCAAAGGTTAAAAATAGAACTTCTCTACCATCCAGTAATCTTGTTACTGGGTATTTACCCCCAAATTACAGAAACACTAATTCAAAGGGATCCGTGTACCCCTATATTATTGTAGCATGATTTAAAATAGCCAAATTATGGAAGCAGCTCAAGTGTCTGCTGATTGATGAATGGATAAGGAAGGTGTGGTCTATATACACAACGGACTATTACTGAGCCATAAAAAAAAGAATGAAATCTTGCCATTTGCAACAACACGGATGGAGCTAAGTCAGTCAGAGAAAGACAAATACCATATGATCTCACTCATGAAGCAAAACAAATGAGCAAAGGAAAAAGAGACAGAGAGAGAGAGTGCATGAAAGATAAACCAAGAAACAGATTCTTAACTATAGAGAACTGATGGTTACCAAAGAGAGGGTAGATGGAGGCATGCGTTAAATAGGTGATGGGGATTAAGGAGGGCACTCGTGATCAGCACGGGAAACATATGGACTGTTGAATCCCTACATTGTACACCTGAAACTAATACAACACTGTATGTTAACTATACTGGAATTTAAAAAAAAAAATATGGGCTACTAGGTTCAGTCTACATTCAAGGAGAGGAATTGCACAAGGGCTGACTACAGGAAGGATCATTGGGAACTGTCTTAGAGGCCACCCACCACCGGCCCAATGCAGAAACCTTCCTATCTGTGGATATTCTTGATCTCTAAATACAAATAGACATTTAGGTTCCCTCCATTCAATAGTTGGTGAGGTCAAAATAATGCTGTTGGTAATTCTAAAGCAGAGCTAAGCAGAGCTTGTCTTTTCCTAAGCAGAACAAAAGTAAACAATGGGAGGTACATGTGAGAAGAAATCTGCTTCAGAGAACACTAAAGACAACTGAGCCAGTTCCTTTATGTCAGCATTTATCAAGGCCTATGTGTAGGGGACGCTCTGCTGTGGGTGAAGCTGTCCTCTGGTCTCCACGCACACAAAAAGTGCATTGTCTATTAGGAAGGTAAGACAGAAAAAAAAAAAAAATAGAAGACTAAGAAAATGGAATAATAGTATGAGTTTACATTAATATGAAGCACGTAAGTTGGTATAAAGACATCACATGGGAACAGGGTCAGGAAACTTTCTATAAAAGTAAAAGCCACATTGGATATACCTTAGGCTTGCAGGTCACATGTGGTCTCTGTTTCTCTTCTTCCTTCTCCTCCTCTTCTTTCTCTTCACCTTCTTCTTTTTGTATAACCTTTTAAAAACGTGAAAAGTGTTCTTACCTTGTTGGTCAAACAAGCACAGCCCAGCTTTGGCTTATAGACTGTAGGGTGCCAATACTTTTCCATATCTCTCTTCTTTAATCACTTGTGAACGATTTTTATCTCCCAATCCATCTTCAACAGATATTTTTACAGGAGCCAATAAAAACTAATTACTAGGAAAAACCCCCCAAAGGAATCATGATGCTTGATTTTATATAGTTGGAGGTTATTTTTGTATATTAACGTTCAATTTGGTGAACTTTCCGTAAAGCAGATTGCTCTCCATAATGTGGGTGGGCCTTGTGCCATCAGTTGAAGGCCTGGCAGGAACAAAGGTTGGCCTCTCCGAACAAGAGGGAATTCTCCAGCAGACTACCATGAACTAAGCGGCACCATCAGCTCTCCTGGGTGTGGAGCCTGCCAGCCTACACTACAGGTTTAGACTTGCCAAACTCCATAATCGCCTGAGCCAGCTCCTTATAATAAATCTCTTTCTATATGTATGTACATGTCCTGTTGGCTCTGTTTCATTGGAGAGCTGTGACTCATACAGGCACATAAAACTCAAATCCCCATTTTTTATTATTAGATTCAAAGGCATACGTTTTCTTGGTCACTTTGTTATAAAAGTTTCTAAGTGCTTCCTCTTAATTTCTATACTTATCTCACTGTAGACCAGTTGTAGGTTATGTTGTGCTACTTTCCTGCAGACCACTCTCTAGCTGGAATTGCTCCAGGAAGTTGGATAGGCAGGAAAATCCCCATGTGTTGTTTGGCCAGAGAAGCTGAGCTTGAGCTATGCCCTGCAGCAAAGGGTGCAGGCACTCCTACGGGAGCACCCTGTCACTCCAGGTTCATCCTAGGAAGAGCATATGTGCATCTTTGTGTGTCGGGATGGGGTGGGAGAGGTTAGGGCACAACTGAGATGGGGGAATCAGGTCAAGCAGTAAGCTTCCTTTTCATTAGAAAAAGAGGGATTACAGCTTAGCCCCATAGGCAATGAGGGATCACTATAGATTTTTCAGTAAGGTCATTATTGACATGACAAAAAAAAAAAAAAGTGTTGTTTTAGGACTATTAATCTGGAGCAATGGAAGGAGAGAGTTACCGTGTTGTTGGGATGAGCATTCTTGGGGCAGTGGATGAGTGGGTAGTGAGAGGTGATATTGGAAATACAGAGAGAGGCCAAATTATGAAATTAAGGAGTCATGGAAAGATTTTTAAATAGGGGCAATCTTTACCAATTATGATTAATGAAGAGAATTTTGGATTAATCCAGGCATAATGAGATAACGAGGGCCTGGATTGCAATGGCAGCCAGGGCTCTATTCATGTTGCTTAGCCCAAGATTGGCTTAATACACGATTCAATGGCTCCGGATGGTGGCAAATGAATACATTGTCAGACCTGGAAAACAGAGTGTCTGGTCTCGGATCAGACTGTGTGTGAATAACAAGGTGCACTTACATGTATGAACTATATGCGTAGTAGTGTTGGGGGCTGATGCTGTTTTTTTCTAGTATTGGAAAAGGCACCTTGGATAATCCTCTTCTGGGGTTTACATCTATTTTGCAAATGCCATTGATAACCAGACTTCGTTTCTTTGATTAGCAGACTGTCTCCTAAATTAGTTAGAACATATAGGCTTTAAGATATGAGCAAGATGGTACTGTTTTGTTCTAATCTAGAAATTTGAATTCACGCGCAGACGTTTGAAATACAAGATGATGATTGACTTACAGTAATATAATTTAGAAAATTTGTCCCATTACTTGTGCTTGGAAAACCAGCCCCTTACTTTTCATAAAATCATTAAAAAGGGTTTTCTAAGGCTTTCTTTTCCATACGGTTGGGAGTAATCAGACCTATACTCCAGCCTGTGTGGTACGTGTCGCTCGAGAGCAGAATCGCTCAGACTAGGCCAACCCAATTCCTCCGTCTCATTGGACTGGCGGGAAATGTCATTCTCTACTGTCTCCCGGAGGGGAAATAGTCTGACCTCTTTCTCCCCCTCTGAGTCGAAGGATGGCTGGGTTGGTGGATTAAGGCCACCTTTATCTGTGCACATGCTAGGTGAGTTCCTGTTCTCAGCAGAACAGCCAATTTATTTGGAACAGTTGTTCTCCAAACATGGTCTCCAGATCAGAATCATCAGCCCCACTGGGGAACTTGGTAGAAATGCAGATTCCCTCACCCCCCACCTGACCAACTCTGTCAGAAACTCTGGGGGTGCAAGGCCGCAATCTGCGTTGTAACAAGCCTTCCTGGTTATTTTCACGCATGCTCAAGTTTGTGAATCAGTGGGTTAGAAGGAAAACCTCATTCCGAGTTTAATTGTTGAACCCAGGGCTTCAGTCTTAAACCAGATCAACAGATCTCTGAGTTTGTTTTGGCAAGAAATTGAACAATCGAATCATCAGCAAGGAGTCAATCACGGTGTCGAAGAGAGACTCTGAAGGGGTGACTGGGTACGGAAATGAGGGAGTCAGCTCCCTGGGAATTCCTGCTCAAAGCTGGGGGTGTTTCTGTGCGCCATACGGGGACACTCTGCACCTTGAAAAAGGATGCAGGTTTGCTAAGTGGTAATGCATTAACTTACCAGCCGCACCACCTGTGGCTCCCCAGGCTCCCAGCCCTCGGCCTGAGCCGTCAGCTCTGCCCAGCGAAGGAAGCCAAGCCGAGCGCTGCCCGGAAGGGGAGACACACGGGACACCCCACATCCCTCGTTTCAGCTTGCTAGGGACGCTCCTGTGCCTTCGTTCCTTTGGGAGCAAGCTATTAAAAATGAGATATTCGCTAAATTCAAGGGCAGGGCTAAAAAATACCTTTTTCTCCAGCAAATGGTATTGAGACAGATTTTCCCAGGATCTAAGCTATTCTTTGGTCGCAAATGTACCTTTGGAAGGGTTTCCCTGCACAGGAAGCAAACCAGCTGGGTGCGCTTCACACAACAGACAGATCTGACCACGTTTGAAAATCATACTTTTGTAAACCAAATAACATTTTAAATTCAGCAGGGAAATTGCCACTTAAAAGGAATTTCCTGGCAGCTCTTTTGCCAAGAATATAATCATCTCATTATTTATTTCTTGTGAAAAAGAAATCTCTGTATTGCAATAAAAACTCAGAATTTTCAAGGAGGTGGAAAACTCTTGTTATTAGTTCTTTCTTTCTTTCTTTCTTTCTTTCTTTCTTTCTTTCTTTCTCTCTCTTTCTTCTTTCTTTCTTCTTTCTTTTTTTCTTCTTCTTTTTGGGTTGACAAAGCCTTAAGCAAAAGAAAAATTCCTGTTTCCAATTTTTGTTGAAAATCTTTCTAAAATGCTTAAAATTGACTTTTTAAAATTAGTGGGCAGTGGCCATAAATCAAAACGTCCCTGCTGGTTAAAGACTGTGTAGCCCATTTCTATCAGCTAGACAGTGAGAGACGTGGCTTCTGTGCTGACCATGAAAGGATACACTGACAGTTATTTATCAGAATAAAACTTCTAGGTTTATTTCTTTTTACTTAAATGTTTGGTAGAGAAGAGCATCGGTTTACTCAGACACTTTTGGGGGTTGGGCCCTGGTTGACGTTTGTACCAGGCACACCTACTGAGAGTGTGTCTATGTTTGGAAAAACTAATATTAGGAAATGAACTGAGTTAAGATCTCTCTGGGTTTGACATGCAATCACATTCTCACTGAAAAAAAACAAATCGTTGTTTAAGCCTGTGGTCTCTGTTTTAACATTTTGTTGTTGTTGAGATTAAAATCAAATTAACCAATTTGAGATTAAATGAGAAACGGCTCACAAACAGGCCTGCTGAACCCGGTGACTTGGGGCAGCCCCCTCTGCAGGTGAGCAGGACAGGACAGAAAGCCACGATGAGACCTCGCTCACTAACCTACACTGGGATTAATTTAAATTCAGCCAAGTTCATGCATGTACTATGATTATTATTAATCCCTGACTCTTGGTGCCACTGGCGATACAAAGATAAATAAGAGATGGTCCCAGCCCTCAGAGAGCTCACAGCCGAGGGTGGAAAAGCTGCTGTATCTGGGGGGACAGGGTGTGATTTGAGAGGGACGGGTCCAGCTAAGAGAAGAATAATCTGGAATCTTTAAACCTGCTTAGGTGGTGGAGCATGTGGGTGCCCCTGGGGACCACTATGGAATGCTGATCCCTTTTACTTCATCACAGAAACTAGAATCTCAAGCACAAAGTATGATTATTTAAATCTATAGATGAGCTGAAAAACCACAACTGTGAACTCCCAAGCCCCCCAAAATAACACCAAGTTGTGGAGCTAAGCAGGATGGACCGTCCCTCCATTTCCCCGTTATTTTTAATATGCTGCTCGCTAACTCATTTTGTCATCTGCTAGCACTTGTCACCAGACAAGCAGTAGCAGGTGCCACAAGTTGAAGGAAAATGAAGACTTGAGAAAATTCCTTCCATTAGCTTAGCTTAAAGCTGCTTTTTGGGAAATGATGGGCTCTCGATTTCTAGAGCAACCGGAGAGCCCGGAGGTTCTGTTGAGAGGGTATAGGAGCGGCTGAGGTAGAGGAGGGATGGGCCTCGTGTCCAGAAGGATTTATTGTCATCCCAGTCCCAGTCAGGAAGGCCCTCCGGAAAGTCCTCCGCTGCTCCTTGGGGCGGGGAAAGGACAGATGTTCCTAAATGGTAAGGACGTGCCTCGCTCAACATTGCACCTTCCTTAGTACTAATATTGTCCCAGAAAGTCGCTGCTTAATAAGGTAACTGTTGAATGGCACCACGAGCTGGAATTTGGAACACGCGTCCCTATTAAAACAATGTTGTCCTGGTTGTCAGGTTTTAAGGAGATAGTGTTAGATCAATAATAAAAAGATGGGGTTTTTTTTTTCAAGTATCACAATGTTTATTGATAGATACAAGTATATAAAATCAGGGCATGAACATGACTTGATAAATTAAGTAGACTTAATTTCAACACTATAATAAGAGGGACCGATTCAAATTCTCACCATTTGTTTCACACCCACAAAACCACGTCAAGGGCATTAACGATCTCTCAAAACTGATCAGTTTTGTGCAAGTAAACCACGTTTCTTTTAAAAAGACTTGTGCACTTGCCCAGGCTCAAAGATATTAAAATCTAGCACATAAAGCCCATTACTAGAGGTAGAAATACAGGCAATATACTATTACGGCAACAACCATCAATTACAGTTAAGAATTTTTCTGTAACAACCAAACGGATAATCAAATATTGCAACAACTCAAGTATTACTGAGCAAAGTGCATTTCTACAGTATTCAGTGTTGGGCCTCAGTTTCCCCTTGAGTTAAATGGAGATAAAACAACTCTTGGGGTGCTTGGGTGGCTCAGTTGGTCAAGTGTCCGGCCCTTGATCTCAGCTCTGGTCTTGATTTCAGGGTCTTGATCTCAGGGGCGTGAGATGGAGCCCTGCGTTGGGCTCTACTCTGGGCACAGAGCCTATGTGAAACAAACCAAAACAATTCTTACTTAACCTCATAGGTCTGTTATGGAGATGAAATGAATTATAATTTGTAAAAGTGCTTTGCAGAGTGCCTGCCTTATAAAAAACGCTTAAGAAATATTAGCTAGCTCTTAGTACGAGAGGTTTGCCCCACTGAGTAGAGTATTCCTACAAAACCTTCCATAGGCTGTCATGGTGTAAAGCAAATAAGCAATTACTATTACTTTACTATTGATTTTGAAATTAATACATTAATTTCAAATTGATTTAAGATTAATTTGTTAATTAATTCGAAAAATTTGGGGGTGTTCCCAGGCTCCAAAAATTCTTTCTCCCAGGCTTTTCTGATACCTTACGCCATATCTGGCTAATGGATGCACAAAATAAATGGAGATAAAGCCTAGATGCTCACAACAGACACGGGTCGAAGCTCTGGCAGCTGATGCAGAGATGCTGAGTGTGGCTTCTGGGGAAGAGCATGGGGGGCCGCTCTCGCTGCCGGGGCGCCCTGCCCCTGTAACAGCCACCGCAAAACAAACCCCGGATGCTGTTTCTGCTTTTCGTCTCTTTCTCCTAAAAGGGAAAATCGTCTTTGAATTTCTCCTGGTGAGCAAACACAGGTACTCAGGTAGGCCTTTCCTAACAGCCGAGCGACGTGGCATAAAGTTTTGAGACGCAGGCGATCCCTGGATTGTACACAGACACGGTCCCTTCCCCGGGTGGCAACTGGAACACATTTCTCCGTGTGTGACGGAGCATCTTGGTAGCCGAGGGCAGGCTGTATAATTAGAGTTTCTTGGTATTCTGGTCTTGAAGGGACCAGCTGTTCTCCGCAGTCGGGGCTGCACTGCCTGTGAGCAGTTGGTGTTTGTCTGTGTGGGTGGACTGCTGAGCAGACCCCTCTAGGTCTTCCCCCTGGGCTGGGGGAGAGCAGAGCAGAGAAGGGGTAAAGGCCCGCTGGCCTCTCTGGAGACTCTACCCAGTGGCCGTGCCTCCTGGGAACTTGCAGCTCTCCCCTGTGCCCGTGGACGTACGGCCAGGAAGGCCTGAGGCCCACACGTGGGACGAGCCTACTGTCGGAAGCTCTTAGCTTTGTCCATGCGAGGGACTCGCACGGCCTGCAGAAATCCCACTAAAGGCGAAGTTTGATAGTTTGAGATAAAGACTTTTTGCCCTGACCTGGAAGAGGCAGGCACAAGGGAAAGTTTCACTTCTTGGATTTTCAAAATACGTCAAAGCCTTACGGCGAGCTTCTCCAGTTATGAGGTTCCAGGATGGTTTTGGACGTCCCAAAGCAAACACGCCAGTTTCTGAAGCTTGTCAGAGATCTGGGATGGAATTTTTACATGCTTCCTGCCACTGAGCCTTGCGTTGCTCAAATTAGTCCCAAGTGGGTTGGAGGGTGAAAACACTACACTTTCATGCTGTCTTAAATCTTGGTAAAAGGCAGCGTATTGATGCCCGGCGACGCCCAGGTGTGCAGATTGGACAAGCTCAGGGGAAGCTGTGACCGGGTGGAGAGGAGCGTCGGTCACAGCAGGAGGAGGAGGAGGGCTGCTCTCCACGCGGATGTCCGTTTCCCCATTTGGATGCTCCTTTTGTCTTTTCAGATTTGCTCCTCGTCGTTAACTCCTCCGGCTCCAGGGCCCTGCGGTTGATTTTGGTCGGAGTCTGTCTAGGGCACATTCTTTGCCTTCACCCACGGTACAATGACGTCCATCCGTTCATCAACGTCTGCGCGTTTTCATTCTCAACTAATTGACCATGTTACCCACGAAGACTTGGCCTTAAGAGGCGGAGGTAAAACACGTATAAAACCGTTTAATCCAGGGTGTAGAGATTCAGTTTTCAACGTCGGTAGGATTTGCAGGGCTTCATTTTGTGAACTTTTCAGCTTTACAAGTTGGACAAGATTTGCTAACAGGGAATGCGTTTGTCTTGTCCTCAAAGGTTTTGAACAAGTACCCGTCAAAGGCAGAGCTCACGGAAGTGTCTCTGTCAGGGCTCGCTAGGGGGACTGCTGGGCATCTTGAGGGACCGCTGTTTTACACTGTCGCCACCTTAGGTACCAAGCTTCGGTTTAACTGGTGCTGCAAACTAGACGTGGGACGTGAAGCTGGTTTTCATCAGCACAGAGAAGCCGGAGAAGCGGCAGCCCAAGACCTGGAAACGACCTGTGTCTTTTGAGTGATGGGTCTGTGTGTGTTGGGGGGGGGGTGCACCCAGGGCTTGGGGCAGGTGAACCTCAATAAGTTCTTTCTATTATTAGATCTTCACAAACTGACAATTGATACAGTGACCCTTCAGATTAAATATAGGACTGGTGCTTGGATTTGCAAACAGGATACACAGAAAAAGGAAGCGCATCTAACCGCTGAGCTAGCGCCTTCTGTAGTAGTTCCGGGAGAGCATCAAACCTCTCAAAAGGCTTTGGCTCCATGGTAGAACCTTGACACCTGTTATGGGCTCCAGGGCGAGGGTCTCAGGAGAAAGAGAAGTAGAAGCATGGGGTACACGCCCGGGGAGTCTCACTGCTGGGGCTGGGCCCACTGTTTGACAGGGACGGAGCAGCTGTGATGGTAAAAGTGACTTTCGGGCATATTGGGGAAGTGTGTGGACCCTGTGACCCCCTCACCCAAGCTGATGACGGAAGGAGTACAACTACTTGTCATCAAGATTGATGACCTTTCCTGAATAAAGAGAGCTTTACCTGCCGTGACATGGGAAGATTGAGAAAGAGGCTGCGGGTCCACCACGATGCCCCGGGTTCGCTGCGCGCTTGGGGTCCGCACCGTTCTGCTTCTGGCTGCGGGACGCCCGGCTCGTCGCTTAACCTCTCTGGCCTCGTTCTTCTCACTCACTGCACCGTGGGACACATTCATGAGGTTACTGTGACATAAATGATAAGACGACTCAGCCCAGGGCCTGGCACATGGCAAATACTTAGGAACTGTCAACAGCATCCTTTGTAATTTTATCGGGGCTTCAAGAATAACACCGAGCATGAAAAAGCAACTTTGAGAACAGAAAAGAAAAAAGAGGTACATGGACTCTATTCGGAGGTGCGCCTGGGATGCCCAACCTCACACATGGAATTCACTCACGATTTTGATTAGCGCCTTTAGAGAACAATGCCTGTGTTTAGTGTTACTTTCTTAAAAGATAGCTCCATACACGAAGTCATTTTATTTTCAAGATTCTAAGGAAATGTGGAAATTAGAAAGGAAATAGTGTACGAGTGTGACTGTATTATAAAATACGTAGCAATCATGAATATGAGAAAGCATTTCCCTTTTTAACTTCTCCGAGTAGATGAAGATTTTATGAGTACTAAGTGGAGAACTCAATATCCTTACTACTTAATTCTTTTTTTTTTTTTTACTACTTAATTCTTTGGGGTAAACTAAGATATTATTATAATTAAGCTACTTTTTTTTTTTTTTTACTGATACTACCCTCTTTTTTTTTTTTTAATTTTAAAGCTAAATAGCTAATTGCCTTATATTTTATTTTAACTCTAGCACTTGCAAAATGCTCTAAAAGTTTTTGGACGGACTTTTACTGTCTTTTAATAATTTGATCCTCAGAACAACATTGTAAGGTGATCAGAAAAAGTGTGGGGCCATGTTTTATGTTCTTCAAACCAGAAACAGGAAAAAAGGTTGGAGGACTCAGCTAGCAAGGGCTGGGGTTGGCATTCAATAATTCTTACTTTTAGAACTTAAATTTGTCTGGATATTTATAGTTTGAAAGAGTTTGAAGATTTTATTCATTTATTTATTTCAGGGAGAGCTAGAGAGAGCACATGCACCCATGGGGAGGGCAGGGAGGGGCAGAGGGACAGGGCAGGGACAATCATGCGCAGGCTCCACGCCCAGCACAGAGCCCCACGGGGGGGGGAGGGGGGGCTCCATCTCCCCAGCTGAGATCATGACCTGAGCTGAAATCAAGAATCGGAGGTTCAATTGACTGAGCCACCCAGGAGTCCCTGAAACAACTACTTTAAACTGATCTGCTCAACAATCCCAGACGGAAGGCACAGCATCTGTACAATCCATTTTACTCCTTAACCTCAACAAATGGATCTTCCCACTTAATCATACAAGCTGTTATAGTTCTGGATAAATTATATTGTTTTTTGTTTTGTTTTTTGAAAAATGGTATCTTAGTCTTCAATCTGATTTTGTAGCCCCTGAGTCCTTTTTTAAAAAAAAAAAAAATTATCTATTTATTTGACTGAGGAAAGGCAGAGAGCAAGCAGGGGGAGCAGCAGGCAGAGGGAGGGGGGAAGCAGACTCCCCGCTGAGCAGGGAGCCGGATGCGGGGCTCCATCCCAGGCCTGGGATCATGACCTGAGCCAGAGACAGATGCTTAGCCGGCTGAGCCACCCAGATGTCCCGCCTGGATATTCTTTCTAATGGATAGTTTTTACCATTAAATTGAAGACAGACCCCAAAGTGTCAAAATTTACTAGTTGGGTAGATAATATAAACTCCAACCTCACATTTGAGTGAAAACTGAAAACTTTAGTCATCTAGGAATCTATCAACCCCAAATGATTGAAATATGTGCTTAAAATTGTTCACACAGACAAACGGTTTCGTGCAGACAGGACTCTGGTGAGGAAAGTTCGGGGAATGCTTCTCAGTACCACATCAAGCGCCTGGTGGTTTGGGATGTTTCCACAGGCTTCTTTTTGAGGAAACTTTCACTTTTCAGAGTCTCGCCATGGCTGGGGACCTGCTGGGGACAGATCCTCATCTGCTGGCTCCTCGTGGGGTCCCAGTGCTGCGGGGTTGCCAGGTCCGTGTCTTGCGGAGTCGGAGATTGAATCTTGCAAAAGGGTGAAGACACAAAAGGGTGAAGTGAAAGCTTATTAAGTGAAGGTGAGAACAGAAAGGAAAGAAGAACATCTGCGTAGGGTCAGAGGAGCCCCAAATGGGCTGCCTCTGAGGGTTTTGATGGCTCGTCTTTCATAGAAAACTGACCAGGGAACTTGTCCTATGTCTTGCCTATGACATTAGAGACAAACAAGGTGGATCTGTAAATAGCATGAAACGATCCCACATATATTTAGAACAAACAAGGTGGATTTGCAAGTATCAGGCGACTCTCTCATCTGTATCTAGAAAAAGACAAGGCGGATGTGCTGTGCTCCCTTCTCTCTTGCTAATATCTCACCTATGGCGCTTCTTGCATCTGGGATTTCTGTGAGCCTGGTCACACAGCCCCCGACCTGCCTCTCCCTGCCGAGCGTCACCTGCCCCTTACTCACCAGCTGTGTGACTTTTACTCGTTCCTAGAGAGGACCCGTCTATAGGAGCCGCTGAAAGCTACCCTGGGGAAAAAGAAGCAACATCAAGGCGGCTGCTTTCTTACCCAAGGCCAACCGATCCTTTAAAAAAAAAAAAAAAATCATGTACGTTTGAGATGATATTCAGAAACCAAGAGTAATTTTTTTTCTATCTTTATACCTTCTCCCTCTCCCTCCCCCACCCCCGGACCCCTACGTGGCCTGGATCAATTGAGTCACTTACGTGATGGGAATCGAATGGTGTGGGAGCTGGAACAAATGTTTGGAAGAGATCTGGGAAACCTTACGTAGGGTTCCCTTGATGAAGGCAAATAAAAACCAGTCACCTCTTCAGCCCTTGGTAACTTCTGACTCATTGCCTTGTGGACATCTGTGACTTTTATGGTCCGTAGCACTTTCCTTGAGGTCTGTTACCTTGCACTGTGTTATTACTGTTCTTATCTTTTTTATGGACATGCCTTGCTCTCCCAATTAAATTGAGGGAGAGAACACATTTTATAGCTGCATATCTCTTTGGGTTCTTATGTATGTACCCAGCTAACCTCCACCAAGGAGATCCTCAACACACCGGTTACCGCCAGGAATACGCACAGATTCCCCACTGGAGGTTCTGATACTTTCCATCCCCCATGAAGGGACTGGAGAGAGCATCACTTTCCTAGAGACCCACGTACGACCTCACTGAGCTGACTCGTTGATGCGTATGAATACAGCTGAGCCAGAAATCATCCAGAGTTTAAATATCAAAGAGCTAGCCCATTCCCCCGCTTCATACCCCGAGTTAGATTAATTAATAATGTAACAGCCCAAACTGAGTTCAGGCACGTGGGGATCGTTGAGTGTTCCCCTCCTTGTGGTTAGTTCACCATATTTTAGGAAGATATCACAGGAATTAGATTCAGAGGCTTTGCTGGGAGACAAGACATGATAAATTGTTTAGTGGCAATAGAGTTTTGTTGGGAAGAAAACACAGAAACTTCTTTTTACTCAAGGGACCAAGAGAGCCACACAAGCTTCAGTGGCCTACGTAAATAGCATCTTAATTACGTCTCAAAACGAACCATATTGAGCTGATCATCACACGTGGGAAAGCGGCTTCAGCTCACAGCACTAATTACGGTACCTTCGACAGCATCCTGACTCTACCTCCCCACCTCTCGCTCCTGGCTCCCTCTTCATACTTCGGGTTGACTTTCATCTTAGTGGGAGGGGCAGCTTGACTTGTGCCAGTGAATGGTAGACTGGAAGCCCGGCGCTCTGGGAAGCAGCAACAGGAAGATCTTGATGGAAATGGAGACACTCCATTTCGATGCCTCGAACAGGGATCCCTGTTCGAAGAATTTTAAAATAATATATGGCAATGGGCCCCTGGGGTGGCTCAGAGGTTGAGGTCTGCCTTTGGCTCAGGTCGTGACCCCTGGGGTCCTGGGATCGACTCCTGCATCGGACTCCCTGCAGGGAGCCTGCTTCTCCCTCTGCCTCTCTCTGGGTCTCTCATGAATAAATGAATAAAATCTTAAAAAAAAAAAAAAAAAAGAATATATGGCAATAAAATGGAAAATAGAGGCAATTACTGTATTAGGATAGTTTGGGTCAACCTTTTTTTGAACTGTACAGACAATTTATGTATTTGTCAGACAATTGCCTTATTTTGGCCAAGGCAGCGTGTCCCCGAAACACGAATAACCTTAGCAAACATAAGGAGTGCTGTGAATGGGAGCATCATCTCTCCCCGTGTCATGCGCAGGGGGGCTTGGGGATCTTAAGATAGAGTTGCATACCGCGTGAATCTCTAAAAACAACCCCACGTGTGCAGAAACACGGCGTGCGACGAGGGACCCTGGGAGCTCTGCTTGCCCAAAATACCTCTGCTGGACCTCCCGTCACCTCGGTTGGAACTTCCTTTCCTTTGTGACCCGTCTAATCCCAGATGCTAACTTGCTTAGCGAATTTCTCTGTTTTAGCCCCGATTTCCTCAGTTGTAAATTGAGGGGTGGGAGACACTCAGCTTCCTGTGGTCTGTTTCTCCAGGTTCCTCTCCTTCCGTCCCCCAAGGACCTACTTTTGTGTTTGGTGTTCAGGGTTTTCCTGTACTCAACTCGCAGGCTATCCCAGATCATTTTAATTATACCAGAATCCAAATGTCAGACTCTAATCTTAGAAAAACAGCCCAATTGACTACGATTGCCCTTGAGCACTTTCTTATCAAGGAATTGTTCCCTGTGCGAATCTCTGATAACCTTTCTCTAGAAGGACCCAGAGACCTTCTGAGCCTCCACTTGACCTCCCCTCTCTGTTTCCGACTCCGCATCCTCGCCACCGTCTCTGCCTCCACCAGCGGGCTGAAGGCCGCCAATAGTTGAGACGAGCTAACCCCAGTTTGATCAAGTCTTACTTTTTTTTTTTTTTTAAGCCAGGCAGTAGGAGTACAGTAACTTTTCCTACTTTTTCATAACATCCTGAGCTCGAGAGCCTGTTGTAAGGGACAGATACTTAGCTTGAGGGGGAGCAAGGCCAGGCCTGACTTCTGTGCCCACCGTCATAGGCCTTCTGGTCTTAATCTCAGGAAATCTCAGCTGACTCTGTCTCCCTCAGTTTGTGTCCAGCAACAGCTTTCGTGCAGTGAAGGAAACACATACCTAAATACACACACGTGCACACATACGGAATTCGAGAAGTTTCTCCTGGCAGAGTAAAATACTAGGATGTGTTTGGAGGAAGAGGGGACAAGGAGGAGACTGCCAGATTTTTTTATAGGGGCACCCGGGTGGCTCGGTGGTTGAGCGTCACCCCGGGGTCCTGGGATCGAGTCCCGCGTCGGGCTCCCTGCATGGAGCCTGCTTCTCCCTCTGCCTGTGTCTCTGCCTCTCTCTGTGCGTCTCTCATGAGTAAATAAATAAAATCTTAAAAAAATTTTTTATATAGCTGAGATATAATGGACATATTATATTACACATATACCTATTATATTAGGTTCAGGTGTAAAACATAATGATTCAACATTTGTAGATGATCACCACGATAAATCTAGTTAACATCCATCACCATCATAGTTACAATTTTTTTTTTCTTCTTGTGGTGGGAACTTTTAAGATTTCTTCTCTCAGCAACTTTCAAATATGCAATACCACCTTATTAACCATAGTTGTCAAGCTCTGCATTACATCCTTATGACTATTTTACTTTATTTCTACTACATAGGGTAGAAATTTTTTTTCTTTTTTTTTCTTCTATTTTTTATTTTTTTCTTTTTTATTCAGTTTATTTAAACTAAAAAACCACACCATTTACCCGTTTCTCCCACCCCTATTCCTGGCTGCTTACTACCCTCATCTGTTTTCTGTATCTGTGAGCTCGTGTTTTATTTTTATTTTTTCATTCTACATACAAGAGAGATCATACAGTACTTGTCTTTTTCTGCCTGACTTATTTCAGTTTCCTCTTAGCAGAATGTCCCTGAAGCCCATCCATGTTGCTGTAAATGGCAAGATTTTTTCTTTTTTATGGATGAATAATATTCACATATTCTTTATTCGTTCATCCATCAGTGGACACTTAGGTTGTTTCCATATATTGCAATTGTAAATAATGCTTCAGCGAACATGAGGGTGTATATATCTTTTCAAATTGTGTTTTTATTTTCTTTTTTAAAAGATTTTATTTATTCATTCAGGAGAGACACAGAGAGATGTGCATTCGATTGTTGTAAATTAATTGACTATATGTGCATGAGTTTATTTCTGAGCTCTCTTCTGTTCCATTGATCTATGTGTCTGTTTTTATGCCAATACCATCCCATTTTGGTTACTATGGCTTTATGATATAGTTTGAAATCAGGGAGTGTGATGTGTCTCTAGCTTCATTCTTCTTTCTCAAGATTGCTTTGGCTTTTCAGCTGAGATTGCCAATTCTTAACTCCAGAAGCCTGAAAGTATGTCTCCAGGTCTGATCAGTTATATTTGCACATGGCCCACAGATATTTATTGAGTGTCCGCTGTGTGTTAAGCCAGGGGGCTGGGTCGTAGGTGGGAGATGTACAAAGCTAAGTGGGTTGCTTTTTAAATTCAGTTTCTTAGCGATGGGGCTTCCCCCACTCCCACATGCCTCATAATTCAAGTACCATTAAATGCATAATCCAGGCAAAACTTGCCAAGTTTAGTCTTGACCAGCACCTGATTCCCACTTGAAACTGTAAATAGTCTTAGGTTTACTCAGAACTTGGCTTTCATACAGATACCTCAAGTTCCAGGCTCAATGAAAGGTGAGTAAGCCTTGGGGATGCTCTCAGCATTTCAAGCCTGAGCTTTGAAAAGTAATGAAAGGGACGCCCAGACGAGGCCTGTCTAGTGAGGACACTTCACGTCAGTCTCCACACTGAAAGTGATCAAAAGAAAACCTTTCCCCTTTTCCTCCCTCCCTCCCTCTCCGCCTCCCTTCTTTCCTTCCTTTCTTATAAAGGCCATAAATAGTATAATCTGTTGGAATTTCCAGAAGAATAACCCCTGCCCCCGATATTGAGCACTTTCTTTATTAATCAGGGTGAGACTATGAAGTGTGAAATACTTCTTGGAGACAGAAATCACTCAAAACTTCTCCACGTTGTGATTTACTTTTACAAGTGACGATTTAGAAGCAGACAATTCCAGGCTCCTCTAAAGTAGGGTACTGTCCCCAGTCTAGCAGTTATTTCTAACAAGCCCTCAACGCTCTCTTTACAGCTATCAGTTGAGCACTCTTGCAAGCTCATGCAGTCATTCCAAACTTTCCTACCAAGTTTCTGCTGCCAGGAGCTGTTGAAGATTTTGCTAGAACTTTCTTCAAGGCATGATGTGTGTTTTCCCCTTGATGGGTGATTTAACCTGATTTATTAGAGGAAATCATTCTTTGAGAACATTTTAGTATCTTAACAGTAATCCTTTGCCATTTTCACTTGCCTTTTAAATGAAAGGATTTTACCATCATTGTAATTTCTGTTTTATTGTTTAAACTTAATATTTGTTCTAATCTTAACTTAGGGACAGAAGTTCAATCTCTTCCATTTATTTGAACGTTTGGGGGTAGGTGGGTATGGTTAAAAGTGAAGAGTTTCATGAAACACGGTCTCATTAGGAAAACAGTCCTAATGAGAATAAATATGACTTGACCCATTTCAAAGTCCTTATTATTTATTTATTTATTTAGGTGAGCAGCAAGGCAAAGTTTTTTGAGTGATAGTAAAAGTTTATCGAGCTATAGTACAAAGCTCCCAAAGAGGGAGGGGACCTGAGAGCATTGCCCATCAAAGCCCTTATTTAAAACTCTTCAAATTTTACTTTCTTAAAGAAACCTCTCCAATTATATGAAGTAAGGAGTTGAGGAAAAGGTAAATAAAAATAATCTTTCTAAAATTACCTTCAAGAGTCTTTTTTTTTCACGCATGACTTATAGATATACTTAAAAAAAAAGATTTTATTTATTTATTCATGAGAGACAGAGAGAGAGAGTCAGAGACACAGGCAGAGCTCCATGCAGGGAGCCTGACGTGGGACTCGATCCCAAGACCCTGGGGTCACACCTTGAGCTAAAGGCAGACGCTCAACTGCTGAGCCACCCAGGTGTCCCATAGTTATACTTTTTAAGAGCAATATATTATTCATTTTTGTCATTTTGGTGTTTAAGCTTTTGAAAGCCAAATATATAAGTTTTAATCTTGAATGTAGAACCCAATACGATTTAGTTGGCCTTTACACCCAAAGTACTGACAAGGTCTTAACTGTCTTCTTACATTTTAAGAACCCCACATCTTACATTGGTCCTGGTGATTCAGGCTAATAATCAGGCATTCCCATAAACAAATAACAGCCAAGCAGATAGAATAAATCCATCTTGAGGACTGAAACAGTAGAGTGGGTAATCATATTAACTCTTGGCCAATGGCAAGTCTATGAAAGTTTACAAGGAAAATCTATTTCCTTATTCATTCATTCATTCAGTTAAGAATTTTTTTGCAAGCTTCTTTTGGATAGCAATAATCATTCCAGATCAGGGGTTGTTAAACAGTGAGCTGCAGGCCAAGTCTGGATGGCTCATGAGCTAAGAATGGGTTTAACATTTTTAAATGGGTAAAAAAAAATCAAAAGAAGAATAATATTTTATGAAACATCAAAATTATATGAAATTCAAATGTTAGTGTTCAGAAATGGAATTTTAATGAAACATACACATGCACCAATTACCTGTTGTCTATGACTGCCTTCAGGCTTCCAAACCAGAGCTGGGTAGTTGCAACACACACTATATGGCCTGCAAAGTCTAAAACATTTACTATCTGGCCTTTTACAGAAAATGTTTGCTGATCACTGTTGTAGACACTGGGAATTCAACAATGAGAACAATAGGGAAAATAATTCTGTACTTATGAAATTGCATTCTAACAGGAACTTAAGAAAAATAAACAAGGGGACGCCTGGGTGGCTCAGCGGTTGAGCGTCTGCCTTTGGCTCAGGGCCTGATCCCAGGGTTCTGGGATCGAGTCCCACGTCGGGCTTCCTGCGTGGAGCCTGCTTCTCCCTCTGCCTATGTCTCTGCCTCTCTCTCTGTGTCTCCCATGAATAAATAAATAAAATCTTAAAAAAAATTAAACAAGATAATTTCAGGCCTTTGAATGTATTACAAATGCAACAGAACAAGGTGATAGAGGGTGAAGGTAGTTAGTTTAGGAGGTCTCTGTGGCAGCGGGTCTGAGAGCTGAATGACAAGTAGTCAGCCATGAAGAATCTGGAAACAGAAAATCCCAGTCAGCAAGAGGAGGGTCTGAGCTGCAAGGAAGCAAGGTTGTATCATAGAGGGATGAGGAAGTAGCAGGAGGGGAGATCAGACAGGGGGTTAGAATCAGGCTGGGGCCTGGTCACAGAAGGCTCCTTCAGATGAGGCAAGTGTGTATTTTTCTCTATGAGCAAAGAGAATTACCTGAAAGGTTTTATGCCCAGGGATGATACGATCTGAATGAATTTTAGAAATTCATTTTACAATTTGACAATTGTATGGAAAAGAGATTCTAATGTTAGTCAAAACGGATGCAACAGTTAGAGCGTGTTGCTGTCAACCCAGTGAGAGCTGAGGGTGGCTTGCATGAGAGGGGCAGCCAGAGAGATGGGAGAAATTGGAGAGATTTAGAATGTAGATTGGAGGTGAACTGTCAAGGCTGCTGTGGGGAAGGCAAAGGAAAGAGAAACATCATCGTGGATTACACTTGGGTTTTTGGCTAAATCGGCCACTTCCTAATGATATTATACTCCAAACCCTTGAAATATATGAACTATGTCTCAAATAAGACTTTCTGTCCTGGGCAGCCCAGGTGGCTCAGAGGTTTAGCGCCGCCTTCAGCCCAGGGCGTGATCCTGGAGACCCGGGATTGAGTCCCACGTCGGGCTCCCTGCATGGAGCCTGCTTCTCCCTCTGCCTGTGTCTCTGCCTCTCTCTCTCTCTCTCTCTCTCTCTCTCTCTGTGTCTCTCATGAATAAATAAATAAAATCTAAAAAAAAATAAATAAATAAAAAAGACTTTCTGTCCCATGAGTAAACACTTATTTTCTACTAGAAGCATACTTAGTCTTTTACTAATTTCTTTCCTGTCTTTCTTGAATTAGAAAATGGTTGACATTATCCACAAAGGCATATTAACTAAAGGACAGATGGAAAGCTTTAGACTAAAGTCTCTGTGTGGACATCTTTCTACAGAGACTGTGGAAAAGGTGCAAGTGACCATGGAAGACCAGCCTAGCACTACCCGTGACCTTTGCCTTACCTAGGTGATCTGCTGTTCATTTGTAGATACCAGGGCAATGAATAATCAGATTTCCTTGCGACATTCTCACAATTGCTCTTAATTCCAACAGATACCTGTAACACTGATTCATTTATTTCAGTTCAGCCTGTTACACATATATAGTTGAGGTATCCAGCCAAATAGCAGTAGCCTGTATTTTCTTAGACTGTAGAAATGTTATGTTTGCAGAAAGAAAACACATTCCTTCCAGTTTTATTAGCATGACCAAACACTGATGATGTGTACCTGCCAAAAATTTTTGTGCAAAAATTGAGGATGTCATCTTACCAACACTATCATTAAAAAGATGGGATGAAGGAACATAAAGACCTTTCTTAGATTTTTATTCAATCTCCTATAAAAAGGAAACCAGAACTTTAAACTTGTGCACGGATTATCCTTCTAGCTACACTGATGACTTAGGAAGACGACATGACTTTAAATAGTTTCAATCATTGACATGGTTGAAAAGATGAAATGAACTGGGTGATGGGAAGGTTGCAGTAATCAGTATGAGACTCAGTAGGACTTGGTGGTGGGCTGAGTGTGTGTGAGGAACACACACACACACACACACACACACACACACACACACAGAGGTGACTCTTGAGTCTTGACTTGAGCAGTTGGCCGGGTGATTACAGCATTTTGGAGACCAGAAACCCTGAAAGGGAAGGTATGATTAAGGGAATGACCCTAGTTTGGGACCTACATTGAGTCTGAGTTGCTCAATGTCTTCACTTAAAGACAGTCAAGAAAGAGTTGGAGATAAGGACTGGGTGCTCATAGAAGAGATGGAGCTTGAAGATTTAGGAGGATTTTGGAATCTTGGGAATAAATAAGATAGCCCAGAGAAAATGCAAAGAGTGAAAAAGGCTAATATTTACTCTCTAAGGGATAAGGATAAGAAGAGAAACTTGGAAAGAAGACTGCAAACGAAGAAGCAGAAGGTAAATAGTAAACCACTAGTGTGGGGAGCCATAGAGGCCACAAAGGATGTTTTCAAGAGTGATCAACAGTTTTAAATGCTGAAAAAAAGGCAAGTGTTACAACAACTGAAAATACCCACTGAATTTACTTATACGTCGACTTTGGTGAGCCTGATAAAAGCAATTCTGGTAGAATCACGGCAGAGAAAATTAGATGACAGTGGATGAAGGAGTATGAATGGCAAGTGAGAGTGCAAAATGAGGATAGTCAGGTTTTTCAAGAAGATTGACAATGAAAAGTAGAAGAGTAGGATGTTTGATTAAAAGGATGTTGGAAAAGGGAAGGTCATTCCTTCGCAGTCATAAGATTTGAGTTTGTTTAAGTGCTGATGAGAAGGAGTAAGAAAGAGAGAAGGTCGATATGTCAGAGGGGAATTAATTACAGATCAGTGTCCAAAACAACACCAGGAATGAAATCTACAGTGTGTGTTGAGGGGTCGGCTTTATTTAAATGATAGATTCTGCTATTTTTCCTGTATGAGAAAAGAAAATGAGGGTTAAAAACGAAAGTAGATTTGATAGTCAGAAGTTCTCTTATGATGACTTCTATTTTCTCAGTGGAGTAGGAGGAAAGGTTCTCAGATGGAAATGCAAAGCAAAGAGCAGCTTTGAGAGACTTGAGAGGGGTGAGGTGATGAGAGCTTGAAGCAGCATGAAAAATGGAAGCTGGCTAAGGAATTTTGGTCAGCTCCTTGATGGCCAGGTTGGAGAGCCCCGCTGAGAGGGGTGATCACAGATTTATGATGGCGAATTGCTCAGTATTAGTTTTCTTTCCTTTTTTTTCCCTTTAAATTATTTAAATTCAGTTTGCTGACATAGTATAACACCCAGTGCTCTTCCTATTAAGTGCCCTCCTTAATGCCTGTCACCCAGTTACCGCAATCCCCCGCCCACCTCCTCCTCTGCAACCCTTTGTCTGCTTCCCAGAGTTAGGGGTCTCTCATGCTTTGTCACCCTCTCTGACTTTCCCCACTCAGTTCCCCTCCTCTCCTCTATAATCCCTTTACTATTTCTTATATTCCCCGTATCAGTGAGACCATATGATGATTGTCCTTTTACGACTGACTTACTTCACTCAGTGTCATACCCTCCAGGTCCATCCACGTTGAAGCAAATGGGGGGTATTTGTCGTTTCTAATGGCTGAGGAATATTCCATTGTACACACAGACCACATCTTCTTTAACCATCATCTGTTGATGGACACCGAGGCTCCTTCCACAGTTTGGCTATTGTGGACATTGCTGCTAGAAACATCGGGGTGCAGGTGTCCTGCCTTTTCACTGCATCAGTATCTTTAGGGTAAATCCCCAGCAGTGCAATTGCTGGGTCATAGGGCAGGTCTATTTTTAACTCTCTGAGGACCCTCCACACAGTTTTCCAGAGCGGCTGCACCAGTTCACATTCCCAGCCACAGTACAGGAGGGTTCCCCTTTCTCCACATCCTCTCCAACATGTGTTGTTTCCTGCCTTGTTAATTTTCCCCATTCTCACTGGTGTGAGGTGGGATCTCATTGTGGTTTTGATCTGTATTTCCCTGATGGCAGGTGCTGCGGAGCATCTTCTCATGTGCTTGTTGGCCATGTCTATGTCGTCTTTGGTGAGATTTCTGTTCATGTCTTTTGCCCATTTCATGATTGGATTGTTTGTTTCTTGTGTGTTGACTTTAACAAGTTCTTTATAGATCTTGGATACTAGCCCTTTATCGGATAGGTCATTTGCAAATATCTTCTCCCATTCTGTAGGGGGTCTTTTCGTTTTGTTGACTGTTTCTTTGCTGTGCAGAAGCTCTTTATCCTGATGAAGTCTCAATAGTTCATTTTCACTTTTATTTCCTTTGCCTTCATAGTGTGTCTTACAAGAAGTTACTGTGGCCAAGTTCAAAGAGGTTGTTTCCTGTGTTCTCCTCTAGGATTTTGATGGATTTTTGTCTCACACTTAGATCATTCAACCATTTGAGTTTATCTTTGTGTCTGGTGTAAGAGAATGGTCTAATTTCATTCTTCTGCAAACAGTTGTCCAATTTTCCCAGCACCACTTATTGAAGAGACTGTCCTTTTTCCAGTGGATACTCTTTCCTGCTTTGGCAAATATTAGTTGCCCATGGAGTTTAGGGTCCATTTCTGGATTCTCTTTTCTGTTCCGTTGATCTATGTGTCTGTTTTTGTGCCAGTACCACACTGTCTTGATGACCACAGCTTTGTAATACAGCATGAAACCCAGCATTGTGGTGCTCCCAGATTTGGTTTTCATTTTCAACATTCCTTTGGCTATTCGGAGTCTTTTCTAGTTCCATACAAATCTTAGGATTATTTAGAGTTGTAACAAATAATCCTAAAATTTGTATGGAACTAGAAGTTACAACTCTGCGAAGAAAGACCATGGTATTTTGATGGGGATTGCATTGAATGTGTACATTGCCCTGAGTAACATAGACATTTTCATAATATTTATTCTTAATCCATGAGCATGATGTTTTTCCATCTCTTCATGTCTTCCTCAATTTCTTTCATGAATTTTCTATAGTTTCTAGAGTATAGATCCTTTACCTCTTTGATTAGGCTTATTCCTAGGTATCTTATGGTTTTGGGTGGGGTCTTTCTCTGGTTTTGGGATCAAGGTAATGCTGGTCACATAGAATGAGTTTGGAAGTATTCATTCCATTTCTATCCTTTGAAACAGCTTTAGTAGAATAGGTATTATTTATTCTTTAAATGTTTGCTAGAATTCCCCTGGGAAGCCATCTGGCCCTGGATTTTTGTTTCTTGGGAGGTTTTTGATGACTGCAATTTCCTCTCTGGTTATTGGCCTGTTCAGATTTTCTATTTCTTCCTGTTTCAGTTTTGGTAATTTGTAGGTTTCCAGGAATGCAGCCATTTCTTCCAGATTGTCTAATTTGTTGGCATATAGCTGCTCATAATACATTTTTAAAAATCATTTGTAGTTCCTTGGCATTGGTTGTGATTTCTCCTCTTTCATTCATGATTTTATTAATTTGAGTCTTTTCTCTTTTCTTTTTAAAAAGTCTCGCTAGGGGTTTGTCTATCTTATTAATGTTTTTAAAGATTCAGCTCCCGGTTTCGTTGATCTGTTCTACAGTTCTTCTGGTCTCTATTTCATTGAATTCTGCTCTAATCTATTATTTCTCTTCTCCTGCCAGACTTTATTTGCTGGTTCTTTCTCCAGTAACTTTAGATGTAAAGTTAGCTTGTGTAGTTGAGATTTTTCCAAAAATTTCAGGAAGGCTTGTATTGAAATGTATTTCCCTCTTAGGACCACCATTGCTGTATCCCAGAGGTTTTGAACAACTGTGCTTTCATTTTCATTGGTCTGCATGAATCTTTTTAATTTTTCACTAATTTCCTGGTTGATCCATTCATCTTTTAGTAGGATGCTCTTTAACCTCCAAATGTTTGAGTTCCTTCCAAATTTCTTCTTGTGATTGAGTTTTAGTTTTAGTTTCAAAGCATTATAGTCTGAAAATAGGCAGAGAACAATCCCAATCTTTTGGTTGAGATTTGTGACCCAGTATGTGGTCTATTCTGGAGAAAGTTCCAGATGCACTTGAAAAGAATATCTATTCAGTTGCATTAGGATGGAATGTTCTGTATATATCTGTGAAATCCATTTGGTCCAGTGTGTCATTCAAAGCCCTTGTTTCTTTGGTGATCTTCTGCTTAAAAGATCTGTCGTTAGCTGAGAGTGCCATGTTGAAATCTCCTACTATTAACTTATTATTATCTAGGTGTCTCTTTACTTTGGTTATTACGTGGTTGATGTAATTGGCTGCTCCCACATTAGGGGCATGAATATTCATAATTGTTGGGTTTTCTTGTTGGATAGACCCTTTAAGTATGATATAGGGTCCCTCTTCATCTCTTAGTACAGTCTTTGGTTTAAAATCTAATTTATTTGATATGAGGATTGTTACCCCAGCTTTCTTTTGAGGTCCGTTTGAATGGTAAATGGCTCTCCACCCTCTCATTTTCAGTGTTCTTCAATGAATCTCTTGTAGACAGCATGTAGATTGGCCTTGCTTTCTTGTCCAGTCTGATATCCTGTGTCTTCTGACTATCATTTAGCCCATTCAAATTCAGAGTAACTATTGAAAGATAGGAATTTAGTGTCATTGTATTACCTATACAATCCCTGTTTCTGCAGATTGTTTTCCTTGGGCTACCTCTTTGCTTAGAGTCCCCCCTTAATATTTCTTGAGGAGCTGGTTTGGTGGTCACATATTCTTTCAGTTTCTGTCTATTCTGGAAGTTCTTTATCTCTCCTATTCTGAATGAGAGCCTTGCTGGATAAAGTATTCTTCACCTTTCTCATTTAGGACCCTGAATATATCCTGCCAGCCCTTTCTGGCCTGACAAGTCTCTGTGGAGACGTCTGCTATCAATCTGATATTTCTCCCCATATAAGTTAGGAATCTCTTATCTTGACCTGCTTTTAGGATTTTCTCTTTATCTCTGAAATTTACAAGCTTCACTATTATGTGTTGGGGTGTTGACCAGTTTTTGTTGATTTGGGAGAGGTCCTCTAACTCTTACATATGAATGCTTGTTTTCTTCCCCAGTTTAGGAAAGTTCTCAGTTATGATTTGTTCGACATACTTTCTGGTCCTCTCTCTCTCCATGCCCTCTGGAATCCCAATAAGATGAATGCTATTCTTTCTCAAACTCACTTAATTCTTGGAATCTCTTTTCATGAGCTATTAGTTGTTTTTCTCTCTTTTCCTTAGCTTCCTTCCTTTCATCAACTTGTCTTCTATGTCACTCACTCTCTCTTCTGCCTCAGTAACTCTAGTTGCTAGAGCATCCAGTTCAGACTACATCTCAGTTAAAGTATTTTTAATTTTGGTCTGATTAGATCTCATTTCTGCAGTAAGAGAATCTCTAGAGTCTTTTATGCTTTTTCCAAGAACCACCAGTAATTTTATAACTGTAATCCTGAATTCTGTCTTTGACATCTTACTTAAATCCATATCCATTAGATCTGTGGTAGAGAGTATTCTGGTTCTTTCTTTTGGGATGAATTATTCCTTCTAGTCTTTTTTTTTTTTTTTTCCCAGTGCAGAATGGCTGTATGAGTGAGCCAAGGCAAAAATATCAACCAACACTTAAGGAAAATACACCCCAAACAATTCCAAGGAAGTCAGGGACCAGAGAATAAAAGAAAAAAACAAAAACAATGAAAGTGAAAAACAAATTTTTAAAAAAATAGTAACAATTTAAAAAAGTGCGGAGGGAAGGAAATATGGGAGAGAGAGAATATATTCACAGAATGGACCAAGACAATGATCCTCTTGGTTCTGAGTGTGTTTTGGTCTGTATGTTAGAAGGTACTAAGTTCCAAATTGATATAAAAAAAGCAAAATTTATATAGAGAAACAACAGTAACAACAGCAAAAACAAAAACAAGAAGAAAAAAGAGAGGGGTAGAATGGGAAGAAAGAGAGAATATAATCTCACAGAATGGACTAACAAGGTGCTCCACTTGGTTCTGAGGGTATTTTGGTCTGTATGTTAGAAGGTACTAAATCTAAAAATCATAAAAGAAAACAAATCAAAAAGTCCCCTCAAATACCCAAAACTTACATATTTACAAAAATATGTTGAAAGGAAGCCAAAAATGAAGAATGTATCTATGACATATCATTGTAAAAAAACACAAGTCAAAAAGGAAAAAACTGAAAAATGAAGAGTGGATAAAATATTGTAGTTGAGGCAGGAAAAAAGAAAGAATATTTGATATTTTTTACCTGAAAGATGAACAAATCATAAGGAAAAAAACCTCGAGTTCTATATACTATTTTCCCTCAGTCCTGGAGCTTTCCAGAACTGCTTGGTCAGTAAACTTGCTGTTCCCCTGTTTTTCCAGCAGTTCTTCTGGGGAAGGGGCCTGCTGTGCTGATTCCCAGGTGTCTGTGTCTGGGTGGAGGTGCCTCACCCCTTGCCAGGTGGCTGGGCTCAGTGTGAGCTGTCTGCCCTGGTAGGACTTTGTTCCCTGGAGGCCATGCCTTGCCCAGGTGAAGGAGAAAAAAAAAAAATAGCTGCAGCCAGCTCTCCAGCCCCAGAACCAAGAGCTCCCAGCAGGTACCAACCTGCAGGATCTTAGTGTGAACTGGCGGAGATCCCCCTGGGGGCAGGCATGGGGACACTGATTTCTACATTTTGAAGGGCACTGGGAGAGCTTTCATGAGCTTGTGCGTTCACTGGGTCTGCCCCTCCTGGTGGGAACAGGGGATAGTCCACTTCTGTCCCCTGCCAGGCCCTGGGGCAGACAGCACTCACCCGCTGGAGTGTGCACCTGCTCCACCTCTCCCAGATGCCCGCAGAGGGCTGTTGCATTCCAGTCCTTTACTGGGACCTAGTGCGGCAGCGGTCCCCCAACCTAACCATGGTTTACAGTTTATGGCACAAACTGAGCTCTCTCCTGGGCTCGCTCACCCAAACCCGTTTGCCACTCTAACGCTTGGGGATTTTGGCAGTGTAGGCCTCTGCATACTATTCTGTGCCTCCGGGAGTATTGAGACCTCACTGTCCTTCCTGAGAGCTCTTCTCAGGCAGGGAAAACTCTCTCTGGAGCAGATTCCTAAAGGTCTCAATTGTGCGCTGTATCACTTTCCCGCAGCAGGCTGACAAAGGCTCCCTCCCCCTCGCATTTATCTTCAGATATATCCCCTTTGTTTCTCCTCTCTTCTCTTCTCTTCTCTTCTCTTCTCTTCTCTTCTCTTCTCTTCTCTTCTCTTCTCTTCTCTTCTCCTTGCACCTTGCAAGGAGCAGACACCTTTCCCTTTGTAGTGTTCCAGCTACTCTTTCTTTACATCTCAGGTGGAATTCATAGGTGCTCAGGATGGGTTGAAAGTTATCCAGCTAAATTTGGGGGACCAGATGAAAGGAGGACCCTACTCTTCCACCATCTTGCCTTCTTCCCCCAATATTACTTTTCACCTGCACCATGCATCACTGAACCAAACCTGGTAAGCTGCATGGAAAAAGTAAACAGGTGAGGTCTCCGGTTTTGGGGTTTGGCCAAGGAGACACTATGGAAAGACAGTGGGGCCGGGGAGCCCAGAGCGTTGGTAAGAGAGGAGTCAGAATGTTTAACCACAAAATCTAAGCAGGGTAATTATGGGACTAAAGAGAGGACAGGGCTGTTAGGCAAGGAAAGAGTAGAAGAGGACCAGAGGTCCTGATGAGCTCCAAGCACTCATTTTAGATCCAGTATATATTTGATGAATACTCAATTGATAGAATGGGATAGTGCATTTCCAAGTGCAAGCACCAAAGATCACTGGACTCTCATCCGTATAGCTCTGTCTCCATTACCAACACCTCTGCTCCAACTGAGGGGTTCAGTTCATTGAATCAGAGTATGTCATCCTGCCTTTGAACATTTTGTCCTAATAATATCCTGTGCTAATGCCTATTCCATTCCCTTTTTCCTATTCCAATCTTACTCATATTTTAATGTTCAGGTCTGACTTTCACAAAACTTGTGGCTCAGAAATAGCACAAGGGAAAAACAAAATCCTCGGACATTTACTGGGCACCTATTATGTTCCAGGACATGTACTGATCACATGCAGTTCTGATTCAATTTGGGCATTGGAGCACTCATCTTCCCTTTGAAAGTGAATTGTCCTTATTTTCTTTAGCACTCTATGGCATGGTATGGTTTACTTGTATCAAGAGGTTTTTTTTTTTTTTTTTTAAGATTTTATTTATTTATTTGAAAGAGAGAAGGGAAGAGCACAAAGGGAGAGTAGGAGGGAGAAGCAGACTCCCTGCTGAGCAGAAAGCCTGATGTGGGAACGATCTCAGGACCCCGGATCACTCTCTGAGCCTAAGGCGGACGCTCAACCACTGAGCCACCCAGGTGTCCCATCTTTTTTTTTTTTTTTTTTCTGGGTTAATTATATTGTGTTTTATGTGTGATGGTAGCATCTTTCAGAATGGATTGGGCATAGAGGCATAGTTCATAAATTAAGAATGTGAAAATACACATAATAGACTGAAGAGTATGGAAAAAAGGAGAAGAAGTGTGAGTGCCAACCGTCATTCTTTGTAGGTGCTAGGGATGGGGAAAATTTGAAAATTATTGTCCTAGTGTTACAAAATCATTAACATATCTTCGAAAGGCAAGTAATTTACTGCTGATTCAATAGACTCAGACTTGATATATTTGTTATGGAACATCTTCAATTCTACATGACTCTCTCACTTGAAAAGCAGTCAACAATGGATAGAGACATGGATTTCTTTTTATTAGTTGTGTTTCCATGTTTTATAATTGACAATTCAGTAAAATATAGTTCAGTAATTTATTTCAAAAATAAATACTGTATAATTTGGGTAATTTTGCATTAAAAGGTTAGTATTGTTGAGAAAAATAGTATTTAAATTAAAGTTAGCTAAAAGTTTAAAAGACTTGACCCATATAAGATATAGTGGTGTTTATAAGTCAGATATCAATGCCAATAGTTAAAATTTTAGCAGCAACAGAGTAATGTTTTGGAGTTAAATCACTGGAATTGGCTCATTAAAGCTATTTTGTAGCATCTCGTTGAGAAATGGCTATGAATTTTTCTTTAATGAATCATCAAAACTTTCTTCTCGTCCTCTTCCAAATTCTCCTCCTACTTCATTTTAAGGAGGTTTATAATATTTTTACATTCAAAAGCTAAACTTCACTTAAAGGATTTGCCAACATGATGTTCATTTCACAGACAAATTAATTCAAGCACAGACAAGTTATACTTGTCTGAGTTTCTGCAGAAAGTTTTTGCCGGAACCAGCAATAGAACTGGAGTTTCCTATTTGCAAATGAGGTAACTATTTTAGAACACTCTCTGCTGTATGTTTAGTGGGTAAAGATGGTCAAACTTGTTATACAAGATGAATGGATCAGAGCCTTTTCACAACATCACCTTCTTCATGGAGATCTTTGGTTTCTTCATTAACCTCAATTAAGTTTACTAAAGGAGTGTTGATTTTAGGGAAAATTTACAAAATATTTCAGTATTTTGAGGGCTCAGCAATCTCTTACTATGGAAAAGGGGGGCTTTTTCTATTCCATTTCTATTACAAATGTACAGTGACATATATCATTGAGATGACAAAACCTTTGTAATTCATAGGTGTATATAATACTCTGATCCCTGGAGATACCATAACAGTGGAGTGTAGGTTTTCATACATGCTATTTTACTTTCTAAATGTAAGGTTATTTTTTACTTGTTATAATAGAAATATATGCATATTATAGAAAAATTAGAAAACAGACACATAAATAGAAGGAAAATAAAAAAAAATACTACTCTGAGTTAAACTCTTTGGACACTTTGGTGAGTATAGTTCCATACCCATCCCACTTCTCTATGTAGATGTTTATGGATATATATATATATATACACATACACATATCTTTCACACCATATATACACATTTTTTTAACTTGCCTGTATACTTAATAATAATAACCTTTACATGCCATTATGTACCGATAGCTGTATTTTATATTTTTGCAACATTATTTTTAGTAGCTGTACACTATACTATTATGCAGGTACATTCTACTCTATTTGACCACTTTCTATTATTGGACATTCAATTGTTTCTAACATCTTGTTATTACAATCAGCACAGTAATATACCTACTTTCACATATATCTTTTTGCACTTTCTTCATTATTTCCGGAGGCTAAATTTCCAGAGGAATCACTAGGCCAAAGTCCTGGGCATTTAAAAAGTCTGATAATTATCAGCTAAATTGTTCTCCAGAAGGTCTTATAATTTACCCTGTGACCAAATAAATGTGAGAATGTCTCTCTCCTCTCACTAACAAAAATTAAACTATTAATTTTCATCATCTCATTCTGATTTTTATAGTAACTGTGAGATAGCAGAACAGATTAGAAAAACTGCTAATGAAAAAAAAAAAAAAAAAAAAAAGAAAAACTGCTAATGGTCACACATTGAGAAAGTCACAAGAGTGGGAGTCAAGGTTTCTGACCAGCCCTACCACATATTTCTTTTATATCACACATTTCTCACCATCTTGCTGTTGATGGTGGCAATTCCAAGAAAACCATCAGGAAAGAACCTGAGTGGGAATTCTTGCATGTCACAGCCTGACTCATGTCTGTGTGACTGGCAGTGCTCTGGCCTCCAGCCATTGCACTGTGGGTGGCACAATTCTGGAGATCTGAGTAAGAGGCTATGCTATCACAGTGCTTGTCCAGGCCAGGACTGAAGCCAATAGAAAAGGGAGGAGGAAAGAAGCAGTTGAGGGTCACCAACTTACAGGCCTTGTAAGATGGCCCTGAAACTTTTTGAGTCTTGCCCTATATTGTGATTGAAATAATGCAGCCCATCCATCTGATCTGAATATTTTTAATTGGTGGGTTTATTTTGTTGTATTGTAAGATTCATACAAACAGAATTCTATTTTTGTTTTCATTTACACAAACACTCAAGTATCCAAGTTCTCATGAGTGAAACAACAAAAAGAGGTGGTAAAAGAGATTGCCTTTTGGATAGAAAGATGTAAAAGTGAGATTTTTTCCCCCCTTTGGTATTATATGGTTGGGTAAATTTAGCTCAAATTTCAAGAAAGAAAAAAAAAAAAACAATAATGAGTTCAATCATGTGTTTGCAAAGTTGTAGAAACTATTTGGCTAAAGAATAATGTAGGAAACGGTTATGCGAAGGTGCAAGTGATACTTACGAAGGGCTAATGAGCCAGTGGTAGTAGTAGGCGGTGTGGAGTCAGGGCGATAACCAGGTACAGGCTCTGTCTTTGGGGGTGTCTCATTGTGTGGTGGCCAGAGGAGTGCTCCAGGAAGCCTTCCTGACCACGAGTCTTTTTTTTTTTTTAAGATTTTATTTATTTATTCATGAGAGACACACAGAGAGAGGCAGAGACACAGGCAGAGGGAGAAGCAGGCTCCATGCAGGCAGTCTGACGTGGGACTCGATCCCGGGACTCCAGGATCACGCCCTGAGCCGAGGGCAGACGCTCAACCACTGAGCCCCTCAGGCGTCCCCACGAGCCTTGACTTGATTCACTTGTTTTCTTCTGTGCTTCAGTCTTGCTCTGCTCTCTCGTCATCAAACCTGCATCATAAATCGAAGTCATTGATTCACCTGTCTGTTGTGCTTGTTGGACAGCGAGCTTCCGGAGGGCAGGAATTGTGCTTTGCTGTGCACTGTGTTCACCAGGAAAGGCTGCATAGAAAAGAGACGGTGGGAACTTAGTAGACAAAATCAAATTATAATATAGGAAACATAGCATCAGAGTTTATCATTTTGGAGTAGTAATTGTGTTTTGGTGGTTATATTCACCGCCTCTCAACAATAGGGGGTTATACTCTTCAAATTGATTAAATAAATTTATATTACATTAATACATTTCAGTCTTTATTAATTTTGCAAGCTTGGACAAATTATTTAATCTCCAACCTCAGGTTTTCTGCAGAGTAAAAGTGTTAGACTAGATCAATAATTCTCAGTGATGTTTGTGAGACCTATCCTGATATTCAGAGATGGAGTAGGATATAGCAGGATATTTATTAGGATATTTGTGGTTTGGAAAACATTCTCAGTATCATTATATAATTTTATATTTGGAAAAGGAAATGAAAGGTATTATTTCTGTAATATTAAACAGTAGGGAAAAAAGAAGTTCTGGAAAATGTTGACTCCTAGGTTTCACAGAGGTTGGGAGCCGACTCTTTTTGGGAGGTTGTATTAGAATCTCTAGCACAGGTGTGGGAGGGACCATAATTTACATTACTTTATGTTTTTCAATGAGTTCAATAAATGTGAGAGATACTGCATTAATCTGAAGAAGCTCTAATCACCTAGGATTTCATCATGGCTGACATATACCTTGTTTTTTCTTTGGATTTATTGAAAAGTTCACTTAATTTCTTTTTTTTTTTTTAACATGTCATTTTGAAGAAAGACAAAACTGTAAATCACATTAAGACAAGGCTCAGAAAAATAAAGATAAGAAAACCAGTCAGACTGAGTTACTGAAGTATCAATGTGTAGAACTGTTGTTACTTCATGGACTTGCCCACATCCTTAAGGGGCTGATAGCTTAATTTAATTGTAGCTGAAAAGATCCTGTGAAAGAGTTGAAACACAGCATAGCATGTTTGGGTGACTGGTTGCTGCCTTTTTGAAGAACCAGAGGCTGTGTTCTCATGGTGCTTGGAGACCCTACTTGAAGGAGTTTTTTAAGGGTAACTCTGCTGTTTGGTGTCTGAATGACTTCTCCATACGATGAAATACTTCCAGATAACAACCTGCACAATTCTCATACACCTTTCCTGTCATGAGTATCCATAGCCACAACAAAAGTATAAATGATTGGAAATGCCATACAAATTAAAAAAAAAAAAAAAGACCGAAAGGTCACCCTATTATAGCAGTTGATACACAATTCACTTCTTGCAATATCCTCTTCCTGGGGCTTTCCTCAGCTGGTTAGTGATGGGGACAGCTGTGCTGTTTATACTCTGTAACTGTTGGACACCTGGTCCATGCTCTTCAACCCCTCTGGTACCTCGATGACTTGATCACACTCCTGTTGTCCCATGAGTCAAGTGAACCATGATATTTTTCACACTACTTATAGGCCAACCTGGGCTACTTTTACTGTCTACTTGGCCTCTGTGTATATCAGTTACACAGAAGCAGAACCCATTTGTCCTGTTTTATGGTATTTTTAGCTCAGATTCGAAACTACTACATAGCTTTAGACTAAAGGCGTTGTTAAATTGTAAGCAGAGTTTATGCATTTTGAGTAGCAAGTCTAAAATTTGACTTTTGGACCTAAATCTTGAGTACTTAGAGTACTAACTCTCTTAGTTTAGAAGTCCAGGTCTTCTGAAGAGCAGATGTCAAGGAAAGATTACCTGGGCAAGAGAGTAATTGGGGGAAATGCTTGCGAAGGAGAAAAAGGAGTGGAGAGCCTGAGTAAGCAAGAGCAAGCTTCAGGAGAGAAGAGAGGATCTGGTTGGAAGCAGCTGCAGACCACAGTCCAGTTCTGAGAGTCTCAGCTACGCCAGTAGGGCTCCCTGGGCTCCCTGAGCTCACGTCCTATCAGAGGAGACCTGATCAGGCAGAAATGGCCCAGGTTTCCTACCCCTACTGTGTTCTCCTTGTCTGGGAGCAGCCGATGGGAAGGAGACCTAACTATAATGCTGCAGTGGATCCAAAGTTATGTCAGTTTGGGGCTGTCAGACAGCTATGTTCCCTGCTGCAGGTGCTCTGGAAGGGAGAGTTCAAAGGGGGTAACTTCATGGCCACCCAAGTGCCTAAGCATGTGACCTGAAATCCTCAGGATCCTCAGCAGAACTTTCCAAAGCTTATGAGCATTTTCCCCCTCTGTTCTCCACGCCCATCTCCAGCCTAATGTATAGCAATTCATTCCATTCTTAGACTCTCAGTTCCCTCAGAACCAGATTAGGTAGAGAAGCTACACCTCTGGAGGTTCACTATGTTTGGCTTTTTATTTCCTAGCCGATAAAATCACTCCTTAAAAAAAAAAAAATCCTAATTCCACAAACATTTACAGATGAAATTCCTAGCACTGGGGTAAATACAGAGGACAGAAGATAAATCAGACACATCAACAGACCCATATCCTAGAGAGGTGCGTATGTATTAGCAGAAATTTTAATAATGTGATAAATAGAGGACTAGACTGGACATAGATGGGGACTAGCTTGGCCAGCCTGGGCAAAGTCTGAGCAGAGTCTTCAAGGACAAATACAACTTACTCAGACAGAAAAATGCAGTCAGAGCAAGTCCAGGCAGAAAGAAAGTATGAGGAAGGGACTATAAGAAATGGAGCATTCCTGGAAGATAAAGGGTCAGACTCAGAGGTAGGCAGGATCCAGATTTATGCTTGGGAACTTGTACTTGATGGTGTTAGCCATGGTCACACGTGCCCTTTACAAGTGGGGCAGAGGACTTGGGTGGGTAAGACCAGGGAACAGTAGGAAGCCATTGCCTATTGAATATTTATTTCCATCCATTCACTGACATTTTTGTAGGAGGATAGGAATCCTGGGGAAAGATTGACTTACACTCAAAAGATGTGGATTCCAAACTCAGCATCACAGCTCGCCATAGTTAGACCAGTCACATAATTCCAAAAAAAACAGACATTTCTGTTATTTAGAAGTGGGAAATAATGACACTTGGCTTGACCCCTATGGAACTATTGTGAGGATCAAATGAGCTGAGACAAGACTTTTTGTAAACTTTCAGTCTGTGACAAGTAAGGGACTGTTATCATGTACTGCTCAGGAAATAACAGCACCTGGGAAAACCCACAGAGTGTGGTTTTGTAAGAAGTTGCTCAGCCTTCAAGGGAGAAAATGCCTGGCTCAACATTGGCCAAGAGGAACAGATCTGGGAAATTACGACATGAAGTAAAGCAAATGGGGCTTCTGTTTTGCTTCTGGAAATCACCAGTTCTTAATTGTCATTCTCATTGTTTACCCTTCCTCACCTTGGGTCGTTCTGAAATGAGAGGAAGTTTGGTCGGGTCAGGGAGTACTACTAATAGGGCAGAGGAGATGGTTCAAACTTACTTGATGTAGCAAACAGAAACTGAGCCACTTTAATGTGGGGAAGGTGGTAGGCTAGACATCGGGCATGTGAGTGGGCATTCGAATAAGGATGAGAAACAAGTTCAGCTTTACCAGGAAACTTTCCAACTCTTCAGGAGTACTATGGGAATCCCTGTCTTCTCATATTCCTAGAGAGAAATAGTATATATTATCAGATAAATAATATTTGCCCTTTAACTCCTCATCTGGAAAAAAAATCCTTCCTTTATTAGCTTGGTTTTGATGATGATTTGTTCAATTCTCAAGGAAGAAGCTACTAAAAATATAATTAATATACCCAATGTTGGTGAGACCCAGAGGCCAGGCCTTGTATGTATATACATTATCAGTACACATATAAAGATATGGAAAATCATCAAAAAAAAAATCCCATGATAGAGACTATTCTTAGAATAGCATTGTTTTCTTTAAAAAGTTACCTATTGGGCAGCCTGGGTGGCTCAGCGGTTTAGTGCTGCCTTCAGCCCAGGGCCTGATCCTAGAGACCCGGGATTGAATCCCCTGTCGGGCTCCCTGCATGGAGCCCACTTCTCCTTCTGCCTGTGTCTCTGTCTCTGTCTCTCTCTGTGTCTCTCATGAATAAATAAAATCTTAAAAAATAAATAATAAATAAATAGTTATCTATTCCATGAAGAACAAAATATTTTATAGAGGAATCAGTCTAGAACTATTGGTGTATCCGTTTAGACAACTGGTTGATTTAAAAAAGGGACTTGCTGGCAAAAATGTTAATTACTTTCTCTTGAGTACTTGTATGTTAGGTTGATCTTTGCCATCTTAAAACAAAACCAAAGCCAGACAAAAAACTAAGGGACTTTTTAATACTGATCAGATGTCCTCTGAAAGACGTGGACTTTTGGAAAAGAATTCCCCAAGGAAGATGGTTGCTGAGATCGATTCACTCAGTACCGAGACCAGCCACTTCTGTTTTTTTTTTAAACTAAAGTTTAGAGGGCAGAAAGTGAAAAACCTTTCCAGTTTAATGCTGAGGACCCACCTGGCTCCATCATGCACACGCAAGTGTGCATTTGTTATTGCTGTGTAACAAATTACACGGATTTAGTGGCTTAAAATAACACCATTTGTTGGCTCAGTTTCTACAGATCGGAGGTATGGGCACAGGGTAGCTGGACCCTCTGCTCAGGGCTTCCTCCACAAGATGCTGGCCAGGCCTAGGCTTTCATCAGGGTTCTCTTCCAAGCTCACGGCCTGGTGGCTGGCAGAATTGAGTTGCGTGTGGTAGTAGGAGTAAGCTCCCTGCTCTCTTGCTGGGGTCATTCCCCGCAGGCCGAGCCTTCTTGACATTCTCTGCCCTGTGGTGCCGTCTACACATGGCAGTTTGCTCCTTCAAGGCCAAGAGGAGAGTGTCTCTGGCTTCAAATCTCTGACTTCTTTTAAGGACTCATTTAATTGGGTCAGATCCATGCAGGGTAACTCTCCTTGGATTAATTCCCAGCCAATTGACGGGAGACTTTAGTTACATTCACGAGACCCCTTTTTGTCGTATAAAGGAACATAATCATGGAAATGATATCCCGTCATATTCACAAGTTCTGCTCACACTCAAAGAAAGGATATTGTGGTGCATATTTACATTGGGGAGCAGGAATCTCGGGGGCCATCTCAGGACGCTGCCTGCCACCCATACCGTGGCGAGGGACAAGTAACCAAAAGCAGTGAGGACTGTTACCTGGGACATAAAGCCTTGATTGAGACAACAGGATCATAAACGACCTCTCTATATATCCATTAAATGTGTGTAATTCTGCATTGTCTTTATAGATTCATAGTACGTCAAAGCAAGAAGAACACTTCTAGTTCTATGGCTTTTTCCAACTATATATATATATTTTTAAGATTTTATTTATTTATTCATGAAAGACAGAATGAGAGAGAGAGAGAGAGGCAGAGACACAGGCAGAGGGAGAAGCAGGCTCCGTGCAGGGAGCGTGATGTGGGACTCGATCTCAGGACCCTGGGATCACGCCCTGGGCTGAAGGCAGATGCTCAACCACTGAGCCACTCAGGCATCCCCCCAACTATATTCTATGGAACACTTGCAATAAAGTCCAGGATGTGAGCACTTTTTTGAGGGAAAAAGTGTTCAATAGTCCTGTCAGCTTGGGATTCACTGCACACTCCTGGAACTCATAGCCCTCATTAGCATAGCAAAGACTCAGGGAGATCCTACAGGGAAAAACAAACACCCAAAAACTTCTCTGGGTCCAAAGAAGGGTTCCTAAACCAAGCCCCAGAAAAATTAAATAAGTCACAAAAGCCTACTGGTAGGCTAGTGGAGAAGGAAGGCCTATAACTAAGATGCTTAGGCTTTCTACCTTCCAGAAACGTGAAGCGTGTTCCTCACGCCCTACATGCCTGCGAGATAAGCTTCAATGAACACAGCCAGCTTCATGAGGAAGTAAACAATAATATGTAAATAGTTTGGCAAATGTATTAATGCTGTGTCCACGGGACCCATGGTGTCTCTTTGAGAAGCCTGCAATCCCGGCCACGTCTACTCACGCACCACGCAGCAGAGGTGCCAGCCCAGAGAGCGGGCCCAGGGCAGCTGTACCCCCACCTCTCTGTTACCCACACCACAGCACTTCCCAGGTGTAGGACCAGAGGAGGCAAAAAGGAGCTTGTGAAATCCGTCTCCGGGACGTTTTGATAACTGTAGCACACTTACCTATCAGCCAGACATTTGGGGCTAAGGGATTGATGGAACACGGATCATTTAAAAATAAGCCCACAATTCAAATGAAGAAAAAAAAAAATGCATGGAGGTCACTGCAGAAGGCAATACAGACCACGTATATAATAGAAACCTGATTCTTGGATCCGAGCGCTTGCAAGCACATGCCCGGGCTGCATTCCACAGTGTAGATCACATCACGCACATCTGACCAGGAGACAAGAGGTTCCAAGGGGCGCATATTTTCAGCATGAAAACGAGGAGCCATTAGTTGTTGCAAGCACCGGTCCAGTCAGCTGGCGGGCCTGACACACCTTGGCATGCATTGCTCCCCAAGGCCACGCAGTTGCGCCCCAGCGGGGGGTGGCACGGGTGGGTGCTGTAGCAGTCACCCCCCTGCATCCTGCTTGGCTGTCCTTGGAAGGAGCCAAGCTAAATAAAGGACCTAGACTCCATCACACTTTTATTATTGGCCGGTGATTCCCCCCACCGGGCAGAGGCCTAGATTCACAAGTGGTCAGACTTGGTGCGTTCTCTCTCCTGGTGCTCCCCTCTCTCCTCCCCCCACTCACCTCATGGTTTCTTTCTTCCTTTTCTGTGGCAGCTGCATCTCGAAAAGGACTGGTGCACTCGTTGAAAACAAACCCAAACCCAGCAAACTGTCCTCACGGTGATGGTTCATAGCCACTCAGACCCAAAGAAAGAGAAAGGAAGAAAGAAAGAAGAAAGAAAGAAAGAAAGAAAGAAAGAAAGAAAGAAAGAAAGAAAGAAAGAAAGAAAGAAGTAAACCATTTAGTCATAAAGGAACTCAAACCACAATATACACCCACCACAATTCTCTGGCAACATTTCCACACATGAGCATATTCTCTGGGGTTTATGGAACCTCCCAGAGCGTCCACTAGGGCATGACTGGGGCAGCACCCTGTGGACGACTCCAGGCTTCGGGGGCTTGCATCTACTCTGCTGGACGCATCAGGAAAATGTAATTTAGGATTTTTTTTTTTTTTCTGAGCTAAGGCAGTTCCATTATTCTTACACGCTGAGTGTTCGGTGGCCATCCTCCAGCTTTCTGGGTTCCACAGCTGAGCCCCCACCCTGATGCTTTCACACCAAAACTACTAGCCCATCGGCAGGTGGCTGTGTGGATACGCTTGAGGACTACAAGAGGCCTTGGTTCTTTGAAAAAACCAGTGAAGCCAGCATCTAAGGAATGGGATTGTATTTCAGCTTCTAACTATTATTCTGGGGCTGCTCATGGAAAAACCAAAATAATAGGGAAAATCATTTCCGAACCCAGAACGTTGGTATATGTTAATCGAGAAGTAAAATCAGGTTAGTAAATAATATTTCCCCTGTTATTAGCCCTCAAAACTGGGCTCAGACTCTATTTAGTCTATAATTAACAAGATGTGATGAATATGTTACGCAGAAAGATTTTGAATATGACCGATGCCCCTGCTTTGTTAGACCGTATTCAATGAGGACAGAGTCATCCTATAACAGAGAACACACACGCTTGAGCTTAATGCAGATGGACGTAGAGACACACATTTTTCTTTTTTCTTTCTTTCTTTCTTTCTTTTTTTTTTTTTTGAGACACACGTTTTGCTATTCCGGCAGTGGGACAAGATATTTACATCAAGAATATCCAGAAAATCCTGACTGTACAGGTTGGTTGCTGTCTGTACAGTGCTTCTGTCTATCAGTATGGCACATGGGGGCTCTGGGAAGTGCCTTGTATGATACCCACTCTCCAAGCGGGCATGACATGAGACTTCAGCGTAGTTGGAGCTCGTTAGTTAGAATATTCTTTATTGTAAGAAATATGGGTTCACTTCTTCCTGGTAATTATTTATGCTAAGTTTATATTAAAAAAAAAAAAATGCTGGGATCCCTGGGTGGCGCAGCGGTTTGGCGCCTGCCTTTGGCCCAGGGCGTGATCCTGGAGACTCGGGATCGAATCCCACGTCAGGCTCCCGGTGCATGGAGCCTGCTTCTCCCTCTGCCTATGTCTCTGCCTTTCTCTCTCTCTCACTGTGTGCCTATCATAAATAAATAAAATTAAATTTAAAAAATAATAAAAAATAAAAAAATAAAAAAAAAATGCTGCTTCGACAGTAAGGTCTCCAGGCTTGAGGTGGGGCAGGGTGATCTTATTTCCATTCCTCTTCTTTCTTTTATCTGGTGGCCTGAATTTGTTTCAATCCACCAAAACCAACATGAAATTGCTTCCTCAAAAATTCTTGATTTCCTATGATCTGAGGAGCAGAAGGAAGACGGTGTTAGGGGTTCCCAGTAACATGAATACATATTTTCCCTTTCACTGCTGCACACCAGGATTTCAGGTCAAACCCTAGAAGGAGACAGGAGGTGTCGAGGGTGAGGAGACAGTTCCCCAGTGATTTTTTTTTTCTTCTTTTATCAGACTGTAGCTTTAAATGACTGTCTTCCTGGTCCAAAGCAGGCAGGGCTGCTAAGAATTTCAAATAAGTATACAAATGACTTTATCTGATCCTGTAATGGACATATTTTCGATAAGTGAATGGGGAGAGGTGAGATCCCCATTTCAAAGGAGCCGGCAGTGGGCCCCCGAGGGTTGGCTGGCAGGAACTTTCAGGAAAATAGTCGTAAATGCACTGGTGGGCCTCGGCGGGTGCCTTGGGGCTGTACTTTGGACTCTTCACTGCCGGTCTAACAGGTGAGGCCCCAGATGCAAATATTTGGTTTGACCCTTTCTTACTGTCAACACTGCAGCCCTTTGCATGATGTAAAGTATAGAATTTATGGCTGTTTGCACAGACATTATCAAAATAATTGTAAATCCTGCTTTCTTGTTATTTCTGAAAGATTACTGGCCTCACCGGTATTTTAGGGAAGGGGTTCGGTGAAGGTAGGTGAGTAGGGGGCTAAAGAATGAGAAGAGTCAACAGTACAAATGGATTCCAGGGCTCTGAATTGAATTCAGACGCCATGGTAGAGCAAGGAACAGTCACCCAAAGAATCCAAAGTTCACATCAGCACAGGAAAAAGCGATAATTCCTGAACTTAATGGGGTGGACATCAAGGCCAACCTCCTTTCCACACAGACTGTCCCTCCTGTCTTTACTTTTTGTTCATGACCACACATTGTGGTTTTTGAGCACCTTCCTTGTTGGATTTTGTTGAATCCCATCTCATGTTCTTTATTTTTTTTTTTCCATCTCGTGTTCTTTTTCCATTTATTTTTATTTTTTTGCTTTTCCGATCTGTGTAAATCTTGCCTCTCCTTATGGTTTTTAAAACATCATCAGGGCAGACGCATTTGGTGTGAAGGCAGAGGGCAGCAAGTAGAAAGATGATGGACTGTGGGATCAGGCCAGCTGCTTTCAGATGCTGGTTCTTTTACCTACTGACTGTGAAAGCACAGGCCAGTTCATTAACTTCTCCGAGTCTCTCTTTCTGCATCACTCAGAGGTGATCTGTGTTAGGTATTACAAAAGAGAGTGAATATAAAGACCACAGCCCCGATCTAGTTCCTTCATATTGTTCTTCCCTTCCCTTGCACGTCTTTGACCTTCCTTGGCCCCAGCGCTCTCTGCTTATACTTGGCACACAAGAGCCATCTAAACGTGCTGGTTAAATGTAGTAAAAATACATATGCTTTTTGAGAGTGGATGGAAAGATATAGAAATTATCTCGTATCAGTTTGCGTCAGGGTGGAGAGACTCAGCCCTTACAGAGCTCCACCTGCCTTCCCCTGGATCAGGAGGTTGCTATTTTGTGCTGAACTCTTCTCCAGAGTTGCCTTAGCTCCCCACTTTGCCCGTGTAGGTACAGCCTTAATACTTAGATCTGGAAATGGGTTTGTTGAGAGGCAGTAGCAAGGTGGGGAGTGAAGAAGGAAGATAAAGTAGGGAAAATTGGGCAAAATATCCATGTGAGGCAAAATAGGGAGAGCAAAGCCCTAAAACAAACTAATAAACAAAACAAACCCTGAATTAAATGCATTTGAAACAACCAAATTCCATTCAAGTAGCGTGATTCTTGCAGCATGGAAACAGTGAGGGCCAAGACTTGGGTAGACATGATCAAGTCTAGTTCATACTTAGGTGTTGAAGTATGTCTGCAAGTGTAGATTCCCCAGGGAATTAGAAAGCTGAGGGATAGGCCAGAAAGTTTAATAAATAAGATTAATCAATTCTACAGTCGATTTGGAAGCCAGCTTAGACTATGCTGCAGGAAAAACACTAGACGAATATTTTGAATATCATTTGACTTTGATGTGTGTAACATTTTGACCTGGCATGTTCTGGAAATCATGGACTGAGGTGTGCCCCTTTAGAAGAGAACGTATCTGGGGGATCCCCAGCAGGGTGGGTGGCTCAGCAGTTGAGTACCTTCCTTCGGCCCAGGGTGTGATCTTGGAGTCCCAGGATCCAGTCCCGCATCAGGCTCCCTGTATGGAGCCTGCTTCTCCCTCTGCCTGATCTCCCCTGTTTAACAGTTTAAAGTCAGTGTCTCTGCTTCTCTTTCTGTGTCTCTCATGAATGAATAAATAAAATCTTTAAAAAAACATTTAGAAGAGAATATATCAGAATTAATATTTGATTAATGAGTTGGGGAGGTGGGAGGGCTTATTATGCTCCCATCTCTATTCTTGTGCAGCTGAAATTGATTTAAAAAATTCACCCAAAATTTACAATTTCAAAAAATTATTTAAGCTGTAGGTTGGCAAGAGGCAAGAGGTAGAGTTGGAGATCCACACTGGAGGATAGCTATGGGCTTCGCTCCTGACCTTGCCCTCTATTGGGGAATTGGGAGCATTTAAAGGTTGCATTTGTGCCCTGCGTGGCCTGTAGTGTACCCCAGCCTGGGTCTGCAGGGAGGTGGGTCACTGTGCATACAAGTACAAACCACAGAAACATTTCTTCCCCCTAGGAAATGGATTCTGATTATGCTACGAAAACAAGTGCCAACATTTGTCTTTCGTGTTTCTCAGTGGTTCTGCAGAGGCACAGACTTCGAAAAACAAGTTAAAATTTAATTATGGACTTAACAAACTGTTTTGAATATTTAAAGGCCAGGCATTAAAAATCATGTAGAATCATTAAGAAACCATAGCTGCCTGTCCAGGGTGTACAACGTGCTAAAAAGGGAAAAGGAAAGAAAATAGCTCCAAGTTGTTTTTACAGTGATTTGGGAAATAAAACTAAAAGCAAAAACGTGATGCCCAAGGTTTCTGTTTGTTTTTTCTTCCTGTGTCTCTAACTTTTATCTTAAATCTAACAAATGACTGCCTGGATTTGTCCAGAGGCAGCGACCAAGCGGGGAGTGAGAAGGAAGCGTAGAAACGCTGGCGAGGGATCAGCAAAAGGGAAAACCAAAAGGAAAGTCATGGTGAACACACTGAACTAACAAATTAAAGTAATAAAACTGCATCCAAGTTGACGTGAATACTGAGCAACCTGATGAAATCAAAGTTGCAGGCCTACCTTGGCCTAAGTATGGAAATTAGCTAAGGTGCAAATGATCTGACGTGCTCTCTGAACGCTAGCTGAAGTCCTAATTTTACATGGGTTTCAGCTCTTGTTTAGTTTAATAAATATTAATTGAGCACCTGCTGTGTCCCAGCACAGCCAGGAACCGGCCACCCCGTGTAAGCAGCGGAGGAATTACAGCCTAGTCGGGAAGGTGACAAGCCAGCAGGTACTTCGGCTACGGTAAAACAGGGTGTAATAAGATAAAAACATGTAAGAGAAATGATGGCTAATGAAGAACAAAATTCTTATTTAAATCTAATTTAAAAGATGTGAGTGACCACAAGGCCAACGCGGGTTCAACAGCTGACCATAGTGGTGAGTCCTGAAGGACCCTGCCCTCCGCAGCTGAGCTAACGATGCGTGAAAGGTTCACTCCCTGTAAAACACAGGCGCTAAAAATACATATATCGGATAGGAATTTTGAAGCTCAACCACCACTACCTATGAATTATCATTATTATATTCAGTTATTAGTTATTGAACCAATACTCTTTTCCATATTCACGCAAAACCATGGAAAATAATTAGATCCAAGCAGATCACAGAACGTTTTAACTTTAAAAACTGTGGTTTTATGAAATATCTGTTCAGTCTTCCAAAATATCCAGATGTTTGGCTTTTGCAGAAAAAAAAAATATTGCTTGTGTTTTTCTCTTTTCATTCAGATGCTTTGACATTATTATATAGACTCTAATGTTTTTGTTGTCAAGATGTGATTAGAACCTTCTAAATTACCGTCTGTGGCGTCCGGTGTTATTTAGGCCCACATTGGACCTGACATCACGCACTTAATAGTCACTTCAGAGTTTTTACAGAGTTTGTGTTGTATAAAATGTGATGCCAGAGCCTCTATCACAGATGTGTTCAATAAGAAAAAGCTTACGAGAAAGTCTCGTCCATATATTAGTCATCTCCCATCAATGTGCTCCCTCCTGATGCAGTTCATCTCCATGTCCTTGGGGCTGTGGAGTTAGAGAGCCTCGGGCAAGGTCATCGCCAGGCCCATTGCATCGAGGATTAGGCTTTACAGAGGCTCAGCCTCACTCGTCACCTCCCCTCACAGACTCTGGACTTGCCTTCGGCTCCCCGGAGCCCCTCCAGGTATGCTGGGGGCTTTCCTGGTGCCCACTGCCCACAGGGCCTCCCCCAACGCTGTCACCAGCCCCGGGGGCCGGCACCTGCCGCTCTGTTGTCTCTCTCCCACCCAAGCAACCTTCTCACTCAGTCTTTAAGTCCAAAGGTTTGTCGTTTAGTGTTCTTTCCCGGGTCCTATAGGAAATACACCCATTTCTCCCAAATCTGTTAACTTGATTTCATTCTCCCAAGTTTCTCAATGATTCGTTTTGTCTGAGAAAAGCTTTTGTAGGCCTTCCTTGGCCCTTTGGTCTGACTCATTGGTGGAATCTCCCTGCCTTTCCTTGCCTCCGTGTAGAGTCTCTTGTGAGCCCACCAGGAATTTCCATAACTTCTATGGACTCTGAGGCTTACAAAAGCGTTGGGCTTACTTCCTCATTTCAGTGGTCGCTGAACTAGCCCAGCAAAGAACCCAAATTTCGAGTGGCTGCCATTAGAATGGTTTCTAAACCAGAGTCTGAACGATGCTGTTTGCCCTTCCGAGATCCTCCTATTCTCCATTTTCCCCAAGGGTCCCCCCTTGGAGATCCGTAGCCCTTCCAAGCCCTTTCCCTTTGCATCTTCCTTCTTTACAGAGTCACGGATCACCAAATTGTCAATCCTCTTAGCGCTTTTATCAGTCATGAGACCTTTCCCTAAGGTCACACTAAGACGTTAATAGTGGTTTGGTCGGTTTTTCTGCCAAGGAGTCTCTTAAAAAGCAAATATAGACTTTTTTAAATGGAAAGAGACATGAACATACCTTTAAAGGAAGAGTGAGGTGAACGACCAATACTCCCCTTCTAAGTAGGAGAATTTTGTGCATGGGGCATCTAGATGGAGAGTGCGTGTGAGGGCGTTAGTTAGTGCTGTTCCATACCCAGCAAATATTCCACACCCACTCTGGTACCTTTTTCTCTTTTTTAAATTTTTGTATTGGTCGTGCCAAATAGTTTGTTGGGCCTCCGACAGCACTCTTCATCTGAAAAACCAAGTAATTGCCGTGCCCAAGCAGGGGCACGATCACCCTGTTCAGCTCCTTCTCTTCTCCTAGCACTCCCTGAAGATCTGGTTTTGAGTTCTGTAGACAGAGCCCTTGACCCTGCATTGCACAACTGCCCTGGAGGGAGAGATGTTCTCTCCCCTTCACATAACCTTGTTCTCTTCTGGAGAAACAGCTCTGCAAGATTACACGCACTTGAGGGAGAATAACATTACCGAGGAGACGATATTTAGCTGTTCCCTTAAAATCCAGTGGGCAGTGATCCAAAAGCATTTGGGGAACTAGAAGTAACTCCTTGCGAGCCAGCCAACCAGCGGCCTACATTCTTTTGCTTAATGGTTTTTTATGAGGGCATAGTTCAATTGCCTTAAGACCAATCAGGTTATTAATGGGCTGTTCAGGTTTTTAACGAGATTATTTAGAGACTCAAAAGCTTTCTGAGCTCATTTAATAGATGAGTTCTCTCATGACAGGCAAACTGTAAGGTCAGTGATCACAAAGTGAGGTGCGCCGATCCCTTGATTTATCGAGGTATGGGGGAAATAGTGAAAATAAATAAATGTATCTTTAAATATCTTTTAAAAGCCTTTTTTTGTGAGTGCTTTATATCATTCATAATACATTACCAGGCAGCAGATTTAGGTCGTTCGTAGGTAAAAACAGATATATTGGGGTAATCTTGTTTTAAACTGTTAAACGGGGAGATTAAATAAGGTGAAGGCTTACTGATGAAGCAACACCTTGCCTACCATGCCTAGCTCCTCCAATCCACGCACTGTACGAAGATGGGCTCTCTGAGATGCAGTCTCCCATGTAAACAATATACCCAAGAAAATCTGAAGCTTTTCCCTGAATTCCAACCACCTAGAGAATCTAGTAGTAGTGTATTTTTTTTTTTTTTAGTATTAGTTTAGATAAAGTCGATGGCAGCTCTTAAAAGAGAACATTTATTTTTAGCCCAGAGCACCTGTCTTTTTGCATGATCCTTCAGTGTCACGGCCGTCAGACGTCCCTCCTGGACCCAGTGGCAGTGCTCACAGAGCAGGGCTTTGAGGAAGCCAGAGGAACGGGACGCGTGTGGGTGCCCAGGTGGAGTGCCTGTGGCCTGTCCCCTCTGGGGGAGACAAACTGGAGCCTGTTTTCCTCTGGACATCAGAAGAGAGGACCTCCTATGAGAGAAAATGCTGCCTGCTTTGAATTGGCAAGAGAAAGTTTTCTTTTATTTATTTTTCCTTTATTTATTTTTTAAAAAAGATTTAGTTATCTATTCATGAGAGACACAGAGAGGCAGAGACACAGGCAGAGGGAGAAGCAGCCCCATGCAGGACTCGATCCCAGGACCCTAAAGGCAGACGCCCAACCACTGAGCCACCCAGGGGCCCCAAGAGAAAGTTTTAAAGGCACGATTCCTGCCTGTTTCTCCAGAAGTTTGATAACTAAGGGACCCAAGATGGAAGGAAGGAAAGAAACAGAAGTGTGGGTTTTTTGTTTTTTGTTTTTTGTTTTTTTGTTTTTCTCCCACTGTATCAGCCTGCTTCTGCCTGCAGAGGAAAGCACACTCCAGCTTTGAAAACCGTCATATCTGTTTTCAGATCCCAGGAGGCCGTGTCACCGCTACCTCACAGCTCCACACATACCATTCCCGTCCCGGTCTCGGTGGCCGACAGCCCTGGCAGCCGTGCTCTGCGTGACTGTCTGGCTGGACGGGCCTGCCTGAGCCTTCATGCTCTAAATTGCTTGGTATGTGGTCTTGGGTGAGTTGCTTATTCTTCCTAATAGTAAATAGAGTAATAACTCCTCCCCACAAAGCTGGGTACACTGTGTGCCATATAATTTAAGTACTCTAAGTGCTGGCTTCCTTTTCTAAGTTTTGATCCCCTCTCCTGGTCAGTTCAACCCATCGCTCATCTGCATGGTGTCCCTTGTCTACCTCTCTTCATGTTAGGATCTTACCTTTTGGGGCCTCACTGATCAGGAACCTTCTGCGGATCCCTTTCCGTGTAAATTCTTCCCCTTATAATTTCCTTCCTCACCAGCATTTCACCAAGAATTGGTCGTGAAGCACTAGTTGTACAGGATTAAAAAGTGTCACATGAAACATAAAAAGGGGAGGGGCATGGTTCCAAGGGCCTCAGTGCCTTGGGGATATGCTGGGTGTGACAAAGGTGCCCGGCTTCTCTAACAGGGTGGCTGTGGTGCAGAAGACACCATTCTGCAGACTTAGCCCATCTGCTTACTTTGGAGTACAAAACCTTCTTTATGCAGGTGCCCCATGGGTCTAGAGTTCTGTGGAACATACTTGAAGAACTACTATTCTTCATTTATCCTGCTAGCATTAGGAAGGGGCTTCCATTCTCTGAGGTTTTCATATCCAAAGACCTACTGTTTCCTGACATCAGTTGAAGACGAGCTAACTCTGGTTTCATTTCATTATCCCAAGTAACTCTACTCTAGTTCCTTAATCACAAACCACCACCCTAAGACCGTATCTAATGGCCCCTCCCCAAACTAGGAGAATTAAAAAAAAAAAAAAAAATCTTCCCTTCTACAACATCTCCATAATGAGCTTCTACTTTCACTATCTTTAAGACAGTAAAGAAGAAAGTAAAGAACAATGCTCAGAGTAGATAACATCAATTTTTCCTATCGCAGGGCACCTGGGTGGCTCAGCAGTTGAGTGTCCGCCTTGGCTCAGGTCGTGACCCCGGGGTCCTGGGGTCCACATGGGGCTCCCTGCAGGGAGCCTGCTTCTCCCTCTGCCTCGGTCTCTGCCTCTCTCTGTGTCTCTCATGAATAAATAAATAAAATCTATAAAAAAATTTTTTATTGCATTTCATAAGTTCCTAGGACATTATATATGCAGTATGTAATTTTAGCTTTTTATTCTTTTGATCACAAGATGGCTCTTTGTTCTAACCAAACCTTCTTTAAAGACACCAAAGACCACGTAGAGCAATATAATAGGAAGTGTGTTTACAGCAGATATTCCATAAGCTTAGAGCAACAAAGGAGAAAGTATAGCACAGTAGTTGCTGAAACCACAAGGGGAGGTGTTTGTGGTGTCTAAGACCTCATGTACTTCTAGGCTAGAAGAAGAATGCTCATGTTGAGCAATTTTAACCCCTTCTCTGTGAAGTTTGCTGGTGTTTCCGGATGTGGAGAGTATCTCTTACACAAGCATTAATTAGCACGCTGGTTGCCTGTCAGGACAAGCCCAGGGGTGGTATTATTTGCATTTTGTCAATCAATGCCTCTTTGGGGTTATAACGACTCAGACCCAAGGAATGACTCAGAAAGCCAGGGGCCCACGTCCTTCTGCCCTGGGCTTGGCCCCACAGCACAGCAGCGTGTGACTCCACTGGCCCAGCTGCTCACCTAGCTTTCGGTTTTCCTCTCTTACGGTGTCATAGGTGGAACAGTCGGCAATCCAGAGTCCTCAGCCCAGCTTCTCAGTCTTTTCACCTTTAGTTCTTGCTCAACCGGGGGCCGAGGACAACGGCATCATGAGTCATAGGCCCTACATCCTGGCAAGTAATCATTTTCCCACAGCAAGTGATGATTTATGCTGGGAAGGGGCAAAGAATGTTGAGTGGCTTTTTTTTTTTTTTTCCATCCAGCCTTTGTGCTAACAGAGGGTTGGCTGGGAATGCTCTGGCTCCACTCGCAAGGCCATCTAAAACACTGTCTTAAGAATATTTTTACTTTCTGAGCGTGGGGTCCTTACACATACGGTATCCACAGAGAACTGGAATGTGATAATCCCATCATATGCGCTGTTAAAAAAAAAAACAAATACAACTTTGAAATGTTTTCCCTTCAGCACATGAGGACTAGGAAAGCCTCACAGAAGTTGAGAAAGGAGAAGCGCCCAGGCCTGACCCATTTTATAGAGGAGAATGCAGAGACTCGGGGAAGTTGCCTGACTTACCCCTTTCCACAAAACGGCTTAGGGACGGGCATATCAGGGCTGCAATTGGCTAGTTTTAAGCTGCTACCTTATCTGACGTTAAGATTACCTGTACCACGTCCCCAAGGAAAAGTCTAGGTATAAAGAAAACTGTGATTTGTGCAGCGAGTCACCTCAATTAGTGGCAGAAGAGTCAAGGGGAGAAGCATGATCCCTGGGATCAGATGGGCCTCGGTTTGAATCTTGGCCCCGGACCTGGGTGATGGTGGCTAATTTCCCACTTAATTCCCCTGAGTGTGTTTTCTCACCCTTACAGATGAGAATAGGGTTAATAATGTCTCTGTGACGTTTCCTTCTGGATGGACAAGGGGCAATGCACGCAGGGCCCAAGCACAGAGCAGGCCGCCGGGCAGCCAGGCCCTGCTTCGTGTTTACCCCCCAGCGCTGTGGCCCTTGGCCTCTGTGTCCCCCTTCCAGCGAGCTTCGGGGGGCGGGGGCTGTCAGGCTCGGCAGGGCCCAGTTGGTTTTCTCAAGCCAGGCTGAACTTCTTTTCCTTTGTGATTTGCATTTGAGTTGTCTCATTTCCCCGAAACGCTGTCACAAGCCTGGAGGCTGTTGCAGAACATGATCTGAAACCTCACGGGCCAGGGAAAGTCCCCTCCCGAAGAGGCTCCTACCCCCCCTTGGGCTTCCCACGTCCCTTTCAAATGGCACAGTCAGCCCGTCAGCCAAGTGTCTGGCCAAGACAAGGACCTTCCCCAAGTGTCCTGCGGGCAGCCTGAGGACAGTGGCGAAGGGAGGGCCTGGCCACCTCCGCTCCCAGGGTCTCCACTGTCAGTCACTGCACCTCCAAATTCCTCTGGCTTCCCCCGAAAGGCCTTTGTTGTTGCTTCTCTTGCCTTTGGTCTCTGTGTCATCTTTCTCCTCCCACCAGGGCCAACTCTCAAACCTCCAATGGAAATTTAGAGGCTTCTGTGGTTCTTAGGGGGTTATTGGGTCTCTGCATTTTCTGTGTCCTCACTTCCTTTATAGCTCACAGGGATTTCCTAAGCAGCCTCTTCCTTCTCTGCCCAGCAGTTTGGGCCAGCTCCCCGCCCCCACCCCGACGGGGGATTGCCACTTAGGGGCAAAGGCCCTCTTCTTCTTTTTTAAACATAGCTCCGGAAATACATGCCTTATGTTCATTCAGGTCTTGCAGTGGAAAAAAAGAATCTCCGGCCATTCTTGTGACATTTTTCTTTATTTTAAATATTATGTACATATGGTGATAAAACAGAGTCTATTTAATCAGATGGATTTGTCTTTTTACCCCAAATGTGTGTGTGTGTGTGTGTGTGTGTGTGTGTGTATTTTCTCCCCAGTGGCCTACTTTCTATTTTGTCACCAGACAATTTTCCCACTTGAGGATATGTTGCAACACAAATGAATTATCTGCAGTAGTTTAAAAAAAGTAGCAATTTATGCCAATATTTTGCAGATACTTTAAATAACAGTAAACATGATACAGGAATATTTTGAAAAGAGAAAATAATAGGCTCTAATCTCGTCCTTTTCATCTAATGACTGATTTCATTTTCAAATATTAACTTTCGTTTTCTTATTCACTTACTATTTATGTTATGATTGCTTAGGGTAGGCTTTAAAAATTTTGTGCTATAAAAGTGAAACTAGATGTTGCCTCAAATTTATTGCAACGGGTCCGCCCACTTCTCTAACTTTATGTACACTCTCCTCTCAGACCTATAACACACCAAGTTAGGATGAAGATAACATTCTCCTGTCCTGGGGATTGCTCCCCTGTGAGGCCCTGGAATCAAACTCCATTTTTGGTGCTTCTCTTCCTTTTAAGAATGAAAGAGAAAGATTCCAAAGACACAGGGAAATCTTTATTTCGTTTATTTCACAAATGCCCAGTGAGTATGTAGTATAACTATGTTGATTGGGACAGAGCTTATACCATCACTCTGGCTTGGTGAATATGGGAGTGAAAGTGATGAAGGAAACTCAATTGTTGGTTTGGTAATTCTGCAAGTGGCTCAGGGCCAATCAGAATGGAAAAGTAATCTCTACAGTCATGTTCTGAAACAAGGGAAGAAGAGAATGTGGAAGTGATATAATAAAATGAGAAGGCATGGCAAGTCATGGGCTGATGGTGGGATTGAATTTGAATTTGGAGATGGGTAAAGTAATGGACCCCCAAAATAATAGAACTAAGTTGACTCAATGACCACAAAATAGTTTAGTGTCTAGGAGCAATAAACTAGTGGCTTTGTTTGTTTGTAAAGAGTAGTTGCCCTGAATTAACCAGATGGACTTTCACTAAAAGGAGAGAAATTTATGGCAAACAAAAGTTGTTGTGATTTTGTCTTTTTTCCAGATTTCTATTTAGTTTTTTTTCCTTGTTGGCTTCCATTGTAGGTAGGCTACCCCACGAGGTGGCAAAGATGACCACAACGCAGATTCCTTCGAGTATTTGATAAAATCTTCTATGTCTAGAAAATTTTTCAAAAGGACTTAGGAACACAATATAATTCTGCTTATAACTGCATAACATCACAGAACTTCTGAAGTTACGTATCTTTACCTGAGAGTTCCATAGGCCTCTGCACTGTGAAATAATGGACCAAGCCAGCACCCTGACTTTTTGGACAGGATTACTTCCCACACCTAGTAGAGACCCTTGTACATATTGGATACATTGAATGAATGAGTCAATCAATGAATCAACCAACCTAGCAATCCATCAATAGCACTTTTAGGTGATCTCTTGTGCTGCAGTGTTAGGTGTTTTATATATGTTGTCCTCATTCATTCTTCTAACATTATTTTATGGATGAGGAAACTGAAGCTAAACTAGGAATAAAGTGAGCTGAACACCTAGAATTGACAAGCATGGGAAGAAGATCTGAAATTCAAGGGGAGGAAGCCTACATGAGCAGGGTATTGGTCTGGGATGTCAAGGAATGTTGTTGGATTTACTGTTGTGCCTCAGCTGGTCCTAGTTCCCAGCCACAGCCATGGGGCCACCACCTTTGAGGCATTCCCAGGCCACTCTGTGTCTCCTGACCCCTGGCTACCACTTGTCAGGACCAAAAAGTACTTACTATATTTTCTTTCTAATAGTCTTTTAAAATAACACTTGGGTCTTTCATATTTTTAGCTTTCACTTCAGAACCTGCAGTCAAACAAAACCTTTTTTAAAAAAAACTATGGTTGAGATTTATTTGCAATCTAGTTATTGGGATTCATTCACTGGGTATTTAGGAAACCCATCGATAATTATATACTCACCATTGGAAAACCCCAATCCCTTGAGGTTTGTCACCTCAAGTTGTTTGTCAGAAAGAATGACACAAGCTATAGGTCAGTTGTTAGGGTGACAGCAAATTGGACAGCCCGTAAGAGTGAATTTCCTCAAGCTGTAAGTACTGGGTGAGCGGAGGAAAGTGCTAGAAAAAGAATTATCATGGAGTCACAGGGTTTAGTGGAATTGGGAGATCACTTTTTTTTTTTTTTGAGAGAACGTGCAAGTCAGTGGGTGGGCAGGGTGGGGGGGGCTGGTGGGGAGGCAGAAAAAGAGAGAGTGAGTGAGAGAGAAAGAGAGAGAATTCCAAGTAGGCTCCACATCCAGCGTGGAGCCCAACACAGGGCTTGATCTCCCGACTCTGAGATCATGACCTGAGCAGAAATAAAGAGTTCAACACTTAACGGGCTGAGCCATCCAGACACCTAGTGAGATCACACATTTTAAGAATTTTTACTCTTTTTTTTTTTTTTTAAACCTTAGAGCCCATGTGAATTGGGTAATACAAAGGCACAAAAAGAACAGAAACAGAGGGAGTTGTCCTGCACAGACCCCAAACTGAGAAGAATGAAATAACGGACTCTTCCTTTCAGCAGATCGTCTCATATGAGAAGAATGAGGGACAGCTGATACACAACTTTCAGCAAGAAGACATATAACTTAGGGCACCTGGGTGGCTCAGTCAGTTAAATGGCTGCCTTCAGCTCAGGTTAAGATCCCAGGATTCTGGGATGGGGCTCCACATCAGGCTCCCTGCTCAGTGGGGAGTCTATTTCTTCTCCATCGCTTGTGCCCTCTCAAGCACTCTCTCTCTCAAATAAAGAAATAAAATCTTAAAAAAAAAAAAAAAAAGACATATAGCAGGGGCACCTGGGTGGCTCAGTGTTTGAACATCTGCCTTCGGCTCAGGGCATGACCCTGGAGTCCCACGTTGGGCTCCCTGCATGGGGCCTGCTTCTCCCCCTGCCTGTGTCTCTGCCTCTCTCTCTCTCATGAATAAATAAAATCTTTCAATTAAAAAAAAAAGACATATAGCATATATTCTGGTTAGTTACTAGTGATTTGAATCCATGCAGATGTATCCAATGCTGACATATGTATGCATAATGTGTATTTATATGAATAGTCAGAGACTTGAAGCATTTTTTCATATTGCTAAGACTTAGTACTAAGTACCAATATGAGAAGATATTTTACTTTATTTCCCATTAATTTTGATCAGCTTAAATCCAGCTACTTTAAGCTCCCCTGTTCTTGCTTTTGTGAGAGGCATTACTTTTTTCTCTCTGTGTGTATATCTTTATTAACCATATAGTTTGGGCTCTTGATAAAGGAAGATATAATACAGTGCACATTTGAGCTAAACGTTCATTTCTTCAGCAAGGATTTCTATTTAAGACCTTGTGCTAGACAAGGGTGAGAAGGGGTGTGGAGTGATGATGAAGCAAGATGGGCCAGATGATTTCAAACACCCACTGTGAATTTTACCTGATTTTGCAAAAGCGTCTTCGAAGATGTGTTTAAGGTAAGGATCTTGAGGGGGGGGGGTATTATCCTCGTAAACCCAATGTAAGTACAGGGTTCTTATCAGAGAGGCAGGAGGTCAGAGTGAATGGTAGCAAACGTGATGATGAAAAATGAGGTTGAAGTGCTGCTTTTTGGAAATGGGGTCACAAGCCAAGGAATACAGGCCACACTAAAGTTGAAAAAGCCAAGGAAACAGACCGCCCCCTAGAGCCCTCAAAAGGAACACAGCCTTCGTAACACGGATTTAGATCGAGCTCTCCAGAGCTGGAAAAGAATACGTTTGCATTGTTTTCGGTCACTTTATTTGTTACAGCAGCAATAGGAAACTAATACACCTTTTGATTCAATAAGAGGAAATCCCAGGAGACACTTAATGCAGTATATTAATATGTAAATTTTTCTGCCTATGTTATATATATATAGATATATATAGATATATATAGTCATATACTTATATATGGTCAATTCAATCGTTTGTTTTTCTTGGTGCTAGCATCCAATATATCATATTAGTTTTCCTTAAAAAAATATGCATGATTCTAAGTTTAGTAGCAACTTAGAGGAGAGAATGGACAGTTTGTGAGGACATGCTGAGGGAGTCCAGGGAGCTTGGTATGGTAGGGCTTGGTGGTTATTGGTTATAAACTCTAGGCCATGTTGTGGTAACAAAAAGCCCTAAATCTTAGAGCAATAGCAGTTTCTTTCTCATTCATGCTGGGTCTACTGCATGGGTGGGTGACTCCCTAGGGTAACCTTCTTCTGTGTCTTCTATCATTATGTGCTTCTATAATCGGGGCAGGCAGGAGAACACTGTAGACTTTCACACCAACCATGACATGCTTCTGCCAAGAAATGACACTCCTACCTCATTGGCCAAAGCAAGTCACATGACTGTATCTAATTTCAAGGACCCAAAAGTATAATCCTCTCCAGTCTGAAGAGAGGAAAGCTAGCAGTACTGGTAAGCAGCATTTCCATCTACTCCATGATCCCAAATTTTTAGGGTAGAGAAGAATTCTAAATACTTTTTAAATATTCATCTACTCTTCCAAATATAATGATAACTGCATGCTCAAGTCCAAGGTACCCATCTTCTTTCATAAAAACGTTTGTAAGTCTTGAATCGTCTCAGTATTATTGCAGACCCAGATTTCAGTTTAGTAGTCAATGCTGAGAAAGTGCTATGATTAATGGAGCAAATTTATTTTGAATACTATATTCTTTTATTTTAAGGGGCTTAAAAAAAAACACCTACGGAGAACTAGACAAAATGAATACATGTGAGCTAATAATAAAGACAGTGAGAACCCAAGTGCTGCTGAATTAAGTATTTAGCAACATTTGTAAAGAAATGGAAAGTCATATCTAATTATTTCATTGTGCTTACCTTTCCTCAGTCAGAAAGTCTTTGGCATGCAGTGCTTTTCTATAGGCATTCCACAGTGATTTAATATCAATTAATATCTACTTGCAGCAAAAGTGTTGACAGTAAGTTTTTAAATTCACAAGCTTGACATTTTGCAGTGTAATTGGGCATAAGTGAAAGAGCTTTCCAGGTTGCTGCTAAAAGCACCACAGAAAGATGTGAGGTGAATGTTAACCCTTTGCCAAGGAGGCCTGCTGCGACTTGCTGCTTCCATAGCAGATTATTTCTAGAAAAGAAGACAAGAGGCCCTACAACCTGTTTTAATTCATATTAATTTTAAAGATATTTATTTACTTATATTTATTTATTTATTTATTTATTTATTTATTTATTTAAAAGAGACAGTGAGAGACAGAGAGATCATGGACAGTGGGGAAGAGCAGAGAATCCCTGCTGAGCAGGGAGCCCAATGCAAGGGCTGGATCCCAGGACCCCAGGATCATGACCTGAGCTGAAGGCAGATGCATCACTAAGCCACCCGGGTGCCCCAACCCAGTTTTTTTGTCTACAAGTTGTACCTTCAGGTTTCCCAGACTCTGGAAAGGAATTTACTTGTCCAAGCTTACACTGCTGGTGTGTGTAAAAGCTTGGATTTAGAGTCAGGTCTCTGCTCCCCCTGCTTGTGGTCTCTCTCTCTCTGACGCTCTCTCAAATAAATACATGAAATCTTAAAAATAAATAAATAAATAAATAAATAAATAAATAAATAAATAAATAAATAAATAAAGTCTCCTGGCTTGAGTTCTGTGTTTGTTTGACTCTGTCACATGTGCACCTGAATGTTGGGGGAACCAGAGCGCTGGAGCCCTAGATAGCTCGAATAGGGCCCCACCTGAGTCCCGAAGCCTACGTTTCAAGGTTGGGTTTGTAAACTCAGTATTTAAAAAGCTTACTTTCCCTGTGTTCTTCTAAGGCCCATTAGCTCTAATGTAAGATATGTTGGATCCAGGAATATGACAAAAGACTGGTGTTAATTTCCTTTGTTTCTCCTTGTTGCAAGCTAACTAGTGGCCCCAGCACCTGGTGACAAAATTAGGCCTGTGTTCCTGATGAGAGCATTCTGCTAAAAGTGGCTTTCAAATGCCACTTCAGACACCGGTTTCAAAAGTCAGAACTTTTTCCACATCACAATCCTCGCTTCAAGTGGCAGGCCCTGTATGGAACCTGGGTCGACTCAATCACATAGCAGTTGCAGTGCCAGACTTGGAAAAAGCCAAGGCATTTTATAAGAATATTCTGGGGGCCCAGATAAGTGAGGTGGTCCCTCTTCCTGAGCACGGAGTATCTGTTGTTTTTGTCAACCTGGGAAACACCAAGATGGAGCTGCTTCATCCATTGGGAAATGACAGTCCAATTGCAGGTTTTCTGCAGAAAAACAAGGCTGGAGGAATGCATCATATCTGCATTGAGGTGGATGATATAAATGCAGCTGTGATGGATTTGAAAGAGAAGAACATCCGTAGTCTCAGTGAAGAGACCAAAATAGGAGCACATGGAAAACCAGTGATTTTTCTCCATCCTAAAGACTGTGGTGGTATTCTTGTGGAATTGGAGCAAGCTTGATTTATATTTGCAAGAAACTTAAAAAATTCCCACCTAAATAGTCTGAAATTCCCCATTAAATTATACTCCAGCATTGAATCCTTCACACCTTCCATCACTTAAAAATTCACAATTAAAGGGCACTTTGACTGGATCAGTTATGGGGTGTCTGACTCTTTATCTCAGGGTTGTGCATTTAAACCCCATGTTAATTGTGGAATCTTAAAAACAAATTCAAAATTAAAAACTAAATTACAAAAAGATTTTTTTAATTGTATATATGTATATCAATATATATAACTGACATATTTCTTAATTACTTTGGGGTTTTTTTCTGTTTTAGAGGAATCCTTGATTACTAAATACTTAAGAAATATTATTAAAATCATATTTATAGAAATAAAAAAAAAAAAAAAAAAAAAAAAAAAAATCCACTATCCTGGATTGGGCCAGCCTAAATAATACTGGCAACCAAGATTCTGTTAGGATTTCTGTGCATATAGTGTAGTAAAGAGGTATCATTCAGGGGTGAAAAACAAAGAGCCGTTTTAACAATGTTGAGTACATTTGGCTGTTCTACAGCCTTTTTTTTCCCTCCCCAAAGAAGTTCTGTTTGCCTAACTCTCAAACTGTTGGGGTGTGGTACATTCCTTTAGGACCAATTAAAACACAACTTTGGGGTCAGTAATATATTTGGCTGACTCTGGTTCAGTATTCTCTTAGGTCGTTATATACTCTCATGTACAGTTACAGGAAATTAAAATGTTAATCTAAAATGAGTTCAGACCAATAAAATCAAAGGAAATACAAGTTGAATTCCATTACTTCTGTAAGTTGCTTGCTATTAAAAAAGGTCAAGAGGCCAGGTTGCCCACCAGCCCGTGCACTGTTCTGACACTTTCCCTAGGAGGAAAACATGAGTGATGATCAAGGTGGAGGCATGACTAGAGGAGGTTGTTAAGGATGGTATTCATGTGTCTTTGCACTCTCTGCCGTATGCCTCAATCTGGTTTAAAAAACTTCTGTACTGGCGAATGGTGGTATACAGTGTGGGATAGTGTCATAACCAATTTGACAATTTATTAATCACAAAATAACAATAAATCTCTAGCTTTTACAAAAAAAAAAAAAAAAAAAAAAAAAAAAAAAAAAAAAAGAAAAAAAAAAAAAAAAAATATAAAAAACTGTCAGCTGGACATGGCCCCATGTCCAGCTCTTGATGGAGTTACTATTTAATTTAGGCAGTTTATTTTCTAAGAAAGAATCAACAGATTCTGTAGGCTTTCCCAGCTAAAACCTTTAGTTTTAATCACCTCCTTAAAAACACTCTCTCTAATCCACTCAGGGCAAGATAGTGGATTTCTTTGCACCCTGGTCTTTAACTTTGACATGATTAATCACCGAGTATTTGAATTTATTACTTTTTTTCTTGTCTTGCTCGGGGTCTAATTGGAAAGGAATCAAACCCAGAGTCCCTTTGAACTTAGGAGTGCCAAGTGGCCTGAGTAGTCAAATAAGAAATTTTAATGTAAATACTTTTAATGGATTTTTAATGTAAATACTCTGCTAAGTGTGAGATCTGGATGACCACTGTCGGTATGTATTTAATGTGCATAGAAAAACTGATACACAACTTTCCAGAACATACCAGGAGCTTGAAATGTACTTATTGGTTCTATCTCAGATCAGTCAATAGATCAGTAAGTTAGAAAACAAAACAAAAAAAAAAAAACAAAAACAAAAACCAATCCCCAGGGAGTTAACTTAGAGATTTCTAGACCCCCATTCTGTGTGTATCTCATGATAAAGGGGAATCTGCTCTCACTGGACGCTAGAACCATTCATATCAAACTTCTATCTACAGTTTCAGCCTCACCCCACTTCATCAGGAAGTTGCCGTTTCCTGATAATTAAAATGGCCAGTAAGGTTAGGAAAGGGGAAAATCCATTTCTAGCTTTTATTATTATTATTATTTATTTTTTTAAAGATTTTATTTATTTATTCATGAGAGACACAGAGAGGCAGAGACACAGGCAGAGGGAGAAGCAGGCTCCACACAGGGAGCTGGATGTAGGACTCGATCCCAGGACCCCGGGATCTCGACCTGAGCCAAACCACTGGCCCACCCAGGCATCCCCATTTCTAGCTTTAAATACCAGGTAAGAAATATTTTTCTCTACCGTATATCACACTCGTGTAGGCAAAGTGATTTCATGTAGTTTATTATTCGGGGCAGTCATTAGCAAATATTTTCTGAGCACTAACTATGTGTCAAACATTGGGCCAGATGCTGGAGATTAAGCTTTAAACAAAAGAGATAGAATCTTTGTCTTTCTGGGTGAGGCTAGTAAGAGATTCAGAAAAAAAAAAAAAAAAAAAAATCCAAGGATAACACAGTATGATAAATGAAATCACAGAGAGTTCGAATGCTCTGGGAATGCCAATGAGTGGCCCTTCAGTGTACTTGAGGGCCTGGGAAAGGCTTCTAGGCAGAGGTGGAGCTAAAATGCAGCAGAAGCAGAGGTTATGGCAAAACTGGGGACTGGGTTGGGGGAGGCAGTGTGATATGCTGAGGAAACACTAAAAAATGAGAGGTGGTATGGCACATTTGAGGTAATAAAGGCATTTAGGTGGGCTAGAAAGAAGGTTAGCGCTGGGGCTGGGTTGGCAGGGCTGGGGTCGTGCAGGAGTTTTCTAAGCTACGTTAAGGAATTTTGCTTTATCATGAAGGACAATGGGATATATTGAAAGATTTTTAGGCACAGAGTGACATAATCACATTTATAGTTTTTTTTATTTTTTATTTTTTATTTTTATTTACTTATGATAGTCACACAGAGAGAGAGAGAGAGGCAGAGACCCAGGCAGAAGTTGAGAAGCAGGCTCCATGCACCGGGAGCCCGATGTGGGATTCGATCCAGGGTCTCCAGGATCGCGCCCTGGGCCAAAGGCAGGCGCTAAACCGCTGCGCCACCCAGGGATCCCACATTTATAGTTTAGAAGGGGGCACCCAGGTGGCTCAGTCGGTTCACGATCTCTTTTTTTTTTTTAATTTTTTTTTAATTTTTATTTATTTATGATAGTCACAGAGAGAGAGAGAGAGGCAGAGAAACAGGCAGAGGGAGAAGCAGGCTCCATGCACCGGGAGCCCGATGTGGGATTCGATCCCGGGTCTCCAGGATCGCGCCCTGGGCCAAAGGCAGGCGCCAAACCGCTGTGCCACCCAGGGATCCCCACGATCTGACTCTTGATCTCAGCTCAGGTCTTGATCTCTGGGGAGGGAGTTCAAGCCCCACACTGGGCTCCATGCTGGGCATGAGGCCTACATAAAAAAGAAAAAGAGAAAAGAAAGGAAGATTACTGTGGTTTCAGTATTAAATGGCCTGGAGGGTTTAAAACCATACTTGGAGAGGCCAGTTAGAACCGGCGGTCCATACTGTTGTGAGGGATGCTGGCACCTGATCTAGCCCAGCAACCAGTGAGGTAAAGAGGTATGCGATGGGGGTAGAGCCTACAGCCATTGATGATTGGTGGTGAGTCAAGCCAAGAGGAAAGTGTCCAGTTTAGGTAATTTTCAGAGATCAGAAACAGGAGTAAGGTCAGCTTTGAAGAGGGAAGGTGGTAATTCTGGTTTGGGTCATCTAGGGGGACATCTGCATGGAGATGTCCAGTAGGCCATCAGTTACATGGCCCTACCATTCAGAGGAGAGAGCTCATCTGTGAATACAAATTGGCAGTCACAGCATGTAGATGGTAACAAAAGGTACTACGTGGAGTGAGTGCTGAGAGAGGAGTGCTGGCACCAATAACCACGGTGTGGGCCATCGGCCGGAATCCACACAGGAGACTGAGAATGAAGAGAAATAGGGAGAAAGCCAGGAAGTGCCCATTCTGCAGAATCACAGAATCTAAGAAAATCAAGATGAAGCTAAGCACAGGCCCGATAATTCATATATTTTACCATAAGAAATCAAGACAGGCCAAGGGGTGTTAGGAGTCGGAGCAATAGAAGTGAAGACTTTGCTTTTAGGGTCTATAGTTGTGAGTGTGTGTGTGTGTGTGTGTGTGTGTGTGTGTGTTTGGTATTTACAGGAGGAAACAAAGAATGGGGGGAATATTGTCGGCAGATACCACTTCTGTTCCCTTCGCTCAGTCAGCTACGGACGTTTAGTCATTTAACATATACTTATTTAGAACTTACGCACAGAGTATTTTCCCTAGGGCAGCGGGAGATAAGCAGGAAGTCCAAGCCATAGCTGCTCCCTGGGAGCCTGTGATCTAGTCAGGGATGTATCACATGCACAGCAGCACCGATAACAAGGGCAACATATGAGGAGTACCAAGGGCTTGTGTGGAAAATAAGAGTT